>NC_079488.1:70764059-71129892 GCF_020520425.1 Spinacia oleracea
AAGATCGGCAATGTTTAAACATACTCTGTACGTAGCAATTAGCTGAAGAATCAAAGTAAATAATTAGGCTAATTTCAGGGTAATAACCATCGTAATTTGCTATTATTATGTACAGCTAGAATGTCTCCTATATCTATCTATATTATAAAAGTAGTGGTGGGTAATAAGGCCTTCAAAACATAGATATTCAAACCACAATTACTCCACGCCATCACCTTAAATTAATTCCCTTAAAATTAATCAAGAAATTGATTTCCAACTACCTTTTTTTTGAGGGGAATTGATTCCCAACTACTTTAGGCCCTGTTCTTTAGAGCTGAACTGAACTGAATTGAACTGTACTGAACTGAATGCTCCTGAACTGAACTTAACTGAACTGAACTTAACTAAACTGAACTGCCAAATAAGTCCTGAAACTGAAATTAAGCCAAAAAGAACAGGGCCTTATTTGTTTCGTTTTTAAAATAAAAAAACTCATAAAGTATGAACTTTTTGGGTTGCTAACTAGGGGTGTTCAAAAATACCCGACCCGCATTACCCGACCCGTTGACCCGCTGACCCGGTAAAAAATAACCGGGCAATAA
This sequence comes from Spinacia oleracea, assembly GCF_020520425.1. NCBI lineage: Eukaryota > Viridiplantae > Streptophyta > Magnoliopsida > Caryophyllales > Amaranthaceae > Spinacia > Spinacia oleracea. The sequence continues at coordinate 70,764,644 of NC_079488.1, forward strand.
GCTGATTTTTGTAAAGTTAACGGGTCGGGTACCCGACCCGGTACAAAAACAGAAAACCGGGTCGGGTCATGGGCCGTTTTTTTAATATGCGGGTACCCTAATATCCAGTAAGATAGAGTATTATATACAGGGTAGGGTAATTCGGTGGACTTTGGTAATTTATTTTGCACCCAGCCGCACATTTTTCTCTCTCCCACTCACAGACACCATCTCTTTCTCTCTCCTTCTCTTGGATAATTCTTCCATTGTAGCCGACATGATAGCTTACAAGGAACAAATGAGTCCTTGATGCAGAAATTCCCCAACAACATCCTCAGACCTCAGTCACTATGATTCTTAGTATGTTGGTTGATTTCGAAGTAATGAATATCATGTATGGAGTAAGAAATCCGGGTACCCATGACCGGACCCGGAAAAACCGGGTACCCGCAATTCGGGTACCCGGTTTTTCCGGGTCGGATCATGGGCCGATTTTTTTACTACCCGCAAATGCGGGTACCCGGTAATGAACACCCCTATAATGCTAACACTCACTTGAAACGAAATCTGTCCAACTTTCCGTCAATGAGGTCTACAAACAAAAATATATGTGTCACGTAGTAGCAAGGATCGAACATCAAACCTCGTGGATTAAAAGTTTCACTTCATACCATCTCAACTAGCTACATTGTTTGTCATATTTTCACATATAAATGTAAAATACAATCTTTTAAAATTGGGCACATTTTTCAAAAACGTAAACCCGACTAAAAGTAAAATCCGGAGCAACGCCCGGGCCACACACTAGTTACAAGTAAAAAATCGACTTCTCTAATTACAATTATTCTTATGCATCAATTACATCCAATTAACAAACTTTAATACTCCCTCCGTCCCGGAATACTTGACCTGTTTTCCTTATCGGGCCGTCCCTTAATACTTGACCTGTTTCTAAAAATGGAAATATTCTAACAATATTATATTATTTCCTACTCCACCCCTATTAACCCACCTACCCCCTACTCCATACAAAAAATAATTAAAAATTCAACCCCTACTCTCCCCCAACCCCACCCCTTTACACATTTCCCACTAACTACATTAAAATAATACCCCACTATCAACTACTACCTATTAAATTAAATAAGTCAATTCAAGTCCCTTAAACTCTGTGCTGGTCAAACCGGGTCGAGTATTCCGGGACAGAGGGAGTATTCTTATAAATAAAATAAAATTAAAGTATGTTAATTACAAGCATAAAATACGGAAGACTTTTCAATGACTACATTAAAATCGTAGCCATTCTAATTAGTTTTAGGAGAATTTGCGAATTACTACCTAGGTTGTTTGTGACTTTGTAAATTAGTACCTACATCTCTAAAAGTTGTGAATTACTACCTATCTCTTTAATTATTGATGCAAACTACTACCTATTTGTCATTTAATCTATTTTCTCACGAATTAGTGAAATAATAACACCGTAATGACCTTAATTATATAATACGTACGCAGTATTAATTTATTTAAGTAATAAATTAAATTTAAAATCACCTTAAATTGAAAAAAATTGAAAAAAAATACATCAACAAGAAGATCTGAAACCGGATTTCAGATTAAGTCCCGCCATTGTCTTCAGCCGGATTTCACGTTGTGTTCCCTGCGAACTCCGGCTTTGAGGTGGATGACTCAGCGGCTACTCGTCTTGGGTGCGGTGGATGTGGTGCTGAGTTTTGGGCCATTCGATTGAGTCGACTCAGACCGAGTTGGTCCCGAGTTACACCACTACCATGTCTACCAACAGCAATTACAACAGCAACAATGGCGGGACTTAATCGCTTACTGTGGTTCCACAAAGTGAAGAAAAATCAATAGTTGAGGTAGATTATGATAATAATAGTAGTATTAAGAAGATTTCGGATACTTTTGGTCATAGGACCTCCATTTACAATTACGAGGTAATTTATTTTTTATTTGTTTAAATAAATTTGTTAAATGTAAATGGTAAATTTTTAATGTTTATAATTGCTTAGAGGTATAGATGGAGGGGAGTATGGGACGATATGAAACACATCGGTGCAATAACAACTGTAGAAGAGAAGGACAAGTCAGAAAAGTGTGTCAAGGAAATTAATATCAGAGAGAAGAGAATTGAAGTGTAGAATTGAAAAGCATAATTCAAGAGCAGAGAAGTGTTCTTACGGAAGATGAACCCAGAGAGGAAGAATGGGAAGAACACATAATCAAGTCTTTTTTGTTTTGTTTTTGGTGGGTCAATTTTTTAATTTGTGGGTTTTTTTTTTGTTTTGGGTGATTTAATTTTAATTTAATTTAAATAATTCATATTTAGGGTGATTATATTCTTATTAGTTGATTAATTAGTGAGAAAATAGATTAAATGAAAAATGGGTAGTAATTGACATCAATAATTAAAGATGTAGGTAGTAATTCACAACTTTTAAACATGTAGGTAGTAATTCACAAACTCTCAAATAAGCTAGGTAATAATTTGCAAGTTTTCCTTAGTTTTAATTACAACCTTTAAATCTCAAGGACAATCTTAGCCGTTTATTTTTTTATCACTGAAGTTTCAAAAACATTTGTAAAATATATTTTTTATTGGAAACTGATTCTTTTTCTTCTATAATTTTAGTTATCAGTGAAAAAAAATCATTTTACTGATCTTTCGATACTTTTATGCATCAAAACAAGTTAAACAACGTAATTGTTCCGGTATTGGAATCGGTGGTGTGGTCGGATCTTCGTATCTTGAATGTGGAGGTGATTTCCTGCAAAGTAAACCCCGAACCCGAGGGAGGTTCCCCGGATCAGAGCCTCCGACGCCCAACATTAGTAATATATCATAAAGAGATGGAGTACAGAGAGGAGGGAGTAGAGAGTGTAGAGAAGTTAAGTTTACCTTCCCCCATAAATGAGTATTTATAGGGGTTTGATGGATTATTAGGTCATAGATTGGGCCTTGGCCTTTATTGCACTTTGAGCCCATAACACTAGAATATGATATTCTGGTATAGAATTGGGCCTACGGGAGTATCCCGTACAACTAGCCCCCTCAGAGTAAGTACAACCGTCTTAGACTATTGTGCTTGCTCTGAAAAAGTAATCACCCCGTACAACTAGCCCCCTTATCTGCAGAGGTTCGCAGAATGGGCGGATATCTTGATTCTGTGTTGATATTTGAAACTACTTCAGAACTGATATTACCTGCTCATGAGGCGAAGATATGCAGATAAAAATAATAATGTAATTTGTTTGCTCTGGCCGATTGGGCCCTTTAATTTTTTAGGACCACTAGCCCCCTTGATTTTTTAGGACGACTAGCGTATTTAATATTTAGGATTACTAGCCCCCTTTATTTTTGTAGGATGACTAGCCCTTTGAATTTTTAGGATGACTAGCCCCTTTGATTTTTTTAGAATGACTAGTCCCCTTGATTTTTTAGGACGACTAGCCCCCTTGATTTTTTAGGACGACTAGCCCCTTTGATTTTTTAGGACGACTAGCCCTTTGATTTTTGTAGGATGACTAGCCCCCTTTGATTTTTTAGGACGACTAGCCCCTTGATTTTTGTAGGATGACTAGCCCCCTTGATTTTTTAGGACGACTAGCCCCCTTTGATTTTTTAGGACGACTAGCCCCCTTGATTTTTTAGGACGACTAGCCCCTTGATTTTTGTAGGATGACTAGCCCCCTTGATTTTTTAGGACGACTAGCCCCCTTTGATTTTTTAGGACGACTAGCCCCCTTGATTTTTTAGGACGACTAGCCCCTTGATTTTTGTAGGATGACTAGCCTCCTTTGATTTTTTTAGGATGACTAGTCCCCTTGATTTTTTAGGACGACTAGCCCCCTTGATTTTTTAGGACGACTAGCCCCCTTGATTTTTTAGGACGACTAGCCCCTTTGATTATATATATATATATATATATATATATATATATATATATATATATATATATATATATAGGACGACTAGCCCCTTTGATTTTTGTAGGATGACTAGCCTCCTTTTTGCATTGATATGTCTTGCCGGTCTTTTTTCAACACTATATTTCATATTTTATTTTATCATTGCTTTATTATGGACTGCTACGCTTCACAGTGGAGTGCCCCTACGGCATTTATTTTCCCCAAAGCTACTGATCACATCCATACATTTCGTTGGATTGCTACGATTCACAATGGAGTGCCCTTAACGGCATTTATTTTCCCCAAAGCTACTGATCACATCCATTCCTTATGGACTGCTACGCTTCACAATGGAGTGCCCCTACGGCATTTATTTTCCCCAAAGCTACTGATCACATCCATACATTTCGTTGGATTGCTACGATTCACAATGGAGTGCCCTTAACGGCATTTATTTTCCCCAAAGCTACTGATCACATCCATTCCTTATGGACTGCTACGCTTCACAATGAAGTGCCCCTACGGCATTTATTTTCCCCAAAGCTACTGATCACATCCATACATTTCGTTGGATTGCTACGATTCACAATGGAGTGCCCTTAACGGCATTTATTTTCCCCAAAGCTACTGATCACATCCAGTCCTTATGGACTGCTACGCTTCACAATGGAGTGCCCCTACGGCATTTATTTTCCCCAAAGCTACTGATCACATCCATACATTTTATTGGTTGCCATATTTCACCTTTGATATGCGATGTCGGCCTTTTACTTACTTCAAACACACCGGCTATTTAGCACCTGCAATCTTGCTGTGGAGAATATAAGGTGATAATTATAATTAACCAAATCAATGCATATGTGAGATTATACAATGTCCTTAAGCATTAAGTATTTAAGCATTTAGCATACTGCATACTCATTCACATTCTCAAAGCTATTAAATTTGCTTATTATATGCATCTCAAAAACCGGTAACGATAGTTGATTGATAAAAGAGTTAACTTTATGTTATATTCTTGCTCGACAATATTGATCGTGAAACTTAAAGGTAGCATATGCATTTAGGTAGGCGATGGTATTTTAACACCATGACATACTAGCATGGTGCCATAATATCTTGCGTGAAGCTTACACTTCTATCTTTTGGTAAGATACTTATTAGTATGAGCATTATCTTAGCAAATATTTATGTGTATGTACAGACATATGAATGAGTGTTTGAATAGTTGAATCCCGACTAATCAATTTGTAGTCACCTTCTAGAAATCGTTAGAAAACCTAGGTTTGTAGTTTAAGTACTTATCAATAGAATACAATCTGGCAACACTTTAAATGGTCGACTAGAAGGACAACAATACGATTTGACACATGGCTTTATCGCAACTACATGAAATTGTTCTACTATTCTTCTTATGAGCCCATGACAATCTGAATGACACTTAAGGATTGCACACATCATTAGTTTTTACTCTAGTACACTAACTAGCTCCTTCGAAGACTTACATTGAGTTTATGGTCGACTTAAGAACTAAAATTATTTTGCATATGAGCAGTATTACTGTCACTCGTTGACCTCTTCCTTATGTAAAGACGTTTATTCACACAAACACACATTCAACTACTTGTAATAGCATGGCTAAAACCCACTAAATAATGACATATTCGAAGTTGCGACGCAGTCGGCTTGCGAGAGACTCCTTTTATTATACGCGAGCCATTCTACGACTAACTAATTTAAGTAGTAACATTAAACCAGCCCCTCGGTCTTAAGTCGATTTTGCAGTCGACTTAAGAGTGATGTCATTGGAGTCTCTTTACTTAAAACAAATTTTAAGAGCGACTTTAAACTATTTACTGAAATTAGTGACTATGAATAACTTGTGGGATTCTTTTAGTAACACATTTGTTAATAGCTATATGGAAGAATTGATGTCCAACAATATTTCAAGTCTTCGGCGACCTTGTTTGAGATGTTAAAACACAAATTCCTCCGAAAAAACCGACACATAAGTGAAACTTGACTCAGCACAAAAATTCTTTTAAAATCTAATATGTTATAAGTAGAAAAAATTTTGAGGTGCATAATATACACACATTTCCAACAGCTACTCTATTTTATGACTTCATCAAAGTAAAAATAGAGGTGCTTAAGTAATTTGTTGGTCACAAAAATACAATTTCGACAACCGTTATATACATGGTAACATGCGGATGAGAATTTGAGCATCCTCTTATGACTCAAGGTGTTATTAGTGGCATGAACCATCACAATACCCAGTACTTAGGTCATGAACATGCCAGTTCTCAGCTTTACATCTTGCTTTCACTATTATTTAGTATTGTAACTATTATGTTGTGATGGTTATGATTATAGCAAGTCAATCGTTGCCAAAAAGAGCCAGCCACTTAAGAAAATTTGGTGCCTCTAGCTTTGAGTCATTTTGGACTAACATGACTATGTCATAGCTCCATAATCTGCTGCCATTACTGAAAAATAATGACTATAAAGTATTAAAAAACCCCAGGTAAAGTACTCTTGTTATGTTTGTAGTTCATACATCTTGTGAGCTACTTTACGCATTAGGTAGATCATGTGGCCACATAAAGTATATGAGTGCAATAAATAAGAAGACTTTCCTGATGTTTTTTAGTGCAACTGTTTTGAGCTTATACCTTTTTCCTTGCTTTTGGAGTAGTAACCAGTGAGGTATTGTTACTCCATCAATCTCCATAGGATCGGTTAGGCTCTGCCTCGGAGGTTGGGAAGCAATGCTTGGACCAAGTTCCTACACCATTCACGTATCAAATATATTACATGCACAATGAATTTCTTGCTTTTCTTTTTAAAATGTGACTAATACATACTGAAATTAGTTGGTTGCACATTCTGAATGCAGTTTAACAATAATTTTAATTAAAGGATCTCTTTTCCTTAGTGCCACAGGAAGTTAAAGCTTAAAGTGGTAGAGCGTATATCATCCTTAATCAGCGGTGGCGTTTACAATGAGATAGTAATAAAAACGGAGTATGCGCCGGTAAGACTTGATTCAATTAAAATTTTTACCAAATAACCACATTAGTTGCGGCAAAATGAAAGCACTTTCAATGGGAAACTTAACCAAGCACTCTATATGTACCCTTTACTTTGGTCATACTGAGTTCGACTCATCCACACCCAATTATCAATTGGTCGGCTACTATCACAGATTTTTATTACACCAAGTTGTTTGAGCATTTTCATATAGAGTCAAAAAATCACAATTTTGACTTAACATAAACGTCAATGAGGAGGTAAAAAATACCATAAGCATGCTTATCACGAATTAAAAAGCTGATTGCGACAAATTAGACCATAGATGGTAGCAATTTTAGACCATTTGCGAACTAAAACTGTAGTAAGTATGACTCTTCAATTCATAGTGCAATCTTTGATTAAATAGCTAATTGTGAAAAATATGCGCCGGTAACAGGTGATCAGATGATGCATACAAACAAAGAGTAGAACCATGTATTCGAATAAACTTTTAGTAAGTTGCCGATAGCGAGCAGGCGGTAAATTATATGGCATGACTCTAGTTCAGGCTGGTAAGATTATCACATTAGGCCGTCTAACAATTTAGTGTGACTGGAAACAACAAAGCTGATAGCCAAGTATAAGGGACGTATCTGGCAGTAAGATTAGGCTGGTAACAAATTAGACAATGTGCAAATTAAAACTAGTAGTAAGTCAGGTGATAGCAAGTAGAAACTCGGTTTTAGATAAAACTTTTGCAGCGTGGGTCCATGGGGGATGACTCTAAATCAGGTGATAGCAAGTTGACCCATCAAACAAGGCCGATAGCATTGTAAACCAATCATACATTAGACCAGTAGCAGACTAGCAGCCGACAATTATGACTCTACAGTTTATAGTGGTAATAGGTAGTTTTGCTAAGGAGTAATGAAGTTAGATGGTAGGAGGCATATAACATTGTAGACTAACAGCAAATTAACTCGGTAAGATATGCACATGCACACTACTGACTGTATGACACTATGACTAACATCAGATTAAAGTAGATTAAAGTAGCCAACAGAGAAGAAGTACGACAGCCGACCATAATGACCGACAATACACTAACTGGTAGCACTTTCAAATGGTGTAAGGTTGGCCGTCAGCAAGTTAGCTGATAGCAAGTTTTTAAGAGACGCGTACCCGACAGCGAATCAAATGTTAAGGGGTAGGACTAGGCTGGCAATGAAACTTAGATCGGTAGCAGACAGTAGGATTTCGAAAAGACATACTTGTGGCAATTTATGCACACACAGTCAACAACAAACTGTGGGTTATGAATCTTCAAGCCAGGCCGGTAGCAAATCAGATAACTTTTAACCACTTGCTAATAATTCTGCTTAAACATTTGCTTTAGCATCACTCATCATAAACCAGGTAATTTCACATTACCCTGGGAACAAATCAGTCAGCAATAGCTCAAGTAAAAAATCAGGTAATCAATATATAAATCGGTCTTATTAACACTTGCGGTATGATAGAGAGATAATGACTGAGACTTTTAAGACTCGATGGAACTTAAAGCTTAACCATTACGCTTTAGCAAACACACAGTGTGCACAATTTAACTTGGTCATATGAGAACTAGATTAAGGCCGCCCAAACCTTCACATCTAATGCAGCGGTGTGGTAAAAATCATAAACTTATTAATGCCGTTTAGCAGAGGGAAATTAATTAGCTTACTCAAACTAAATGCCTACTGGAGTACTGGTGCATACTAATGGCAGGATGGCTATGGAGTAGTACAATTATGATTAAATTAGTCCGGTAGCAAGTATGACTCGTCAAATCAAGCCGGTAGCATCCAGCTAGTATGACTTTAGACCAATCGTAGATTTAGACCAGCAACCAAAAAGGTTTTCCAAATAGAACTTTCACAAGCAGACTTAAACTGGTAAGAGAATATGAGTGATCAGTTGTAAGAGATTATTATCCGGAGTTAACGTGCAGGCAGAATTAATCTCAGGTAAGCTTGGGGTAGGCTAACAAATACTCATTTACACAATGCATAGTTGGCATAGCCGGCATATATAATCTTAAAACTTGTCGCAGTCGGCATAGTCACTTCTTTGCACTTGTTAATTGGGTTTTACGGAAAATTTCATTTATAAAACCATAAACCATAGTTAATTTGTAGCCTTTAATTTAACACAAGAGACAGAAAAGAATTATGGGGTAAGATTACCTCTTTAGGCCGACAACAATTTACCACTTTAGGCCGACAACAATCTAGATGGTATGGGTATCCTGGGAATAAATCAGATAGTATTAGCCGGCAATGAATCAGGTATTTTTAGCCGGCAATAAATCATTCGGCAATAAATCGGGTAATTTGAGCCGGCAATAAGTATGGCCATAATTTTAAGTCGACTGAAGGTATCACTCTATCACAGTCTGCCTTCTGTATTCATAATGCAAGCAGAAATACGTATACTATTATACTAGGATGCTTTATTGTCAACAAATCTGCTAATGCTTTAACACATTCTTTTAATTTCACATAAATAAGGAGAGGGAGAACTTAGCTGGTAGTGGTGTTCTGGTGTCGTAGCAATTCAGCACTTACTCGGTGATGCCGATAGCATACCTGCCGGTAGGACAAATGTCGGTAACACCGATTTACTCTTACTACTTTTGAACCTCAACCCTTAGCTTTGCTTTAATATCCATGGCATTTTACCTTTACCCACGACACTGATGCTTTTTCTTCCTTAAATTGAGACCGGCAAGGATCTCTGAGTGGCTGGTAGGAAGTCGTTTGGTCGGCAGCAAATCCGGTATTTAATCGGTGACGTCGGTAACGAACCGGCCGGACATGCCGGTAACACTTAGCTTACAGCGATCCTTGGATCTCGACCTTTAGAATTACTTTAAAACTTGGATTGAACATTTTTGACACCCAAGACATGATTTGACCCCCGTAGCTTTGATGTTGCTACCGCTGCCAGAGTAACTCGCCATTTTTTGTCGGAATTACACAGGGGCTTGAGGCACGAGGCCTCGTTTTTCTTGCAATACTCGATTTCAGCCCGACAATCCTCAACCTTCGAAGATTTCTTTTTCTCTTTCTTTTTCAAGAACTTTTCTATTCTCTAGATTTATTTTAGAAAATAATATGTTAGTGTTTGATGGTGGGTATAAGGAATTTGATGTATTCAAATGGCTAGATCTTGAAAATACGGAGTAGAAATAAAGGGACAAAGTGGTTTTGACGTTGCTGCTGATCTATCTTCCTTCCTTTTACTTATTTTACCTTTTTACCAAAAGAATATATATATATATATATATATATATATATATATATATATATATTCAGTTTTAGATTTGGAAATATTTTCTTACCATATTTCTTGTTTTCTCCGTCAAACACTAACAACTTTTTTATTCATTATAGTTTTTAGATTTGGAATGTGAAGATGTGGGCATACGTGTTAACGTGTGTGTTTGGATTTTGTGGTGGTAGAATGCAGTTGATTGATGAAACTATGAAAGAGGTTGAGTTTGTAACTTTTTTCACTGTACTTTCTGCCCTAAAATATGACAGTAAGTTTTCATTTTCCACTCATTCGGAGATTCAGGACACAATGATTTGTTATTGTGCCCCTCCTTCTAGCGCCAATTGTTCCGGTATTGGAATCGGTGGTGTGGTCGGATCTTCGTATCTTGAATGTGGAGGTGATTTCCTGCAAAAGAGATGGAGTACAGAGAGGAGGGAGTAGAGAGTGTAGAGAAGTTAAGTTTACCTTCCCCCATAAATGAGTATTTATAGGGGTTTGATGGATTATTAGGTCATAGATTGGGCCTTGGCCTTTATTGCACTTTGAGCCCATAACACTAGAATATGATATTCTGGTATAGAATTGGGCCTACGGGAGTATTCCGTACAGTAATACATCAGGTTTTCTCTCTACCATCCATTTGTCCACAATAAGATATTGATTAATATAGTCATTGCTTTCAGTATATATCATCGATGGGTGTTGTTATAAACGATTATAAAAATAATATGCAAAGTTAAAGATTGACAAAATAACAATCATATACAAAACTTTGTATATATTTTTAAGGAAGATCGGCAATTATATGCAATGTATTTACACTAATATAAACCTGGTCCACGCTAACTTAGCGTGGACCAGGGCAACGGAGTAATTTATATGGGAAAATGTGTAACTGTCACGTGACAGTTATTTTGTGATTTTAAATAGTAACTATATGCATATTATAGTAACTATGTGTTTTAAAGAGTTACTATGTGTTTTGTAGAGTTTAAATGTGATTTGTGTCTAGCCTACTTTATATACCTTTTAAACTTTTTTTATTTTATTAAATTTCAGATCTGCATTCTGTTCATTTCTCTTTCATTTCTCTCTATGCTTTTCAAAATTTAGCCCAAATTTCTAGGTTTTGTTCGATTTTCTTCGTAATTATATTACAATTCTTACAATTGGATCTATTAGATGGGGAAAAATTGGAGGAAGTAGTAGATCAAGAAGGAGGTTCGTCGTTGCCGAAATTAAATCGGAGAATTTGCGCTCGTCTAAAAATCTTCGCAAGAATTTTTAGAGATCACATCTCGGTTTGTTGTTTTTAAAGAATTTTAAGTCTATTTTTATTTAAAATTGAAAAAATTTGTTGTTTTGGAGAAATTAGTGTTTGTGTTTTGCCGAAATATCGTTTTCACTTTGCGAATTCGATAAGTGACTTCACAGTTTTAAATAGTAATTGTATGAGTAATACAGTAACTATGTGGTTTAAAGAGGTACTATGTAATTTTAATGGTTACTATATGTGTACAATAGTTACTAATTATTTTAATAGTTACTATATGTGTACAATAGTTACTATATGTGTAGAATGGTTATTATTTTGTTGAGTGATTTGAAATAATTGTTGTTTTGTTGAAATTAAGGTTAGTGTTTCACATAGTTAATAGTTAGTTAATAAATGATGTATTTACCTTTAATTTATGTTGCGAAATAGTGTTTTTAATAGTCACTGGAATTTTCGTTGTGTTTATGTTAGTAGTAGTTTTTAGAGCTAGTAACTATATTTTTTAAAAAGTTACTATAACTTTAAAACAGTAACTATGTGTTTAAAATAGTTACTATATTTTTTAGAAAGTTATTATAAGTTTCAAACAGTAACTATGTGTTTAAGATAGTTATTATGTTAACAGTTTATAGTGACTTTTTGATAAATAATAGTTACTATACGATTACATTATGTACTATGTTATTTAGAGCATGTTTTTGTTTGCTTCTTAGATAGTGGCTATATGATTATAATGGTTACTATATGTGTACAATAGTTACTATATTATAATAATAGTTCCTATATGCATGTTTTATATAGTTACTATATGTTTTATATAATTACTATATTTTTGAATTAGGTACTATGTTTATTTTTTTCATGATTTGTTACCATATGTTTATTTTCTTCAATAGTATTTGTATGTTTTATATAGTTACTATATGTTTGAAATAGTTACTGTTTTAATTTATTATGTTCTGTGCATGTTTTTGATGTTATTCTATATTTTTAGTGATAGAGTTACTATATTATTATCACACCAACTATGTCTGCAACTATGTGACTATATGACCATGAATAATATTTATAGGTATTGTATCTTGTATAATAGTAACTATATGTTTGATATAATTATTATGTATATTATAATGTTCTTTTTATGTTCTTTGTTGTTCTCTATGTTTTTATTAATAAGAGTTACTATGTTATGATCACGTTAACTATATGATCATAACAATAACTATATATGCAACTCTGCTAATATATGACTATCATTAATATTAAAATATACTATATCATGTATAATAGTAACTATATATGTTTTTAATAGTTACTATGTTATCATTTTGTTCTTTTTATGTTTTTTTTTGTCTCTATGTTATTAGTAATAAGAGTGACTATATTATTGTGACAGTAACTATATAACTATAACAATAACTATATCTGCAATTCTACGAATATCTTACCATCATTAATTATAAGAGTTACTGTATGATGCATAATAGAAACTATATGTTTTACACAGTTACTACGTCATTTTTTCACACTTAAATGTTAAATTATTAACTTAGTTTATATATTATTAATTCAGAAATACAAAGATGATTCATCTAGAATTGAAGTCGTGCGAAAAATAACTTCTGCAAGGAAAACAAAAGCAGGAGAAGAAGAAGAAGAAAATTTTGACAACAATGAAAACCAAGGACGTGGTAGAGAAAAGAGAGGACGCGGACGTCGAAGGAGAGGACGTGTTGGTGTAAAGAAGGGACGTGGACATGGCGATTAGTACTTTTTAGTTCAAAAACATTTGAGTTTAATGTGTCTTATTGAATAGATGTAAATAATTAGAATGTCGTAGCTAAAAACAACTAATCATGTAGTTAATATTTTCTTAATTATTGTTCAAGAGTTATAATTACTCTTACTTTTGATATAGTTACTCTTTTTTATTTCAGTAAATATATGAAATAATAGTAACTATAATCGAAAAAGTTAATATATGACCTCTAAAGCATCTATATTATATTGTTTATTTTAAAATATACTTCGTAGTAATATAATTGTTCTACAGTTAAAATTATTTTTCTATATGATTTAGTTACTCTTTAGATAAAATAGTTATTCTTATCGAAATGACTATATTATTATTTTTTCATAGTTACTATTATGAAGATATAGTTACTTTACAGAACATATAATCACTCTTTGTATAAAATAGTTATTCTTATCGAAATGACTATATTATGAAGATATAGTTAATTTACAAAAATACCCTGGTCCACGCTAATTATAGCGTGGACCGGGTCCATACAAGTGGTATTGCATGCAGTGACCCTAAACCAAGACTCCAAGGAAAATGAGAACGATTTTTAGACAAAACTTCCATGGACAAGTTTTTGTCAGAATCTCATCTGAATTATGGAAGGGGTTAATTATTGGAATTAATAATTTTCCTAGATTTGTCTACTGTATGTTTATGTTTTACGCAGAAGACAATTTAATTTACATTAATTATTTGGTCAATAAAATCAATGGTCTTGATGTACTATTACTCTATTAGACATATACGGTGTACGGCCTTGATTTAAAAATGAGAGTGGCTACTAAATTATTGTAGTCAATGCAAAATCATCCCATAAAATACATACAATCAACAAACCCTAATGTTCCCTTCAAAAAAACCTAAACGATAACATTATACTTCCTCCGTCTTTTAATACTCGCAACGTTTGGACCTTTTCCACTATTCATATAATCTACTTTGACTATTCCTAGTGCTTTTTATATAAGATAAAACATAGTCATTTGGGATCTTGTTAGATTTGTCTCAATGTGTATTTTCAAAATATCAACTTTTTATAATTTTTGCATAAAGAGAATTTAAGATATAAATGATCAAAGTTATGCATTGGCATGCGTGAAACTAACAAACGTTACGAGTATTAAAAGACAGAGGAAATATATTAATCTTCCCAAAATTTCAAAGAAGCTACTTACATTCATGTTTGTGAAATATATCAACTTTTATAACCGTAATGCAAGTAGACTCGAAGTTATTTACGTTATTAGTCGCACCGTAGAAAAGTCAATTAAACATACCCAGGTGGCTAGGTGAATCTTTTTCGTTTCCATAGCCAACACTGAGAAGAGTTCGCAGAGATCCGAGCCTGCATTGAGAAGACATTAATTAAATAAAAAGCACGTAGTTAACGTACGGCAATGTTAACTGCAAATTAAAACCATAATCCCCAGCCAGAATAATTAGCAATATATGTTAACGGTAAAAACCAAGATACATTAACTAAATAAAAGAGAGAATAATTAATATACTTGTGATCGATGGTAGAGAAGCTCAGATCGTCGCCTACGATCATCTGATTGAAGAATCGGATGGCAGTTTCCCCATCTATGCCTATTTCATCCACCACCGTCGCAATCATCTTCTCAATGTCGATCATGATTAATTTAGCTAAATTCTCCCTCAAAATAAATGTTCTTATTTATGTTAAATAAAGTTTGTTAATTTAAGGAGTGGAAAGAGAGAGAAAGCTCTAGAGAGAAGCGAGAGAAAACTTGCCTTTTCCCCCAAGTTTCCCTTCGGTGCATGGTTTCTCATTGTGCACTGCTGCCATGGCAAGGAAATCTGTGGGTAAATCGCAAGGAAGTAAGCATGGCAATGCAGAGCAGAAACCACGAGGACCTTTATCTGATTCTCAGGCCCTTAAAACTCGATCGATTGAGGAAGTTTTAGGGGTCGAAGCGCAGGATTTGACGATAGAAAATGAGATTCTTACTCCCAAATCTGGGTTACAACATTTACAAGCTCGTTCTGAGATCAGGCATTCCTTCAATGAATGGATGCAATCTATTCATCGATTAGCTAACACTACTACAAAAATGTCCAAAGAGACCTAAAAAAACAGATCCATTAGAGTACTTAACGGGTCTCTTTACTTAATAAGACCTCATAATACAAATAAGAGGTCTCTTATGTTATCTGGCGCAAAAAAGAGACCCGTTAGCTTAGAAAAGAGATTTTTCGTAGAGGCGGGGTCCACTAATAAAAAATGAAGAGACCCGTTATCTCCTATAACAGGTCTGCTCCTCAATTAAATTATTATTAGAAGGTCAGAAATCATAACCCCTACTTCTCTCTCCCTTCCCTGTACAGCGAAAATAAAACCCCAAATACCTCAATTTCAGATCTAATTGAATTCCCAGAGAATTCATTCATCTCTCAAACTTCTCACTCCGTTATTCTCAATCAAAATCCCCAATTTATATTCTTGCAGATCACCAATTTCTGCAGCTCATCGAAATTGAATAAAAGAACCCTAATTTTCGAAATCTAAATTTCAATTTCCGACTTTAATTCATACAATAGTTTCCAATTTTTCCATTGTAAAGTTTATCAACCTTCAAGGTTTCGTATGGTGAGTAAGTCGCGGAGCTCAAACAACAACTAACAGAGCAAGGTATATCTGCACTTTATTTTTCATGTTTTTTTTTCCGCCATGAATTTGATTTGGTTTCTAAGGTTTTTTACATATATTATTTAGTAATTAGTTTGTTCTTGAACGTGTTTGCTTGATAATCTGATTTTTATACGGGCGTATGAAATTTGGTTGATTGGTAGCTATTGTACAGACATGTTAATTTGATTTGGAATTTTGAAGTGAGGTAAAAATTAGATATTTTTTCGTATAATTTGGTATCATTGAAGATTGTAAATTTGTATATTTTTAATTGGATTTGATATTGACTTTGTATGGTAGGGTTTTTGTTTTGGTTTTTTTGTTCATGACGATGCTTATGATGAGATTACGAATGATGTTCTTGCTTGATTTTGTGTGTTAAAATGGTTTTGGTACAATCAGCCCAAGTTGTGCAGCTTCTAAAGACTTGAGATTAGTCAGAATTCTTTGTTACTTGAGTCTCATATGATAGAGATTATTCGGGCATAATTAAAATCTCTTAGACTTCAGCGCGTCCCTTCTGTTTACACCAGTATATAACATTCTCATAATTAACAGAAATTAGTTTACTTTCTTTTTGTATCTTTTTTTAAAAAGTGGAAAAGTTAATGAGCAATAAAAATAAACCTTATGTTGAGCAGATTGATGTTCAGTTTTAGTTTTCAGGAACCAGGTATAATCAAGCTGAAATAGCTGAATTGGGCAGAATGATGTTCAGTTTTAGTTTTCAGGAAACAGGTATAATCAAGCTGAAATTTGATCAGTTTCAATAAAAATAACATCACAAGTAGACATTCCCATAGAGTGGCCGTAACTCAGAGCCTTACAGCCGCAGGCATTTGTTTTTTCATGAATTTTTTACGAGTATTTGATTATGCCTTGTTTGGAAAATTACATTGTTAATGTCACCATTACTAATGGCGTACTTGAATGCCAAAATTTTGTTAGAGAAGGAGCTTCCCTTAACATCAGAAATTGTAGTTGCCTAGTTGGCATTCATCTTGGTCTTTCTTTCTTGAGCATTGGTGTAACAAGGAATTCATCAATTGAACAATATCAAAACTGCGGAGTGCAGAGCCTGTTGTTGATATATATTTATAATAAATGTCTGGATCTACTTTTATAAGAAGTCTTATTAGTTACTTCAATTCATTGGTATTGAGTTTTGCTCCTAGAATAGTCTTATTCTTAAGAACTTTATAACTTTCTAGGCCTTGAGTCAAAGTAAATCTATGTTGCTTTCAGTTGTTTAGACTTTAGAGGGCTTAGTTTATGCTGGGGTTTGTTTTGTGTGGTTTT
This sequence comes from Spinacia oleracea, assembly GCF_020520425.1. Lineage (NCBI taxonomy): Eukaryota > Viridiplantae > Streptophyta > Magnoliopsida > Caryophyllales > Amaranthaceae > Spinacia > Spinacia oleracea. Next base: position 70,781,915 of record NC_079488.1, read on the forward strand.
TTTCCTGCGTTTATTCTTTATTCAGTACACGAATGAATGTAGAGTCTTGGGTTTCTGTCAACAACTATGTGTTTGGAACTGGTTCTGTTGGTGGTAGTGTATAGGTCTGATTGCTTGAGGTGTTAGCACTTAGCAGCAGTTTTGTGCATTGCGCCTTAGAAGTAGAAGTATCCTTTTATGGCAATAATGGTTCTGACTCTTATTTGGTCTACTTTCTTCATGAAAGCGATGCATGTCATTTAGAATTTTAGAAATAACTTCAATTTGGCAAGACTGAAGGAACAATTCTGCATTGTGAAGGATTGTGGACCACTGGACCTTGACATATCTCATTAGCTTGCATGGATCAATGGATCAACATACTTTCCAGGTAATTATATACTCTCCATTGGAACGATATATAGCCTCGAACCTGGTATGCAAAGTCCTGATTTGAAGTTCTGGTTTGAAGAGCTTACTGGGAGTCTGGGGCTGATAGCTTGATGTCTGCTTTGCTACTTTATGTTGTGAACTTGTGATCACTGTTTTTGTACAAAAAACTGATGGTTCATCGCTTGTTATCATCATAAGTTCCTGCTTGATTCACTGTGGTTGTTGATATTCATGAGATCACAATTTTGAACAATCGTGTTAAGGGTTCAGACAGAAATTGTCTTTCATAAGTTGTAACTTTGATTATCTGGATAAAATTTGGTTGAAATAAAATGAAGTTTTGTTCGTTAATTTTCTGTATTTACTGTGCTGTCTGAAATTTTATCTTCTGAAATTTAAGTCCTGCAAGATATATCTGCTATTCAGAGTAAATTCTGTGGTGGTCAAAATAGTGTTGGTTCTTGCTGATTTGCCGTTCATGGGCACTTTTGTGCTTATCAGCTTGTCTTGTTCTGCGTTCTTAATCCGAGTTTCTTCATGTTGTTTTGCACAACTTTGACTTGTGAATTAGTGATATTATGCTTTGTGATTATGACTTGTAAAGTTGTTATCCTTGGGCTCTCTCTCACGTGCTTTAGTTGTCTTGTAGTTATTTCTTCGAGCTCCCGGTGCCTACTCCAACTAATATTGATGAGATCAAGGGCGTGATGTGGATTTGACACATATGTTGGAGCGTGTTACGTTAGAATCATGCTTTGGGTGATTTTTCTTTTTGAGGGGATGCTTTGGGTGATATTTCACGGAGCATAAAGACACAACTTAGAAAAATGTAGGTGGTCGTATGAAATGGTTTAATGCTATAGTTGTAGCAGGACTTAATTTTATATGTGTTTAGTTCTAAATTTTTGTTGTAAAATATTTTATATAATACTAATTATTATGGTAATTTTGTTTTGATGCTTCCCTTTTGGTGTGTGTGCTACTGTTTTTTTTTTTTTTTTTAAATATAGTTGAAAAGAGACCCGTTATCTATAAACATAGGTCTCTCCATTTTCAAAATAAAAAAAATCTTTAAATGTCAAAGAGACCCCCTTTCTTCAATATAGGGGCTGAATTTTTCTAACAAAGAGACCCCATTTCTCTGATGGTGGGTCTTTTTTATTTATCAAAGAGACCCCATTTCTTTAATGATGGGTCTGTTCTTCTATTAAATTATTTTTAGAGTTGCTAGGAAAACAGACCCCCTTTCTCTGATAAAGGGTCTTTTCTTTATTAATAAGAGACCCCCTTTAATGAGGGGGTCTCTTTATCAAAGAGACCTCTGAGATAGAGACCTGTCCAGAGGAGGTCTCTTATGCATATTTGGACGGGTCTCTTTGCCTATTTTTGTAGTAGTGTAATAAGGTGAATAATACTCCATCTAATGTTGATATTGGTACGATTTCTATTCCAATATTGCAACAATTTGATGATGTTATAACTGAACTTGCTGATAGTGATGATGATGAACTTAGATCACTTGATACAATCGAACCACACCTTGTTCTTAGCCCTGTACAGATTGAGCTTGATGACATACAGGATGAGGTGGATTTTCGGAACTCTTCCATTATCTGCTATATTGTTGGTGATAATCCTCCAATACATGTCATGGAAGGGTTTATTAGGAGAATCTGGAAAAAATTTAATGTTGATAAGGTGGTGTTGGTGAAAAAGGGATAAGGTCACTTCTGGCCACTTTTTCTTTAACAGCAAACCAATGGTGGTGAAACCTTGGAGTGTAGATATGGATATGGAGAAGGAAGAGATCAAATCTGTCCCTATTTGGATTCAGTTGAGTCTGAATTTTAAGTATTGGGGTGAAAAATCTCTTTTCAAAATAGTGAATCAACTAGGCAAACCAATTAAGAGGGATGCAGCCACTGTGAGCAGGGCTAAGCTTCAATTTTCTAGGGTATTGGTTGATATGCCAATCACACAAAAGCTTCCTAATCAAGTATCCTTTATGAATGAACATGGTGAGCTGACTCAGGTACCTATCACTTATGAGTGGAGGCCAACTATTTGTGATAATTGCAAGCTAGTTGGGCACTTGACTTCTGAGTGTAAGAAGGGGAAAACTAAGAGAATTTGGGTGCAGAAAAAACAACAGGCTCCAAGTCATACAGAGGTGGTGGAACCATAGGTGGATCAGGAGGGGTTTCAAAGAACTCTCAGACCAATCAGGGTTAGACCTACTAACTTGGTGCCAACACTAGTTGCTAATCCTTTCCAAATGCTGAATGATGATGGTGGTCACAGTGCTTGCAGTACTGCTGAGTTGGATAGGGGAGATGACATTGAGGAGGGTAGCACAGGAAGAGGGAACTCTTCCAAATCCTATGGATAGAATTTTATCATGGAATGTTAGGGGTATCAATCTGACTCAGAAACAGGATAATGTGAAACATTTTCTTCATAAATATCATATGGGGCAGGTTGGTCTCCTAGAGCATAAGGTTAAGCTTTCTAATTTAGGAAAGCTTTACCAAAGAGTTTTTCCAAAATGGTGTTTTTCTAGTAATGCAAGTTATCATAATGGTGGCAGAATAATCATTGCTTAGAATCCAGGAAATTTTCTGTGAGTATCCAAGCAGCTTCTAGTCAGTTCATGCATTGTTTCATTCAACCAGTGAGTGGTATGCCTAGTTTTTTCTGTACTTTCATATATGCCTTCAATGACAGCTTTAATAGAGAAGTGTTGTGGAAAGATTTGAAATCTTTAAACACACAGGATGCCTGGATCTTGTGTGAAGATTTCAACTTTGTTATGAATACTGATAAGAGAGTTGGTTCTCCTGTCAGGAATACTGAAATTGTGGATATATGTGAGTGTATGCACTTTTGTAGTATGGAGGACATTAAAAGTGTGGGTAGCTTCTACACTTGGAATAACAAGCAGCAGGGTACAGCCAGGGTTTTCTCTAAAATAGATAGAATTATGGCTAATCCCAAATGGTTAGGTGCTTATAGTTCAGCTGAAGTGTGTTTTATGAATGAGGGATGTTTTGACCATTCTCTTGGCTTGTTGACTGTTTACCCTAGGGATACAGGAGGGAAAAAAAACTTTCAAGTATTTTACAATGTGGAAATCTGCCCCTCAATTCATGACTCTTATCCAAGAGCAATGGAGTGGTACAGTTCAAGGGAGCAAGATGTTTGGTGTAGTTCACAAGCTGAAGAAGGTGAAGTTGGTTCTTAAAGAGTTGAATAGGAGGGGTTTTTTTTGATATTCAAGCTTCTGATCTGCAAGCAACCATGACATGGTTGCAGCTCAGACAGCAATGCATCTTGATCCTGCTGACCAGACACTTGCTGATGCAGAGCTCACTGCAGTTCAGAACTACAAAGTCAAACATCAAGCTTATCTGGAGTTTTTGAAACAGAAGGCAAAGGAAGCATGGCTTAAGGATGGTGATAAAAATACCTCCCTTTTTCATCAGAGTATCAAAGCTAGGAACACTCATAACCAGGTTTGCAGTATCTATGGCATGGATGGGATTTGGAGAGATAACCCTGCAGATATCTCTCAAGCTTTCTTGGATTACTATACAACTTTGCTGGGTACTACTCACCCTGATAGAAGATCTGTACTTAGTCACATTGTTCAAGCTGGCCCTCTGTTTACAGATGCTCATAGAGATATTCTTAATGCTCCATATACAGCTGCTGAGGTAAAGAAGGCATTGTTTTCTATCCCTGGTAGGAAGACACCAGGTCCTGATGGATATGGTTCTCATTTCTATAAAGATGCTTGGAAAATTGTTGGTGATGATGTTATCAATGTTGTGTTAGATGTGCTGCAGCATGGCAAATTGCTAAAGGAGCTTAACCATATAGTCATCACTCTCATTCCTAAGACTAAGTGTCCAAAGAATGTGAGTGAGTTCAGACCTATTTCCTGTTGCAATACTCTATATAAGTGCATCACTAAGGTGATATGTGGTATATTGAGGCAAATGCTACCAGATTTGATCATTGAGAATCAAGGGGGGTTTGTCCATGGTAGGTACATAGTTCATAATATCATGGTGGTTCAGGATTTGGTAAAGCAGTATGGTAGGAAGAGTGCTAAACCAAGTTGCATGATGAAGATTGATCTTCAAAAAGCATATGACATAGTAGATTGGGATTTCCTACAAGAAATGCTGGTTCAGTTGGGTTTCCCTAGAGCTTTTGTGTCTCTTGTTATGGAGTGTGTGACTACTCCAAAATTTTCTTTGATGCTCAATGTGACAATGCATGGTTTTTTCAAGTCAAAAAGGGGGTTAAGACAGGGTGATCCCATGTCTCCCCTCCTGTTTGTGATATGTATAGAGTATCTATCCAGGATCCTCCATAAAATGAGTGATCTAGCTCAATTTCAGTTCCATCCTAGATGCAAAGAGCTTAAGCTTACTCATTTATGCTTTGCTGATGATCTAATCTTGTGTAGTAAAGGTGACTTTCCTTCTGTGTATCTTTTGCTGCAAGCTTTTGAGTTGTTCTCAGTTTCCTCTAGTCTTTTAGCCAACAAGCAGAAATCAGCTATCTACTGTTGTGGTATGGCTGAGAATTATATCACCAGAATTGTCAATGCCTCTGGTTTTACTAGGAGTCAGCTTCCTTGTAAATATCTAGGTGTTCCCATCTGTGCTAAAAGAATCTCTGCTGCTCAATGTGATGTTCTTGTGGATAAGATGATTGCTAGGATTAAAGTTTGGAGTTCAAGGAACCTTTCCTATAAAGCAAGAATGCAACTCATCAATTATGTCTTAATGAGTGTTCATATGTACTGGGCTCAGGTGTTTATTCTGCCTAAGAATGTTTTGCATGAAGTCACTAAAATTTGTAGATCTTTCCTTTGGAGTGGACAAGCTTATAGTCAGAGAAACAGTAACATCTCTTGGGATAGTTCCTGTTGTGATAAAAAGCAAGGTGGTCTTGGCTTCAGAGATGTTATCAACTGGAATATTGCAAGCATTGGAAAGTATGTTTGGGCCATTGCATCTAAACAGGATAATGTTTGGATCAAATGGGTTCATGCTGTGTACATTAAAGATGGGGACTGGTGGGAATACAGGCCTGCAGCCTCTGCTAGCTGGTATTGGAAGAAGATATGTGCCATAAAAGAGAGATTGAAGTTAGTGTATACTCAGGCTGAGTTAGCTGCTATGCCTCATTATTCTGTGAAGACAGTTTATGAGAAGATCATTGGTCCTAAACCTATGATTCATTGGGACAACATGGTGTGGAATAGGCTGAATATCCCTAAGCATAGATTTATATGCTGGTTGGCAGTGCAGGGTAGGCTTCAAACCACTGCAAAGTTGGCAAGATTTGGTGTAAGCAACACTAGTAGAAAAAACCCCTGTTGCAACCCCCTTGTTGCAGCGTACATGTAATAATACGCTTCAACAACCAGTAGGTCAACGCGGGTCAAACTTTATAAAGGGTTGTTGCAGCGTACAAATTAATTGCCCGCAGCAAGAGAGTTTTTTGCAGCGTACAAAGTAAAAGCCCCCTGCAATAGCCCATTTATTTTGCAGCGTACAGATAAAAGCCCCCTGCAATAAAAATTTTTCGCTGCAAAGCTAATTAAGAAAAACATTTCATCTCAAACCTAAGGACCATTTCCACGCTCAGCACTCCCTCTTCTTCCCTCAGCTTTCCCTGCGTACTCTCTCACCTCCTCATTCTTCTTCTTCTTCATCTTCTCTCTTTCTCTCTCTAATTCGTGGTTTTTTTGGGTTTTTTGCAAGTAATTGTTGAAATTGGGTGACAATTCGTCTTGGTTTTTGTGAAAATTTGCTCGAATCCTTCTCTCCAAGCATCTGGCCTTCGAACTCAGCCGCCGTCGAACTCAGCCGTCGAACTCAGCAACTCAGGCGTTGCTCGGCCCTGCGTCGCTGTCTTCGCCGATGGGTCTGTGTTCTCGCCTCATCTCCCCCTAATTTCGTATTTTTAGGGTTTGCTTTCAGTCAATTCTTGATTTTTCCCCTAATTTCGTATTTTTAGGGTTTGATTATATAAATTATTCTTATTTTTTGTGTTAATTGATACATTTTTTCCGATTTTGATTGTTAGGGTTTTATTTTTTTCCGATTTTTTTCCGATTTTGAATGTCAACCCTAAAGTGGATAATATTTGGTACCCTATGAATTACTATATCACTTTGATGATTTTCTATTTAGTATATGCTTTTACTATGGTTCTGCTTTATTTGTGTTTTGTTTATGTATCTGTTTCTATTCTTACTGGCACGATATATAGCTGGTTAGTTTCCTGTTAGTGTGTAAGAATTAATTGAGTTATTAGACCGTCTTGAGTTCGAACTGTTTGGATAGGAACTGAGACACCGGCCAATAGTGTGCTCTAAGTAGTGAAATATCTGTTAGATGTTGGTGTGTATTTTTCTAGTGAATTTTGTTGACTTTGATTTTCTTGATTTGGTAAATACTATCAGTCAAGTGCTAGGACGGTGAGGAAAGATAAGCCACGTGGGCGTCATCATGGTCTCACTCAACAGAAGAGGCAAGAGATAAAGGAAGCTTTTGAACTGTTTGACACTGATGGCTCAGGTTTTGAATCTGTTTAGTGTTTCGAATTTTATATGTCAAACCATTTAGTTTGTTCTCGCAATCTCGCCTGTTTGATTCAAATTGTTATTTTCAGGAACTATTGATGCTAAGGAGTTGAATGTTGCTATGAGGTATTATTCTTTGTAAATCCTAAGGTTTTGATATACCACTACACACTTAACACAGTTACCTGACCTAAAACTGCATCGTTGCAGGGCTCTGGGTTTTGAGATGACCGAAGAGGTATAAAATCTGTCATTTTGTTGGTTTTTTGTTGATTACGATTGAAATATTTCTTCTCTGAATACTTGCAAAAAGATAACCTATGTTCCTTCCACTATTCTTTTTCTTCTCTGGGTTCTAAGACACTCAGACAAGGGTGTGGCCTCCTTAACTGACACTTCAATATTTACCCAGAGTCTCATAATACCTCAACGGCTCAACCATCTCGAACCACATATTCATAGAGAAAATTAGAAAAATAAAACAGATGCAGAATGCAGAGTCAATTAGATTTTAGTGGAATAGCCATTGTTGAACGTAGACTGGTGGCGATGTGGAATCACTAGTAGAATTTAGAAGTCAATTACTCAGCAGTTGTTTAGCCTTGAATCTAGTAACTTAGCCATAGTTGAATTTGGTCTAGGAATAAGTTAAAGCACCTACTAGTGATTTAGCTATATATATATATATTGAATACATATGTTTGTTTAACATAAGTTCCCTAAGGTATTGCTACTCTTGGGACGAGGATGATGATAACTGAGTGTCCAGAGCTCAGGCAAGTGAAATGGTGTGTCTAAAATTTTGGGATTAGGATATGATTACTGAGTATTCTCGGAGAAACATCTGGATGATGAATCTGTCTCTGCTCCCTGGCTTACGCCTTTTCTCCCATTTCCAGTCTGGAATACACTCCCCCAACATTCTCAAGTACCATCTTGCCACGTTACTGCTTCAAAACCAATATATATGAGCTTTTAATTTCATATTTTGAATATTTGGTGATTTGGAAAACTGGGATGAAGAGACGATTGGAATAAGATGACAGCTAATAATATGATTAAGGATCTCGTTTCTGGCTCAATCCTTAGTACTTGGTGATCTGAATTCATTTTCCTAGTAACTGCGCTAGATAAATTGATCAGCAATGTGATATTTCCAGCTTCGCTTATTGTCCAATCATTGTCCGTTGCCTTATCTGAGGTGATTTTACAATTCAGCTGCATCTTTGCTTTTGTATTCTCTCAGTTTAATTGAGATAGTCTTTCTTTTTTCCTCGTCACATTCATTTGAAATTCGATGCGGCCCTCTGTGTGCATACAAACTTTGGGATTGTGCAAGGTTCCTTCTGGCGTGGCTTTGACTTGATTATTACTCCCTCCATCAGGAAATAGTAGTCATATCACTGATATGTATTGCAAGGGGTCTTTGATTAAAAGAGTTTAGAGCAATGTGACAACATTTCTGGACAGAAGAAGTTCTAGTACGGAGTACAAAATATGATTCTGCAACACTCTAGCATTTATTTTGGTGACGCCTGTCCTCTGCTTCTTTTTACTTGTTCACTACAGTAGCACCAGTGCAAGAATTTGACTGCTTTACCTTTCCTTTGATTCTGATGGCGGAATCGCATGAAATCTTTATCTGTTTAGTAACATAAAACATTAAGAAACTAAATCCTCCTTGTTGAAAAACATGTGTCCAGAAGAAGAAACAAAGGGTTTTCTGGAAAAATCTTGATCCTTCTGTTAATATTCTTTGTATAACAGGGCGAATTATTGACCTGAACTTATATGGTGTGATTACTATCTTTTCTTTCCCCTCCCGACAGGATTGTAAAGTTAGATGGCTTGATCTCTATCTTGTGTATGACATTTGGTCAACAATGTAGTGAACTTTCTAGGACGTGGCAATCACTTACCATTATTTCCTTTCAAAATTGGCAGGGTGGAAATAATTCTGATTCTGATGATGATGAGAAACGCCGTCAGAGGCACCACCACCACCAACGCAGGCACCATGATGAGGAATAAGATGATTACTTTTCAGTTTTTAAGTTGAGCTCCCCCATCTTTATCCTTGGCTGTTAAAATAAGGGGTTGAGAATGTTTGGCGTATAACCATACCTGCTGCTTTATGTTTTCTTGTATGATGGCTCAATGAGTTGATGGGCCTATGTTATTCTATTATGTACTACTAAACAAAACTCCTGTGTGTTTTCCTATTGAATGGAGTTTTTGTTGTTGTTTTGTTTCTATTTTCTTTATCTCTTTCTCAAGTAACAAAACGGTGATCTACTTTGCTCGTGCTTGAAAAATATCTTTTAGTAAACCAGGCATTTAGTTGCTTGTGTATCTTTGGTTTCTGTTGATAGAAGTGGAGCATAGAACAAATCTCGCGTTCTGTTTATGGGAGTACTTCTTAGCTGGGCTGTAAGTAACTCTGCAAGAGTTTTCTGTTTTGATATCAGGAGGATAGCTGCAATCTAGAGTTTTGTGATGACACGGCAAAATTCTTGTGTTTGGACTTTGGATGACAGAGAGATAGGCTCCTTGGTTTGGTGCACTGGTCCGTACAGGTGACATGAATATGACATCGGCACTGGATTTGGTAGGTTTCTGGGATTTTAGACTACGGAATGGCACAACCGCACAGGTACATCTATTGAATACTTGGTATGTTTTATGCTAAAAAGTATCTGTATCTGCATTGATTTCAGATCTTAGAAATATGGCATTGTAGTAATTTTTGCTTGCAAAAGAAAATGTAAGAAAAGAAGCACACATAATTAATCATAGTATTAAAAACATATTGCAACATATGAAGTAAGTTTCCAGATGAATAATTAGAAAAACAAAATTGAAATCCTGACTATCCACGGTTTCTTTTGCTGAAGCATGTCTAATTCAGAATGGATTTCAGAGTGAGCATTACCACCTTTAGCAAGGGATCCTTGATTAGCATCACCAAGTTCAGTAGCTCTTCTCCTCATAATCTGTAGTCATCAATGTGTTGACTGCATGCTCTATAAGTCTATAGTGGTTGATGTTACCCAACTGATCACGGTGTGCCCAATCTCTCATCAGTGTACCGATTTTTAGAACATCCGTTACCAATAGGGTGTTACGTTGCTTGGCTGCTCAGAATGCATAGGCCATGCTTATACTCTCAAGTCTCAACGCAACAATGACTCATAAACCCACCTGTCAGAGGGATGAGCTAGAATTTCTACTTGTTTTGCCTAGTCTGTTACCACAATTCCTCTGTTTTTCACTCTCTCTTCATACCCTTGTGGTAGTTGATGACTTCTCTCTTCACCTTGTTCAAAAACATCAACTGTATCGGAGTTTCTAAGCACCCATACAAACTTTTGTCTGCTTCTTTCCAATCCTATTGCCAATTCCTTGATCCGCTCGTAACTCAGCGATGTTGGTGATACATATATCACAGATCCTTCCTCTTGTTTATCTACCCATTTCTAGGCATTCATGTCTCTGTCTTCCACTTCCGCTTTTCAATTCCACAAGATTAAAAGGTCCAAGTACTTTTAAGTGTTTTGTCTCAGCATTTGTTGACCGCTTCTGCAACATTTCGACATATCTTCCTTCTACCAGTGTGGATGTGTTGTAGAGCCTTCCAGACTCCGGCACCCATCATTTGGAGGAAAGACATTTTAACATAATAAATGTTCATCTTCAAACATACTCCGTAAAATAAAACACAAAGTAAAGAAATCGATTAACCCAGAAAGTGTAAAGGCTATTTTAAAACGGAGGTGGTAGTAATAAGTATTAGCAAGGTGACTTGGACGGATTACGTAATTAAATATTTATTTTACCGATCAATATTCTTCTCCCCCCTCACAACGTTACCGACTAAATATTTAAGGACTGAGATAGTGATAAGATAGTAAGGTTCCATAGAGATTCCGTGTGAATTCTTCCTAGACAACATCTAGACCAGGTCCACAAGTAATTTTAATTTTAATATTGAAGTGTCAGTTAAGGAGGCCAACTATGAACTAAAGAACCTAAGGACTCATTTTAAACCTACTAAATGTTTTATATTCTAGTTTTAACTTTCTAGGACTCATTCCAATCCATTTATGCCCATTTAAGGCTCAGTGTGTCGTTTTAGGTCATATTTAGGCTAAAATGACATTTTCGCTCCCAACTTTGAACTTAAGAACCTAAGGACTCATTTTTAAATTATTATATGATTAATAAGCTTAGTTTTGAGTTTCTAGGACTTATTCTAATCTACTTATACCCATTTAATGCTTGTTTGATCGTTATAGGTCATATCTAGGCTAAAATAAGGCATTTTCGCTCCCAACTTTAAAATAAAGAACCTAAGGACTCATTTAAAACTTATTACATGTTTAATATGCATAATTTTAACGATCTAAGACTCGTTCCAATCTATTTATGCACCTATAGGCTCATTGGGTCATTATAGGTCATATTTAGGCTAAAATGACATTTTCGCTCCTAACTTTGAACTAAAGAACCTAAGGACTCATTTTAGACTATTAGGACATTGTCATTAGTTTCTTGAATGTTAAAATGTGATATTTAATTTGTATTTAATCTAATGTTTAATTTAAATTTCTGTTTTTGTAAAGGTCTACACTCCGAGGATTGCGCCTTATGCGAGGAATTTGATGTGGTTCGTGAGCAATGGGCCAAGTTTTTTACCAGCAAGTATTTATTATTGGCTTTAGCGCGCTTGATCGAGTTGGTTTAGTTGTTATAGAATAAATTTTATATTAAAATGTATGTTTATGTTGAAATTGGAACATATATTTAAATGTAATATGTGCACTTAATTTGGTTTTGGGATATATAGTATACAAAACTCCAGTTGTTGTTTTTATATTTGTTATACAGGTTGCGTTATTCTATTATTGTTTTGACAGGTTTCTATATTTGGTGCAAGGAACTCTAGGTATCCCTAAACAAAATTAGAATTTTCCCGCCAAAAGTGCTTTGTTGCAGCGTACATATATATTGTACGCTGCAACAAGGGAAAAAAATTTCGCAAAAATTCAGACTTGTTGCAGCGTACAAATAAATGTACGCTGCAAAAAGTTGAGTCTTTTGCAGCGTACATATATATGTACGCTGCAACAAGTCCAAATTTTTGCCAATTTTTTGGCACTTGTTGCAGCGTACATCTAAAAGCCCGCTGCAACAAATCACTTTTTGCAGCGAACTTGTACGCTGCAACAAGTTCAGACTTGTTGCAGGCCCCCCAGTTGCAGCATACGATGTACGCTGCAACAGGGGTCTAAAAGCCCGCTGTAATAAGGGTTTTTTCTACTAGTGCAATACTGCAACTTGTTTGATTTGTGGACAAGCTGATGAAAATCATAATCATCTGTTCTTTGCTTGTCCATACAGCAAAAGGTGCATCAGTGCCCTCAAAGTTTGGTTGGGTATCTCTTACTCTACTGGTAATCTGAAACAACTTATGAGGTTCATTACTTATGGCAGAATGTCTAAGTTGCAAAACGATCAAAATATTTGAAAACTCCATTCAATAATAAATCTAAACTTTTCCCCTGACTTTCTCTCTACGTTTTCTCTCGGGTGTATGGTAGCTTACCATACACCTCGCCATGGCAAGGAAATCAAGATCGAAAACCCAGGGGAACAAGGATGGCAATGGGAAAGCGAAACCACGAGGACCTACTTCGGATTCTCAGGCTCAACGTACGCGATCAATCAATGAAGTTCTTGGAGTGGAGGCAATTGATTTTGGATTTGGGAATGAGGTTTTCACTCCGAAAACGAGTTTGCACCAATTGCAAGTTTGATCAGAAAAGAGGCACTCTTTCAATGATTTTATGCAGCATATTCATCAATCAGCTGGAAATGCTGGCAAAACTCAATCCAGAGTAAATGTGGATGTAGGTACAATTCCTATTTTGCACCAAATTGATTCGATGCTTGATAATGAATCTGATGATGACTCTAATCATACTGTGAATACGAATGAATTGATTGAATCTGATTTACACATAATTCCTGATGAACCTGTTTTAATGGAATCCAATAATCCGATTGAAATTGATCTTGAAGATATTCAAGAGGAGGTTGAATTCTGGAATTCTGCAGTAGTATGCTACATAGTGGGAGAAAATCCTCCTTTGAATGTGATGGAGGGTTTCATTCGAAGGATATGGAGGAATCTGAATGTTGATAAGGTGGTTATGGTGAAAAAGGGTATATTCCTGGTTCGTTTCTTAACAATGGACTCTAGGGAAAAAGTTGTAACAGGACACTACTTTTTTTACAGCAAACCTGTGATTCTTAAACCATGGACTGTTGAGATGGACATGGAGAAGGATGATATATGTGAAATCAGTACCCATCTGGTTACAACTGAAACTAAATTTCAAATACTAGGGAGAAAGATCTCTATTCAAAATTGTAAGTCAGATTGGAAAACCCATTAAGAGAGACTACGCAACAGCTTGCAGAGATAAGTTACAGTATGCAAGGGTCTTAGTGGATGTGCCATTATCTCAGGAGTTTGTGGATGCTATTTCATTTATGAATGAGAATGGAGAAATGATAAGAGTTGGGGTTCACTTTGAATGGAGGCCAACCTTATGTTCAGCATGTAAGATGATAGGACACATGGCTGCTGAATGTAGAAAAGGGAACACTAAGAAAGTGTGGGTTAGGAAACACACTACTGTGAGTACAGTTCAGGAGAATGGAAATGGTGCCAATGAGGTGCCACTCATGGATCCAGAGGGTTTTCAAAGGACCCTCAGACCAATCAGAGTTAGGAACTCACCAGTTGTTCAAACTCACACAACTAATACTTTTCAGTTGTTAGTTGATATGCAGAAGGAAGGTGATGCTAGTCTTGGAGTGGATACTTTGGTGGAAGTAGAAAATGAGAGTAATGCTAGTGGAAGGGGGGACTCTTCCCATTCTTATGGATAGAATACTCACTTGGAATGTCAGAGGGCTCAATTCATCTCAGAAGCAGAATGAAGTTAGAAATTTCATTCAAAAATATGAGGTGGGATTGGTAAGCCTTCTGGAACACAAGGTTAAGGTGCCTAATTTAGGTAAGCTTTACCAAATTTTTTTTGTTAATTGGTGTTTCACTAGTAATTCTAGTTACCATATTGGTGGTAGAATTATTGTAGCTTGCAAGGCTGGGTGTTTTACAGTGAACATTTTAGCAGCATCAAGTCAGTTCATGCATTGTCATGTCACCCCTGTAAGTGGTATGCCTAGTTTCTATTGCACTTTTGTCTATGCTTTCAATGAACATAGTTTAAGACAAGTTTTTTGGAGAGATTTAGTCACCTTGAATGTTCAGAGTCCCTGGATTATCTGTGGGGATTTTAACTGTGTCATGGTAGTGAATGAAAGAATTGGTGCTCCTGTCAGGCATATGGAAATTGTTGACATCAATAACTGTATGCATGGATATGGAATGGAGGATGTTAAATGTGTGGGGAATCTCTACACTTGGAATAATTAATAAACAACAAGGGGCAGAAATAGTTTTTTCAAAGCTTGACAGAATTCTTGGAAATGTTGCTTGGTTTGATTGTTATCCTTCTGCAGAAGCTTGCTTTCTTCCAGAAGGTCATTTTGATCATTCTCCTAGTCTTTTGACTGTGTATCCCAGGGTTAATGGAGGAAGAAAACCATTTAAATACTTTACAATGTGGAAAACATCTCCCAGCTTTAATACAATTATGACTGATGCTTGGAACACTCTTATCAATGGTAGTAAAATGTTCTGTGTGGTGAGTAAACTTAAGAAGGTTAAGGGTGTTCTTAAGGAACTCAATAAAAATGGTTTCTCAGATGTACAAGCTGCTGATCTTAGTGCTTATCATGCAATGATAGCTTCTCAAGAAGCTATGCACCTAGCTTCTACAGATCACTCTCTTGCAGATTTGGAATTACAGGCCATCCATGATTATAAGATCAAACACAAGATATATCTTGATTTTTTTGCTCAGAAGGCTAAACTGGCTTGGATTAAAGCTGGTGATGAAAATACAGCTTTGTTCCATCAAAGTATAAGAAGCAGACAAGTTCAGAATCAGATTTACAATATACATGATATGAAAGGAGATTGGAAAGATCAGGCTGCAGATGTCTCAGAAGCTTTCTTGAACTATTACAAGATGTTATTGGGGAGTGTTCATGAAGGCAGAACTCCTGTTATCACATAGGTAGTTCACACTGGTCCTGTTTGTCAGGATTATCATAAAACAATCCTTAATGCTCCATATACTGCTGAGGAAGTGAAAGCAGCTCTTTTCTCTATTCCTGGTATCAAAGCACCAGGTCCTGATGGCTTTGGCTCTTTTTTCTACAAGGATGCTTGGCATGTAGTTGGGAGTGAGGTGATTGAGGCTGTGTTGGATGTGTTGAGGAATGGTAAACTGCTAAAAGAAGTGAATCACACAGTTGTTACTTTGATTCCAAAATCTAAATGTCCTAAGAATGTCAGTGATTTTAGGCCTATCTCTTGTTGTAATACTATCTACAAGTGCATCACTAAAGTTCTCTGTGGTAGGTTGAGGCAAATCCTTCCAGATCTTATTCTAGAGAATCAAGGGGGCTTTGTTCATGGCAGGTACATTGTGCATAACATTATGGTAGTACAGGACCTTGTGAGGAACTATGGAAGGAAGGGAGTGAAGCCTAGTTGCTTAATGAAAATTGATTTGCAAAAAGCTTATGACATAGTGGATTGGTCTTACCTAAAAGAGATGTTGGTTGCACTGGATTTTCCTGAGCACTTTGTGAATTTAGTAATGGAGTGTGTCACCACACCAATGCTTTCTCTCATGATCAATGGCTCCATGCATGGATTTTTCAAATCCCAGAGGGGGTTGAGGCAAGGGGACCCTCTTTCTCCCCTACTCTTTGTTATTTGCATGGAGTATCTGTCAAGAATTTTGCACAAAATGAGTAGTTTAGCTCAATTCCAGTATCATTCAAGATGTAAAGATACAAAGCTCACTCATTTGTGTTTTGCTGATGACCTGATTCTGTGCTGTAAAGGTGAATTTCCATCCATATATCTTATCTTGCAAGCCTTCAAATTGTTCTCTGACTCCTCTGGTTTGAAAGCTAATATTCAGAAATCTTCCATTTTCTGTCATGGCATGGTAGAAAGTGAAGTACAAAGAGTGGTGGAGACTTCTGGTTTCACCAGAAGTAGCCTACCTTTTAAATACCTTGGTGTACCCATTTGCTCAAAAAGAATTTCTACTGCTTAGTGTGGGGTGTTGGTTGACAAGATGACCAGCAGAATTAAGCTCTGGAGTTCCAGAAATCTATCCTATACAGCTAGAATGCAGTTGGTGAATTATGTGCTTCTTAGTCTTCACATGTATTGGGCTCAGATTTTGTTCTTCCTAAGAGTGTGCTGCAGAGTATTGTTAAGATTTGTAGAGAATTCCTTTGGAGTGGTCAAGCTTTTAGTCATAAACCTTGCAATAGCTCTTGGGATAACATCTGTTGTGATAAGAAAGCTGGTGGATTAGGCTTCATAGATGTTTTTCTGTGGAATGTTGCCAATCTAGGCAAATATGTTTGGGCTTTGGTTACCAAACAGGATAATGTTTGGATTAAGTGGGTCACTTCAGTGTATTTAAAGAATGGGGATTGGTGGGATTACCAACCTAGCAGCTCTGCTAGTTGGTATTGGAAGCAGATTTGCAATACAAAGGAGAAACTGAAGTCAATATATTCTAAAGCAGAACTGGAAGCAATGCCTCATTATTCAGTGAAACAAGTATACCAAAAGCTAACTGGGGATAGACCTAAGATGAATTGGGACAAGCTTGTGTGGAACATGCTTAGCACTCCCAAACACAGATTTATTATTTGGTTGGCAATTCAGTCCAGATTACAAACTACAGCTAAGTTAGCGAGTATTGGCATCAACAACTCTTCTAGCTGTCTCATTTGTCGCCAAGGTGATGAAACTCATCATCATCTATTTTTTTATTGTCCTTATAGCAGGCAATGCCTGACAGAGTTGAAAACATGGCTGGATATAAGAATGGCAGCAACTGATCTCCATCTCTTATACAGATCCATCAGACATGGAAGAAGCTCTAAGTTTAGAAAGTAGGTATATCTTGCTGCTATTGTAGCAGTGGTCTATCTCATCTGGAAGTGCAGGAACTCAGTGTTCTGGGATTGTTGTATCCCTACTGTCAAGAGTACTATAGGTGCTTTGAAGCAAGCAGTGAGAAGTAGAATTCAGGCAGTTATGCCTAAGTATGTGAATAGGAAAGATTGTAATTGGTTTGTGAATCTGTAATCTGTGTAAGCCTAGCTGTTTTGGTTTGCTTCTTGTTTGAGATGGTCCAACCTAGTTGGTTTGTCTCTGTTGAAGTGAACTTAGGTTGTACTTGATTGTTTTGAGCTATAATATTATTCTCACTTGCTTAGCAAAAAAAAAAAAGAATGTCTAAGTTCAGAAAGCAAGTTTGCTTTGCAAGGTTAGCTGCTGCAGTCTATTCTGTTTGGTCAAGCAGGAATAGTAGTTTTTGGAATTCTTCTTTCCCAACTGTGCAGAATATGGTAACTAGGATTAAGCAAAATGTTAGAGATCGAATCTTGTTTGTTATGCCTAAAAATGTAACTAGGAGAGATAGCTTGTGGTTTGCTACTCTGTAAGCTCGGTTAGTCTGTTTTCTAGCTCTTTGGTGGAATGGTCCAACCTAGTTGGTTTGTTTCACCTCTGAGTTAGCTTAGGTTGTAAATTCGTTTCGATCTTAATATTATTTGATCTTGCTTGCCTAGCAAAAAAAAAAAAATTTGTTAATTTAAGGTTTATATTCCTAATTATATACTGGGTTCTTTTTTTAATTTTTTGGTGTGAATAATGAGTCTTAGGGAGTTAGGGGTAATACAATTATATATAGTACTATACTATCTAGTATAAAAAAGAAGTTTGTCAAATATAAATCAAATTATATCTATTCTCATATATGAACGGCAAATATATACTACAATTATATATGTACTCCTAAGTCTTACACCAATTCTATAAACTAACGAACTAATCCTCTAACCTCAACTAATTCCGAATCACCATAGTAAACTAATTAAGTTAATTAGGATACTAGCTAGTAGTAGGGATGTCAACGAGCCGAGCTGAGCCGAGTATTTGGCTGTTCGAGCTAGGCTTGATAAGAAATTTCCGAGCTCGAGCTCGACCCGAGCTTAACCGAGCTTTCATTTTCCCTGTTCGAGCTTGGCTCATTTAAGTTTTTCGTTGTTCGAGCTTAGCTCACGAGTAGCTTGTTTAAGTTCAAGCTCGAGCCGAGCTTTTAACAAACAAGCCTTAATATTATGAAATATTATTTTAAAAAATTATAAAACATAAAAACGTAACCAAACCCAAATAAAAATTTAGCATAGTATACTTACTAGTACTATTTAACTATTTTATAAATTATAATCTCTTGAAATAAAAATACTCTAAAAATCAAAATCTAACAAAATAATTGCAACTTAGTTCTAATCTTTTCACATCAACATTCTCGTCTTCAATTCATCTCTTCTATCAACGTACTCCATCAGACTTGGGTTATAAACATATAAGAATTTTAATATACCATATCCTTGATTGAAGAATAAGAATAGTAAACATATATGACTTTTGGTAGTTTCGGTAGTATATTAGTATACAATTGATTTCTTACCATTAATTTTAGCATAATTATATGAATAATATCTTTAATATATTGTTTGTCAATATTTTATTATATTTACTATAATAATTTTTTTTTTAAAATGTAATATAAACGAGCTTTTAAACGAGCTTATAAACAAACACGAACGAGCTTGAAAACGAACATGAACGAGTTGTTCGCGAGCCTAAACGAGCCGAACACTAGGTTGTTCGAGCTAGTATCATTTATTAAACGAGCTTAATTTTTTTGTTCAAGATCGTTTATTTATTAAATGAACGAGCTTTGACCGAGCTTTGACCGAGCTTGTTCACGAGCTGTTCACAAGCATATCAGCTCATTGACATCCCTAACTAGTAGTTTCTTTTTTTTCTTTTTTTTTTTTAAAGGGAAGGATAGCAGTTGTAGTATATTAGAATTCTAATTAATTCTATCTTAACAAAGTTAATTCCTAATTATATTCTGATTAGAATTTTCGTAGCTCGATCATACTTCGGTGGTCATAATTAAACTAACCACCGAAATTGACGGCCCCAGTTGTTTTTTTTTTCTAGGCAAGCAAGGAAAATATATTAAGAAGCATAACCACTTTACAACCTACACTAACTCCATGGGAAGCAAACCAACTAGGCTGGACTCCTTCACCGGGCCCTAGTTGTTTGCTGACCACAACTAATACCACGTGTGTATTACAGTGAATATATTCAAATTAAAGTTAGCTGAAAAGACAAAGTGACTTATTTAACAAATAAGGACGAAGGATTGCCAGTGGGTCGGGTTTTTTTGGAAGATATGCCTTGCGCATCCGCCCTTGGTGGGAGGAGTGGAGGATATCAGGTGGGTGATGGGATCAAAGAATGTACTCGCCGCGGGTGACGACACGAGGATGTATGAATTTTTTATTACCCCAGCCCGTCTCTCTTATCCTTCAACCAATTTATTAAAAATTCCTACTAAATATAGTGTAGATATGCAGGTAGATTCAAATTCAAAATTTTCTTACCAAATCAAAAAATGTTGATTCTAAGGGTGGGTTTGAGGGTAGTGTAGATATGCAGGTGGGTGATTGAGTGGGAACGAATGTTATTTTTTACTCCCTTTGTCCCATATTAGTTGTTACACTTTCCTTTTTCGTCCGTCCCGGATTAGTTGTTACACTTCTAAATTAGGAATGACTCCACAATTATTATATTGTCTCTTTCTTTCCACTAAATTTATTTTTGTCCCCACGCCCTCTCTCATTCAATTAAAAAAATACTCCACTAACTCCAATCATATCTACTTTTTCAATAAAATAACAATTGATAACCAAACAACCACTTATCACCTAAAACTTTGTGCAAAGGTAAGTGTAACGACTATTCTGGGACGGAGGGAGTAGTTTTTACTGCATAATTTTGTCTATGTATCCTTATTTTTGCTAATTTTTTTTAATAAATAAGATATTAAAGGAGAAAATAACAAATTTATCCATCATTGATATTAATTAGAAAAATATTTGTAAGCTCTATTTTGATGATAATTATCTTTAACCCTATGACACAGTCATATGTTCCCTATAATACAGATCAAGATGCTTTGTATTTTGGAGAGTCATTTTCCTTGTACCCATGAATTAAAATGGCAGCCGTTCTCCCCCTAGACATTCTCATAGAGATATTCCTTCGTTTACCAGCGAGGACTATTATACGTTTAAAATGTGTATGCATATCATGGCGAACCCTAATACTCCCTCCGTCCCGGAATACTTGACCTGTTTTCCTTATCGGGCCGTCCCTTAATACTTGACGTGTTTCTAAAAATGGAAATATTCTAACAATATTATATTATTTCTCACTCCATCCCTATTAACCCACCCACCCCCTACTCCATACAAAAAATAATTAAAAATTCAACCCCTACTCTTCCTCAACCCCACCTCTTAACCCACCTCACACTAACTACATTAAAATAATACCCCACTATCAACTACTATCTATTAAATTAAATAAGTCAATTCAAATCCCTTAAAGTATGTGCCGGTCAAACCGAGTCGAGTATTCCGGGACGGAGGGAGTAAGTAATAACCGACCCAAAATTCAGCCATCTCCACCTCCAACATTCAAAACCCTCCAATAATCGATTCCTCATTCTCAAATCCAACTTCTCATACGAGTTGTTATACCGTATCGACCTCGACACTCTGACGACATCTCCTCCTCTCAAAATAAACCTCTTCGGCAACCAAAAATATAATTCACTCGAATCACTGATCGTGGGGTCTTGCAATGGTTTAGTCTGTTTATACGCCTATGAGCAGCCGCGCGCGAGCATAGTTTTACTTAACCCTTTAACCCTCACCTTCTCTAAGTTTCCTGATTTTGAAACCTTGAAGTTGGACGGTTTTGGGTTCGGATTTGATTCCGAGAACGACAATTATAAATTTGTTAGCATTAAAAGGATATTCAAAAACTACGACTACGACAACAAATATTTTCCCTTAAGAGTCAGGATCTTTAGTTTTAAGGACAATTCATGGAAGTCTATTAGCGACGGGGGATTTTATGCTCGACAATGTGAGAGTAGTAGGTGGATGATCGACGGAGTTCTCATCGACAATCATCTCCTACATTGGATCTTGCATTCGCGTAAATCTGGCAAACGTGTGATCGCTTGTTTAGATCTTTGTTCTGAGGAATGGAGTGAAATCGATGTTCCTGATTGCATGTCTACATTTCCATTATTGAAATATAATGAATTTTTAAGTGTTTACGAGGACAGATCTTTATGTTTGATTTCACGGATTTGGTTTATGTCAGATGTTGATGTTTGGGTGTATGGGCTGAAAGATTCTTGGGTTAACTTTAGGCTTTCGGAAGACAAAAGTTGGCGCTTTTTTTCCCGTTTTGTTAACTCTCCAATGGCATTTGAAGATTTAGCAGATCCACATTATTCTCCCTTAATGCCAGAGGATTGGTGTACACAAATTTGTTTGGAAAGTCTAGTCACAGTTGGAGATTTCCAATGCCAGACAACTGTCGGCGCCTTCAAGAAGAAAAACAAGTCCAACTCCCTAAGCGTAAAAAATGCTATCAAAATCCTTAAAACCTGTTTTTGTTCGTGATTTTTAATGGAATGTTATAGTTTGTTATTTTGTATATTATTTTTCTTAGAACTATTTGATTTATTCGTGTTTGGTTATAGCGTTTAAGATGGTGGATAACCTTTTGAAAGAAGGTTAACGATTGGATATATTTTTTATCAACCGTTAAAATTATTAGCGTTTAAAGATAGCTGGTAACATTTGATAAAATTATAATAACGTTTTAAACAAAATATATTGCTTTTATTGTATCTTATTATCTCGACCGTTACTTTACTTACTAATTGCTATTTTAACAGCAACCCTTATCCGCTACTATTTAAAGCCTACTCTAACCACTACACTCTACTTAACCGTTAAAAGTTACTGATACGGCTAGTTTTATAGAATAGGGTATAAATGTGATTATTAATCAATTAAGTTCCTTGCTTATAGATCGGTACCGTCTAAGTACACGAGTAAATAAAAAATCCATTCATATATTTTTTTTGTGTTACCACCAGGTTAACCCTTAGGTAAATTCTGATTGGGGGCGAATTTTTGGTGGATAAGTTTCAGTCTCATCTCAATTGTTGTTGTGGGGGATCGAACACGTGGTTCGCCCTACCAAATTCAGCCTCAATCACCACTGAACCAACATACAATTGGTAAAAATCCGTCCATATTTGATTGTTGAATAATACTCCCTCCATATTTTAAAAAGAGATACACTTTCCTTAAACGACCGCATTTTAAAAAGAGATATACTTTCATTTTTTGACATGTTTTGGTCTCCACTTCCAATTATATTAATATTTTTTTCTTTCTTGTGGTCTCTACATTTACTCAAATCATCTTTTTACTATAATAAATAATTCACCTACTACCCCACTTTCATCTTATTTTAATAAATTCAACTCACTCTCCTAAAATTACGTGTCGGACAAAGGCCCTGTTCGGCAAAATTAACGGTAGCGGGTAGCGGTTAGCGGTTGAGTAGCGGGTAACGGTTAGCTGTCAAAGTAGCGGCTAACTAATATGTGTGTTCGGTAAAAGTAGCGGTTGATATTCTAAAATAAAATAAAAGGTAGAATATTTTTTAAACTTTATTATAAATTTGTCAAAAGCTACCCGCTACCTTAAAATCTATTAATTTTAACGTTTGACAAAAGTTACCCAAACGCTACCTCTACCGCTAACCGCTACCCAAACCGCTACCTTGCCAAACACTCACAAATTTTACAAGTAGCGTCTTGACTAGGTCAAAACGCTACCCGCTACCTCAAACGCTACTGCCGAACACGCCCAAAGTCTCTTTTTAAAATATGGAGGGAGTATGTTTTTGTTTTAACCTAAGAACTAATGTGTACTAGACTAGTACAAAAATGGGCAATAATGTTATACTTTCTCGGTTCCTTAAATATTTTGCCTAGTGCTCAATATAGAGAATTAGTAAGATTGAATATATTGCATTGTATCAATTACATTACTCCGTATATAGCTATAATGATAACGACTAACCTAGTTTTTAGTGGCAAAGACTGAGAATCAGGAAAAACAACATAGGTTAATCCTAGGAATACTTTGACTAACAATTACGAATGTTGAGAAATAACCTAAAAGCTTAATCCCAGGAATACTTTGACTAACAATTAGGAATATTGAGAAATAACCTAAAAGTAGTTAAAATATATACTGAATATTTTCTACATGTACGGAGCATTTGCGGAATTGAAGCTTAGAGAGTATCGCAACAAATAAAAGAACACGTTGGAGTCACCAATTCAAACGGGTGGTGACCAATTGGTAAATGGTACATCCGGTTGTATGTAGCTCTACATGCAACGGGGTAGTTTTGATTTGTAACCCTCAAAAAGCACAATTTTATAGTTTAAAGCACATTTTTACAAGTTAAAGTACATTTTTTATAGCTTAAAAGCAGATACATTTCAAAATAACACATTGTTAGTACAAAAGCACATACGAGCACGAATAATTTGAGAGGATATGTAAATTGATGTTGGTTGCTCACCTTTTAAGTTTAGGTTTTTTACCAATTGGAAGAAGATATTCAATATCATAATATTTGAAAAACAAATGTGCATTAAAATTGTAAAAATGTGATTTTAAACTGAAAAATGTGCTTTTAAACTGAAAATGTGCTTTTAAACTGAAAAATGTGCTTTTTTTAAGGGATTAGAAAATACAAAACGATCCGGTTGCATGTAGAGCTACATACAACCGGGTGTACCTAATAATTTGTGGGTGGTGACCGGAGAGAAGGCTTAGGCAATGTATGCTAAAATCTAATCTTCTTTTTAAACGTTTACAAGAAATGAACTAATTTCCGACCGCAAAAAGTGGTTGGTAAAACAAGAAATACGGTCAGTAAACTATTTAGCGACCGCCAACGGTCGTAAAAGGCCGGTCAGTATTCTCCTGGACGGTAATTTGGGAAACTCCGACTGGAAAGCGGTCGATAAATTTTACCGTCTGAAATATCGACTGCTTAGTAGTTGTTATTTTACCAACCGCTTAAGTAGTCGCAAAATTAGCGACCGCCTAGACAGCCGATAATTTAGCGACTGTCTTAGCAGTCGCTAATTTAGCGACCGCCTTGACGGTCGCTAAATTAGCGACCGACATGCGGTCGTTAATTTAGCGACTACCATAGGTCGTCGCTAAATTACCGACTGCATGTCGGTCGGTAAATTGAGTTAACGCAACAAAAAAAACATTGGACCCAGCTACTTTTTTCATAGCCGAATACGAAGTACATTATATAGGTATAAAAAATTTCCCAATTTAATACTAAAATATATTATGACATAATTCACTTGCAATGTAAAGTAATAAAAGGAACTTTTATTATGACACAATTCACTTGAATTACAATTACAAAGATGAGTAAGAATAATTCTAAAAAAAATCGATCTAAAACTAAACATAAACCTCAGACTATGTATGCTTGAAGTTATTTCCTTCCAACTTCTTCCCAAATTTATCAAATCAATGGTTCTTGGTATCAACAAATGTCGAGATTAAATCCCTGCAAGTTCACGTTTTAACATACATATTAGATCGTTAAAAAAGTTAAAAAATAACATAAATACAATTTTATGTCCAACTATAAAATTCAACAGCCTAAACAAAAAAATCAAATATATTTTTTTTAAAAAATATTATCACTAAATTCCTTGAAAATGCCCTGCACTATTGCAATTCAAATAAATAAATAAATAATCAAAAAGTACAAAGCTTACCTTATTGTGAAAACACATAGATCTATTCTCCTTCTTCACCTCCAAGTAATTCTCTGTCAGATCTTCTCTTTAGAGCTTTGTTCTTCAATGCTTAACTCCATCATATCGAAGATCTACTCAAATTCTTCACCTACATAAAAATTCAGCACACACAAACTCATCAGATTTAAAATTCAAACACAAAAATATAAAAAGAGAAAAAATCAAATCACTGAAGTTAATTAAATAAAAGAATTGACATTGAAAAAAAAATAGAAACGGAAGTCGTTAATGCTTGCAATATCAATTTTAATGAGTGACGAAAAAAAAGACGAGAGAGGAGAGATTGAGGGACGTTGAAGAGAGATGAGTGACAGAAGAAAAAAAGAAAGATGAGAGAGAGATTGAGGGAGGTTGAAGAGAGAGAAAGAGAAGGGGAGATGAGGGAAGTTGAAGAGAGAGAAAGAAAATAGGGAGGGATACGGCGTACAAACGTGGGTAGAGATTAGGAGGAGTTTCTTAGGGTTTCTAGCTAAGAAAATCTTTTTAAAAATAAATAAATACTCTTGGCGGTCGGTAAAAGCGGTCGGTAATTTAACAACTGTATAAAATACGGTCGGTAATTTAACGACCAACTAAAACACAGTCGATAAATTATTCAAATAGGCGGTTGGTAAAATTTTAAATTTAATTCGGAAATAGTCGGGTTTTTATCGACTGCTATTTAGTCGTAACACATGGGAGAGCAGACGTTAATTTATCGACTGCTTTAGAAGCGGTCGGTAAATTTGAAAAATAACGACTGCTTCTAAATCGGTCGGTAAATTAACGACTGCTTCTAAATCGGTCGGTAAATTATGTTTTACCAACTACTTTTATGGCGGTCGGTAAATTTAGTTGGTAATCAAGCGATTTCTTGTAGTGAACCAGATTGAAATAAAATATTTTCTTAAATTTCCTAGATCTTCTTTCTTAAAATAGCTAATCATATTTAAAATTGAAAATTTTGAAAACTTATTCCAATTAAAACTGAAAATGATTATGTTATAACGGACATTTCAATTGTCCGTTACAAATAAAGACCTAATTGTAATGGGCAATTAGATGTCCATTACAAATGCTGACCTCTTATAACGGATAAAAGAAGGGGTAGTTACAAATGCTTGAGTTTTTTTAACGGGCGCTAAAAAAATCCGTTACTATTAGACTACCGTATATATTAGGAAGCAATCTGAAGCAATCTTTCAGAATCTTTGCTTATTTAGATTAATATTGTAATTGATATTAATTGATATTATTTCCTTATGTATAGCAACTGATTCCTAAAGTCTAGCATTAGATTAGTATACTGACTTCTTAAAGTCTAGCATATCTTTGTATATATTGAGGATTGATAATCAATACAATCTCACGGAAATTAACATTACTACATGGTATCAGGCCTACCTTCCTCTCTTTAACCTAGCCGTCGCCCCCTTCCTCCCCTCTTCAATGGCTGAAAAATCCTTCCATTCTGCCCTCACTGTCACTAACGTGAAATCCCTCATCCCTATCACTCTTGACATGGAAACCGGTCAATATCATGAATGGGCGACACTCTTCAAGGTGCAAGCCTGAGTACACTCCGTACTTGAGCATATTATTCCCCCTACTGAAAACTCTGAAATCGCAGCCTATAACGCGGCTAAGGCTGCTAATTTACCCCTTTGAAAATGACTCGACGCGGTGGTTCTCCAATGGATATATGCCACCGCCTCTCACGACATTCTCACCTCTGTTCTCGTGGTAGACGACGTGGCGGAGAAGGCTTGGAAACGGGTGGCACAGATTTTCCAAGACAACAAACACACTAGGGTTGCGTACCTAGAAACCGAGTTCACCACCACAAAGATGTATGAGTTCTCTTCGGTTATGGCTTATTATAATCGGCTAAAATCTCTAGCCGATCAACTAGCCAACGTGGGGTCACCGGTGACTGACCAACGCTTGGTTATCCGCCTACTAGCAGGGCTACCGGAATCATATTCGCACTTTGTCACCACCATCCAACAAAAGGACGTGCTGCCGTCTTTTTCAGATGTGTGCTCTCGCCTCAAGCTAGAAGAGGCCGCCGCAAAAGAAAGAGCACGTGAATCGGGCCCTGCCGCTCTCATGGCTGATGAAGATGCACCACCACCACCGCCGCCGCACAACCCAGGAGGTAATAATGCTGTTAAAAATAATTATCACAATCGTGATAATAACCGTGGTGGCAGGAACTACAATAAAAATAAGGGAAAGAACAACAACAACAACCGTGGTGGGAAACACGGCCGCGGAGGCGGCGGCCAGCCCAGCCACCAGCCGGCGGTGAGCCAGCCACCAGCAGGGGCGTATTACTGGCCAGCCTGGCCGCAGAAGCCCTGGACCCTACCACCATGTCCGTACCCAACTGCCCCTGGCAGCAACAGCGTGCACCAATGCCAAGGCCCAACACAATGGCATTCTTGGGGCAGGCCCACGTCCCCCTCACCAAGCTTACTCCATGCAGTACGTGAAGGAAATAATGCCCTTGGTCCAAGTATGCATTCAATGATAAGCCTAATATATGCGGTTCAGTATTAATTAACAAGTTAATAATTCAGTGAGATCAAGTGAGCTGAATGCCTAGCTAGAGGCCGCTTCAGTTCAAGTGGAATTAATGATATTAATCCACAGCTTACTCTTGACTGAACCCGTAGGGTCACACAAATAGTACGTAAACGGATCAAGTATTTAATGGCATTAAATACTCCATCTATGGATATTCGGAATCGACGGATCTTGGTTTCAGTGGGAGCTGAGATCGTCACAGGCAAGAAATGAATACTCCGGAAACGATGATATTGCCGAAAACGGAAATATGGATCGTATCGGAAATATAAATATTATCCAAGTCGTAGATGTTGCCGGAAACAGAAACATGGTACGTATCGGAAAATATTATCGGAAATGGAAATATTGCCGGAATCGGAAATATTGCCGGAAACGGAAATATTGTCAGAATCGGAAATATTATCGGAATCGGAAAATAATTTCGGAAACGGAAATATTAAATATTTGTTCGAAACGGAAATTGATTCCGGAATCGAAAATATTAAATATTGTTCGTATCGGAAATGAATTCCGGAATCGGGAATTTAATCGGAAGCGTATCGTACGAATTAGCATCGGACGAGGCCCGCTAGACGAAGGCCCAGCACGAAGCCAGGCCATCGCCCAGCGAGCCAACACGCACCATCGCATGCCAAGCCTCGACCAGGCCCATCGCAAGGCCAGGCCCAGCCAAGGCCTGGGGCGCGCGCGCGAGAGCGCAGCAGTGGGCCGAGCGCTGTGCGCCTAGCGTGGGCCGCAAGGCTTGCGCGGGTGTACGGTGCTCATGCAATGCTTGTGCGGGAATCCTAAAGCAATCGGGATTCGAAATATGATTAAATCCTAAAACTATTAGATAATGATTATTTAATTAGAGTCCTACTGGGATTATAATTAAATAAATTAGTATCCTAATAGGATTCCAAAACCTTTTCCATAACTCTATAAATAGGTGCCTAGGGTCACATATTTACACAGATTATTCAAGTATTCAAAGTGAGTTTTTGAGAGAAAAATTCAGTCACATACCTTGCCTAAAAGTGCCGAAAATTATTAGTACCTTAAGGGCGATTCTAGTTGGTCAATCTTAAGGCGGATCCGGACGTGCTGTGGACTATCTACGGAGGGACGACACTTGGAGTCCTAAAGACTTGTTCTTGTTCGGTTCGGGCGCAGCTAGGGAAGGCACGCAACAAAGAGTATGCATCTAAACTATGCTAAATGATTATGTGTAAATAATATGTATTCTTGGCTAAATGGTTTTTCCGCATGATTTATGAATTGTCATATGTATCATAACCTAACAGTGGTATCAGAAGCCTCTTATTATTTTCATAATCTAAATTGCATGAACATGGTTAAATATTACAAATTTGCAAGAATTAAAAGGGGTGATTAATTTTCGTAATTGTTAATTAATTGCAAATTGCGTTTATTTAATTATACGTACGTAGTTTTTCGGCAGTTTCTTCGTTACTCATCCAAATCGAGTGATTTTTGTGTCAATTCCGCATGTAAAAGGCATTCTAAAATTTTGACAAAAAAAGTCTTTTTCGGCCGAACCCAGAATTCTCAAATTCGAAGCCTAACTATGACTTTTCGAAGGTTTTAGTTTTTCGAATGCAAAATTTCGTGAATTTAAGATTTTAAATTAAATATTTGCGATTCTTGTTGATAAATCTTGAATTTTTGATTGACCTACTGTATATGTTTAACAAGTTTGAATGCCTAGCCTTGTTAATTATGCAATCTAATTTGTAATTATGATTAATTTGTTGAAAATTAGAATAATTTAGAATTAATTTGATTTTCATAATTAATTATAATTTAATTAGATACCGATGATTAAAAACCACCATAAAAATTGTAAATTTATGTTAAATTTTAAATTTTTATGACCTAGACTTGAATCCATGTTAATCGGAAATCAATTGAATAATAAATTTTCGATTTTTCGCCCTAAAATTATGAAATTAATATTATTTATTAATTTTTCATTAATTTTAAATATAAATTTTATAAATTTTATGCGATTCGTTCATATAACTTGCACGCACAAAGCAATGGACGCTACGTGTTACCCTTAAGGGGTGTTGTATAGTGCGGGCATGTGACGACGAGCAAGGGAGCTCGTCGCCCATGCGGCACGAATGCAATGAGCAAGGGCATGGTGCACGAGCACAAGGCAGCAGCCCTGCCTTGTGTCGTGGGCTATGAGCAATGGACGAATGGGCATGGGCGAAGGCAAGGCACGGCAGTCGCGTGTGGGCAGCAAGCGAGCTGCGCCACAACGCGCACTGCCTCGCGCAAGCGCGCGCAGCCTCGCGCGCAGCGAGCGCAAGCTCGCGTGCCACGAGTGCTGCGCCCAGCGTCGATGCCGCGCGCAGCGAGCGCTGGCTCGCACCAAGCGAGCGCTAGCGAGCGCGCACAGCATGCGCTGGCGAGTGCACGAAGCGAGCTCTGGCCCGCGTGCAGCGAGCGCTAGCGAGCGAACGCAGCGAGCGATGGCTCGCGTGCATCGAGCGCTGGCGCGCGCGCAGCGAGCACATGCTCGCGTGCATCGAGCGCTGGCGCGCGCGCAGCGAGCACCAGCTCGCGCGATGGCTTGCGAAGGGTAGAAGCAGCAGCTATGCGACGCAGCGCATGGGCTGCGCGCACATGGCTAGCGATGGCTGTGTGCGTGTGGCCCATGGGCGTGTGATGCGTGAGGTGTTTGCGTTGCGATTATATCGTTTTGAAATTTTAATTTGAAATTTTCAGTTTACGTAATTTTAATTAATTTTAAAATTAATAATTTAAATTATTTTTCTTGGATTTTAATTTTGAATATTGTAATTATAATAAATTTTATTTATTCTAATTATTTTACTAAAATTAAAATCATGAATTAATTTAAATACGACTGAAATTAAATTAAACTTTTTGGATTCAATTATAAATTTATATGAGCTTTAAATTTTAATTAAATTTGTATGTTTCCGGTTAGACTAGAAATACATTTTTATGTTTAAAATTAGTAAAGCATATGAATTTATTGGTTTAAGTGGGAGCCCTTTTAGTCATAAACTCTTGATTAGGTCTACAAATCCTTAAGGTTAAAACAACTTGATTAGAATTAATAAGGACTGAATAATTGGTAGATTATTGGTGCCCTTGATTAATTGCTGCAAATGTTTACGTGATGCATAATGTGTTTTACTAACCAGCTATGTGGGCCATTCATGATAATGAATGGGTGAATGGTATATATTGTATATGTACTGTTTTGCAGGTTATGAAGTGACTAGTATGGCCCAAATAGGATAGAAAATATGGTCTGCGTACCATTAATTTGAATGTAATTGGTCTAAAGTACCAAAGTCGTTTTTCAATTCAAATATGGTCTGCGTACCATCAAATAGTTGTAATTAGTTTTAATTATAGCTTATTCTATTTGAAGAAAATGGTGCCTCCCACGGAGATTTTCAAGACGGACTTTGAAGTTAAAGCTTCAAGATGAAGTCGGGCCATACTAGATCACATTTATCTTATGCATGTTTTAAGTTATTTATTGCTTTAAATATGTCTTAAAATGCATGAGATCAAAAGCTTGATTATGTTGCATGATTAAGGATTTTAGTTCACTTAAAATCTAACCAAAATAGTAAGAGCCTTAAGTTCCAAACTTAAAAATTGAGTTAAAAGGTGCCATGCCAAAATATACACTTGCTTGGATATCCTTTACATCAATCTAGTAATAGTTTTCGCTCAGCGAGGTGTTACTTATTGGTCCTAAAGGGGCAAGGTACACAAATAATTGTGAGTACATGTTAGTTTTGGTGAAACTCAACGATATAAGTAAGGAGTCCTTTTATGTCGTGGCAAAATCGATAGGTTTACCTAATAAGTTCTTAGACGTACCTATCAACCAAGAATAGTTTCTAGACTATTAGCAAAAGGCTTTTGCTTACCTAAGATGTTTTAGGATTAAGTCGACAAACTGTGCTTAGTTCTTCAATGATTTTAGGATCTTGGAATCATTTTATTCACACCTGCCGGAACACATAACTTGAATAAAATGCTTAATAAACATTGAATTATGCATGTATGCTAGAATTTAAGTTTATTAAGAGAAACTGTGAATAGTTATTTATTTGTTTATTCTTTTCAATTGTAGTTTTTAATATGGCAAACAACAATTCATTCAACATTCGATCAATTCTCGAAAAGGAGAAGTTGAACGGGAAAAACTTCCTTGACTGGCAAAGGAACTTGCAAATAGTTCTTATGCAGGAAGAAAAGGAGTATGTCCTAGAAGAGGCGATGCCCGAAGCCGCAGGCGACGGGGTCACTCAGGCAGCCCTCAATCGTTGGATTGATGCCAACAAGGATGTGAAATGTCTAATGCTCGCCACCATGAGTGCGGATCTGCAGAAAACGTTCATCAACTCAGATGCTTTCACAATCATCAGTGAGTTGAAGAACATGTTCCAAGATCTGGCTCGAGTCGAAAGATTCGAGACTCATAGGCAAATTCTTGAGACCAAGCTTAAGAAAGGCGAGCCCGTAAGTCCACATGTTCTCAAAATGATTGGACTCATTGAGAATATGAGTCGGCTGGATCAGAAATTTTCCCAGAAAATGGCTATAGACACCATCCTCCATTCTCTTCATAGCGGGTATGATCAGTTCAAACTGAACTACAGTATGAATAGTCTGGACAAAACGCTCACTGAGCTTCACGGTATGCTGAAGACCGCTGAAAAGACGCTCAAAAGTGATAAGCAGGATGTGCTTATGGTGCGTGGGGGCAAGTTCAAGAAATCTGGAAAGAAGAATAATGCTAAGAAAGGTGGCAACAAGGCCAGCCCAACTAAGCAAACTGGCGCCAAATCTGTAAAGAGGAAGGTCAATCAACCCACTTCTGAATCCGAATGCTTCTACTGCAAGAAGAAGGGGCATTGGAAGAGATATTGCTTGAAGCTAAAGGAAGATCAGAAGAACGGAACAGTCGTTCCATCTTCAGGTATTTTCGTTATAGACTGTATACTTGCTAATTCAACTTCTTGGGTATTAGATACAGGTTGTGGCTCACACTTATGTTCCAATCCACAGGGACTAAGAAGAAGTAGAAAGTTAAGCAAGGGTGAAGTCGACCTACGAGTGGGAAATGGAGCACGGATTGCTGCATTAGCTGTAGGAACTTACTATTTATCGTTGCCCTCCGGGCTAGTTTTGGAACTGGAAGAATGTTTCCATGTTCCAAGTCTTACTAAAAACATCATTTCAGTTTCTTGCTTAGATGCTAAGGGATTTTCCTTTTTAATAAAAGACAATAGTTGTTCGTTTTATTTTAAAGAGATGTTTTATGGATCTGCTAGATTAGTCAATGGACTTTATTTATTAGATCACGACAAACAAGTATATAACATAAATACCAAAAAGGCCAAAAAGGATGATTCAGATCTCACTTATCTGTGGCATTGTCGATTAGGCCATATAAACTTGAAACGCTTAGAAAGACTTCAAAAGGAAGAAATTCTAGAACCATTTGACTTAGAGGATTATGGTAAATGCGAATCATGTTTACTTGGCAAAATGACAAAGCAACCTTTCTCTAAAGTTGGAGAAAGAGCAAATGAACTATTGGGTTTAATCCATACAGATGTATGTGGACCAATGAGTACAAATGCTAGAGGTGGTTTCAGCTACTTTATCACTTTCACTGATGACTTCAGTAGGTATGGTTATGTCTACCTAATGAAGCATAAGTCTGAATCCTTTGACAAATTCAAGGAATTTCAGAGTGAAGTAGAGAATCAATTAGGCAAGAAGATTAAGGCACTGCGGTCTGATAGAGGCGGTGAATATCTGAGCTATGAATTTGATGACCATCTGAAAGAATGTGGAATTCTATCAGAATTGACTCCTCCAGGAACACCACAATGGAACGGTGTGTCGGAACGGAGGAACAGAACCTTGCTAGACATGGTCAGGTCAATGATGGGTCAGGCCAAACTTCCATTAGAATTTTGGGGACATGCACTAAATACAGCCGCACTCACTATAAATAGAGCTCCGTGTAAAGCTGTCGAAAAGACTCCATACGAATTATGGTTTGGAAAGCCTCCAAATGTGTCTTTTCTTAAGATTTGGGGATGTGAAGTATACGTCAAACGATTAATTTCAGACAAACTTCATCCAAAATCTGACAAATGTATCCTTGTGGGCTATCCAAAGGAAACAAAGGGGTATTACTTCTACAATACATCTGAGAACAAGGTGTTTGTTGCTCGAGATGGTGTCTTTTTGGAGAAAGATCACATTTCCAAAATGACAAGTGGGAGAAAAGTAGACCTCGAAGAAATTCGAGTCGAACAACAAACTCTAGAGAATGCTCAAGATGACATTCAGGATGAAACTCAGAGATCTTTAGAAGAATCTGGTGAGAATCATGGTCAATCTAGAAATATTACCCCGCGTAGATCGCAAAGATATAGATCTCAACCGGAAAGGTACTTAGGTATTTTGACGAACGAGAGCTATGACGTTCTATTACTTGAAAGTGATGAACCTGCGACTTACAAACAAGCTATGACGAGCCCTAGCTCGAAGCAATGGCAAGAAGCCATGCAATCTGAATTAGACTCCATGTCTGAAAACCAAGTATGGGATTTGGTCGATTTGCCAGATGGCTACCAAGCCATTGGAAGCAAATGGGTTTTCAAACTGAGAAAGGACAAGGATGGGAAACTTGAAGTTTTCAAAGCTAGATTGGTTGCAAAAGGTTACAGGCAAGTCCACGGTGTGGATTACGATGAAACCTTTTCACCAGTTGCAATGCTAAAGTCTATTCGGATAATGTTAGCAATCGCTGCATATTACGATTACGAAATATGGCAGATGGATGTCAAAACTGCTTTCTTAAACGGCGTTTTAACGGAAACTGTGTTTATGACACAACCTGAAGGTTTTGAGGATCCAAAGAATGCTAAAAAGGTATGCAAGCTAAAGAAGTCAATCTACGGATTAAAGCAGGCATCCAGGAGCTGGAATATACGTTTTGATGAAGCAGTCAGTGACTTTGGTTTCATCAAGAACGCAGACGAATCTTGTGTATACAAGAAGGTCAGTGGGAGCAAAATTGCTTTCCTGGTATTATATGTCGACGACATATTACTTATCGGAAATGACATTCCTATGTTGAACTCTGTCAAGATTTGGCTTGGGAAATGTTTTTCGATGAAAGATCTAGGAGAAGCACAATACATATTGGGCATCAAGATTTACAGAGATAGATCTAAAAAGATGATTGGACTTAGTCAAAGCACTTATATCAATAAGGTGCTTGATAGGTTCAAGATGGCGGACTCCAAGCGAGGCTACCTACCCATGTCTCATGGAATGACTCTAAGCAAGAATCAGTGCCCAAAAACACTTGATGAGCGTAGACGAATGAATGGGATTCCATATGCATCATTGATTGGTTCAATAATGTATGCTATGATATGTACACGCCCGGATGTTGCGTACGCACTCAGTGCTACGAGCAGATACCAGTCAGACCCAGGAGAGGCGCATTGGACTGCTGCCAAGAATATTCTGAAGTACCTGAAAAGGCACAAAGATGACTTCCTGGTCTATGGTGGAGATGATGAATTAATTATTAAAGGCTATACGGACGCAAGTTTCCAAACCGACAAAGATGATTTCAGATCACAGTCTGGGTTTGTCTTCTGCCTCAACGGAGGAGCAGTAAGCTGGAAAAGTGCTAAGCAAAGCACCATTGCGGATTCTACAACTGAAGCGGAGTACATTGCTGCACATGAAGCAGCAAAGGAAGCTATATGGCTAAGGAAGTTCATAGGTGAACTTGGTGTAGTCCCCTCCATTAAAGGACCAATAGCCCTGTATTGTGATAATAACGGAGCTATTGCACAGGCAAAGGAGCCTAGACACCACCAGAGAGTCAAGCATGTACTTCGTAGATTTCACCTTCTACGAGAGTTCGTTGAAAGAAAAGAAGTCGAGATAAGCAAAATTGGAACTGATGACAACATATTAGATCCATTGACTAAACCTCTGCCGCAGGCGAAGCACAACTCGCACACTGCAGCTATGGGAATCAAGCATATTGGAGAATGGCTTTGATGTCTCTGTTTAATGTTTTAAAGTTTTAGAGTTTAAATCTTTGTAAAACATTATTGGTTAATCATTCACAATAAATGAAGAGAATTCATTTTTCCATTTAATTTGTGGTTTATTAAATGATGAGTCCCTTCAATTTGACGATATATTCAAGATAGACTGTCAGGACCAGTCCTGTGACTAAGAAATGTCTATCAAGTGAACTTGAATGTCAAAGGTTGAAAATGGTCCCTAGTCGGAGTTTTCTATAAAATTGGACGCATAGAAAACGTTAGACGGTTAGAATGCAAGATGACTAGTAGTTCTGTTTCTTGAACTATGTGGACATGGCAATGTCATAATCATTTGCATAGATACTTTGTGAAGACTAGTATCGGACAAGACCTATGAAACTTTACTGTAAGAGATGAAAATCTGTCATAAGTAAATTTCATTAAAATTATTAGACACTAAATCCTCAATACCTGAGTGATTTGAGATTACTTGTTTGAGAACTGGTTGCTTTGACGTTGACCAACCGTCGCACCGTAAAAGGAGGCTATAAAGGCAACGCTCAGGTAATCACCTATCAAACGAAGTCTAATCTCAAGATCGCAAGATTGGGATTGTCCTCCCATAAATCGGGATGAGATGCTTAAAAATTGTACAAGGCCACTCGGAGAGCTAGAAACTGTGAAATGCATGGTCGTGCTCGGATGAATCATGGGCTATGATTATCTGTTTATTTGATCAGTTGAACTCTGAAACCGAGAAACACCTCTGAACATAATAAGGATGACAACTCTTACCTTATGTTCAAGAGCAAGCATCGAGCGACAAAGGAATTAGGAAATGCACACTTGTCCCTAAGGACAAGTGGGAGACTGAAGGAAATAATGCCCTTGGTCCAAGTATGCATTCAATGATAAGTCTAATATATGCGGTTCAGTATTAATTAACAAGTTAATAATTCAGTGAGATCAAGTGAGCTGAATGCCTAGCTAGAGGCCGCTTCAGTTCAAGTGGAATTAATGAT
The DNA here is from genome assembly GCF_020520425.1 of Spinacia oleracea. Classification (NCBI taxonomy): domain Eukaryota; kingdom Viridiplantae; phylum Streptophyta; class Magnoliopsida; order Caryophyllales; family Amaranthaceae; genus Spinacia; species Spinacia oleracea. The sequence continues at coordinate 70,818,645 of NC_079488.1, forward strand.
ATTAATCCACAGCTTACTCTTGACTGAACCCGTAGGGTCACACAAATAGTACGTAAACGGATCAAGTATTTAATGGCATTAAATACTCCATCTATGGATATTCGGAATCGACGGATCTTGGTTTCAATGGGAGCTGAGATCGTCACAGGCAAGAAATGAATACTCCGGAAACGATGATAATGCCGGAAACGGAAATATGGATCGTATCGGAAATATAAATATTATCCAAGTCGTAGATGTTGCCGGAAACGGAAACATGGTACGTATCGGAAAATATTATCGGAAATGGAAATATTGCCGGAATCGGAAATATTGCCGGAAACGGAAATATTGTCAGAATAGGAAATATTATCGGAATCGGAAAATAATTCCGGAAACGGAAATATTAAATATTTGTTCGAAACGGAAATTGATTCTGGAATCTGAAATATTAAATATTGTTCGTATCGGAAATGAATTCCGGAATCGGGAATTTAATCGGAAGCGTATCGTACGAATTAGCATCGGACGAGGCCCGTTAGACGAAGGCCCAGCACGAAGCCAGGCCATCGCCCAGCGAGCCAACACGCACCATCGCATGCCAAGCCTCGACCAGGCCCAGCGCAAGGCCAGGCCCAGCCAAGGCCTGGGGCGCGCGCGCGAGAGCGCAGCAGTGGGCCGAGCGCTGTGCGCCTAGCGTGGGCCGCAAGGCTTGCGCGGGTGTACGGTGCTCATGCAATGCTTGTGCGGGAATCCTAAAGCAATCGGGATTCGAAATATGATTAAATCCTAAAACTATTAGATAATGATTATTTAATTAGAGTCCTAGTAGGATTATAATTAAATAAATTAGTATCCTAATAGGATTCCAAAACCTTTTCCATAACTCTATAAATAGGTGCCTAGGGTCACATATTTACACAGATTATTCAAGTATTCAAAGTGAGTTTTTGAGAGAAAAATTCAGTCACATACCTTGCCTAAAAGTGCCGAAAATTATTAGTACCTTAAGGGCGATTCTAGTTGGTCAATCTTAAGGCGGATCCGGACGTGTTGTGGACTATCTACGGAGGGACGACACTTGGAGTCCTAAAGACTTGTTCTTGTTCGGTTCGGGCGCAGCTAGGGAAGGCACGCAACAAAGAGTATGCATCTAAACTATGCTAAATGATTATGTGTAAATAATATGTATTCCTGGCTAAATGGTTTCTCCGCATGATTTATGAATTGTCATATGTATCATAACCTAACAGTACGCCCCAACGGACGTAGAAGCCGCCATGCATACTCTATCCTTGCATCAACCAGATGAGAATTGGTACATGGACACTGGAGCGACTTCCCACATGACTGCCAATACAGGTACTCTCACGTCTTATTTTAGTTTGAGAAAAAATAATGGAATTGTTATTGGTAATGGTAGCAGTATTCCAATTTGTGGCTATGGTCATACATCCCTAACCCCACCCAATCCCCCGTTACAACTCAAAAATGTCTTACATGCTCCCAAACTCATCAAAAATCTTATTTACGTACGAAAATTCACTAATGATAATAATGTTTATGTTGAGTTTGATCCTTTTGGGTTTTCTGTGAAGGATTTACAGACGGGGAGCCGCATAATGAGATGTGAGAGCACCGGGGAATTGTACCCTATCATTGCCACAAAACGGACCACACCACCCTCCACCTTCATTGCTGCCTCACCTACCTTTTGGCATTCCTGACTCGGGCATCCGGGCAATGCTATTTTTAATTCTCTTCGTAGTATTGCTTTGATTGAATGTAATAAGTCCAAACTCTCGTTTTGTCCCTCTTGTCCTTTGGGGAAGCACATTAAACTGCCTTTTAATGATTCACTGTCTTTTACTAGTATGCCGTTTGATATTATTTACAGTGATCTATGGGCATCTCCTGTTTTGAGTTCTAGTGGGCATCATTATTATGTTTTCTTCCTTGATGATTATAGCAATTTTCTGTGGACTTTTCCAATAGCCAAAAAGTCACAAGTCTATTCTACATTCTTGTCCTTTAAGGCTTTTATTAGAACTCAATTCGAACGTGACATTAAAAACATTCAATGTGATAATGGGCGAGAGTTTGATAATGGGTTGTTTCACTCTTTTTGCAACACTAATGGTTTGAATTTCCGTTTTTCATGCCCACATACCTCCCCTCAAAATGGAAAGGCGGAAAGAAAAATTAAAACCATTAATAACATAGTACGCACCAAACTAGCACACTCTTCCATGCCCCCGTCTTTTTGGCATCACGCCCTTCAAATGGCCACTTATCTTCATAATGTTCTACCTTCAAAAATCCTTGGGAATAAGTCACCGACTCAAGTTTTATATCACCGTACCCCATCCTATTCTCATCTTCGGGTTTTTGGGTGTCTATGCTATCCTCTCTTCCCGTCCGCAACCATTAATCAGTTGCAAGCAAGGTCCACACCATGTGTATTTTTGGGGTATCCCTTAAATCATAGGGGATGCCTAATCTAGGTAAGCTTTACCAAAAAATGTTTGTTAATTGGTGTTTCACTAGTAATTCTAGCTATCATGTTGGTGGTAGAATCATTGTAGCTTGGAAGCCTGGGTGTTTTACAGTGAATATTGTAGCAGCATCAAGTCAGTTCATGCATTGTCATATCACCCCTGTAAGTGGTATGCCTAGCTTCTACTGCACATTTTTCAATGCTTTTAATGAGAATAGTTTAAGGCAAGTTTTATGGAGAGATTTAGTCACATTGAATGTTCAGAGTCCCTGGATTATCTGTGGGGATTTTAACTGTGTCATGTCAGTAAATGAAAGAATTGGTGCTCCTGTTAGGCATATGGAAATTGTTGATATCAATAACTGTATGCATGGATGTGGAATGGAGGATGTTAAATGTGTGGGGAATCACTAGAGGAAAAAACATCATAAGTTGCCCTTAAAATAGGCTTATAAGTTGCCAATTGTAAGGGCAACATATGGGGGGGTCACTTTTGTGAAATTATCAAAAGTTGCCCTTAACAAGGGCAACATATAATCTTATAAGTTGCCCTTCTTTGCAACAAGAGCAACTTATGTGAAACTTATAAGTTACCCTTGTTGCATACAAGGGCAACTTATAAGCTTCGCATAAGTTGCTCTTGTTTGAAACAAGGGCAACTTATAAGATTCACATAAGTTGCTCTTGTTGCAAACAAGGGCAACTTTTGAGTTTTTTTTTTTTTAAAAAAAATCTGCAATATAATTCCTGATATTTTGCAATATAAAATTCTGCATTATAATTTATAAAATACTGTTTCACCAAACATCATCTTGACATTCCTCAAAAATGATATAAATTTCAAATTTCCAATAATATTACCAAAATAATTCAAATGTAATTAATTAAATCGAAAAATAACAAAATAATGCAAGAGTCACGGATAACTACAAGCCTGCTCTATTTATTACATTGAGGGTAGTTCACAATCGTTAAAGTAAGTAGCCCACTTATCTCGAACTTCATCCAACTCCTCTTTGGTAAAGGGCCCTTCCCTTGGAGTTGTGAAAACCTTTAAAAGAACAACGTACATGCAAACCAATAAATTAAATTAAGTTTCATATGCGAAAACAGAAATTATATTGGTCGCGAAAACAACTTTCTGAGTGTAAGTTCTTTATGCACATCTAAGGCTCACTTAGCTCGATATAGATCATAGTTGGCCAAAAATGGCATTTTCGATCTCAACTACCAACAAACGAACCTAATTCCATATTCTAAACGTTTTTTATGATTCATATGATTAGTTATATGTTTATAAGACTCATTTCAAATTCGTTATGCACGCTTATGGGTCATTTGGGTCGATATAGGTCATTTATGGCCAAAAATGGCATTTTCGATCCCAACTACCAACAAACGAACCTATTTCCACATTCTAACCCTTTTTCATGATTCATATGATTAGTAATATGTTTATGAAACTCATTTCAAGTTCGTTATGCAAGGCTAACGGTCATTTGGGTCGATAAAGGCCATTTATGGCCAAAAATGTCATTTTCGATACCAACTACCAACAAACCATCCTATTTCCACATTCTAACCCTTTTTCATGATTCATATGATTAGCTATATGTTTATGAAAGTCATTTCAAGTTCGTTATGCAAGCCTAAGGGTCATTTGGGTCGATATAGGTCATATATGGCCAAAAATGGCATTTTCGATCCCAACTACTAACAAACGAACCTATATCCACATTCTAAACCTTTTTCATGATTCAAATGATTATTTATATGTTTATAAGACTCATTTTAAGTTCGTTATGCACGCCTATGAGTCATTTGGGTCGTTATAGGTCATTTATGGTCAAAAATGAAATTTACGATCCCAACTACCAACAAACGAACCTCTTTCCACATTCTAACCATTTTTCATGATTCATATGATTAGTCATATGTTTATAAGACTCATTTCAAGTTCGTTATGCACGCCTAAGGGTTAGTTGGGTCGATATAGGTCATTTATGGCCAAAAATGGCATTTTCGATCCCAACTACCAACAAACGAACTTATATCCACATTCTAAACCTTTTTCATGATTTATATGATTAGTTATATGATTATAAGACTCATTTCAAGTTCGTTATGCACGCCAAAGGGTCATTTGGGTCGATATAGGTCATTTATGGCCAAAAATGGCATTTTCGATCCGAAATACCAACAAACGAACCTATTTCCATATTCTAAACGTTTTCATGATTCATATGATTAGTTATATGATTATATGACTCATTTCAAGTTCGTTATGCACGCCTATTGGTCATTTGGGTTGATATAGGTCATTTATGGCCAAAAATGGCATTTTCCATCCCAACTACCAACAAATAAACCTAAGGACACTTTCTAAATCTTTTTCATGATTCATATGATTAGTTATATGTTTATGAAACTCATTTCAAGTTCGTTATACACGCATGTGGGTCATTTGGGTCGATATAGGTCATTTTTGGCAAAAAATGGCATTTTCGATCCCAACTACCAACAAACGAACCTATTTCCACATTCTAAACCTTTTTAGTGATTCATATGATTATTTATATGATTAGAAAACTTATTTCAAGTTCGTTATGCACGCCTATGGTTCATTTGGGTCGATATGGGCCATTTATGGCCAAAAATGGCATTTTCGATCCCAACTACCAATAAACGAACCTATTTCCATATTCTAAACGTTTTTCATGATTCATGTGATTAGTTATATGATTATAAGACTCATTTCAAGTTCGTTATGCACGCCTATGGGTCATTTGGGTCGATATAGGTCATTTATGGCTAAAAATGACATTTTCGATCCCAACTACCAACAAACGAACCTATTTCCACATTCTAAATTTTTTTTATGATTCATATGATTAATTATATTATTATGAAACTCATTTTAAGTTCTTTATGCACTCCTATGGTTCATTTGGGTCGATATAGGTCATTTATGGCTAAAAATGGCATTTTCGATCTCAAATATCAACAAATGAACCTAAGGACACTTTCTAAATCTTTTTTATGTTTCATATGTTTAGTTAGAGGTTACTAAGATTCATTTCAAGTTCATTATGCACATTTAAGGCTCATTTGGCTCGATATAGGTCATATTTGGCCAAAAATGGCATTTTCGATACCAAATATCAACAAATGAACCTAAGGACACTTTCTAAATAGTTTTTATGTTTCATATGCTTGGTAAAAAGGGTTAAGAATTCCTATTTTGGTTCACTGGTTGATATTTGGGAGCGAAAACGGCTATTTTAGTCAAAATATGACATGTAAGGATCGGACGAGCCTTAAATGTGCGTAAATTGACCTAAGTAGATGAGAATGAAGAGTGGCAACATAATAATAAGTATTTTAAACAAGTAAAGGGTTAAGAATTCCTATTTTGGTTCATTAGTTGAGAGTTGGGAGCGAAAACAACTATTTTAGTCAAACTATGACACATAACGATCCAACGAGCCTCAAATGTGCATACATTGACCAAAATAGATGAGAATGAGGATTGGAAACCTAATACTAAGTGTATTAAACATTCAAAAGGTTTAGTATTCCTATTTGGTTCATTATTTGAGAGTTGGGAGCGAAAACGGCTAATTTAGTCAAAATATGACATATAACGATCAAACGAGCCTTAAATGTGCATAAATTGACCAAAGTAGATGAGAATGATGATTGGAAACCTAATACTAAGTATTTTAAACACTATCTACACAATTCACAACAATAATGAGTTTCTTTTTAATGATTTAGGATTAGTTTAGGTGTTCTTACATCATGATTTAGTGCTGGTTGTATTATATGAGACCTTAAGCTATACTTTTATCATGTTATGGCTGATGACTGCTCTACTGATCTACTGATCTTCTGTGCAGCAGCAATAACAGTAGCAGTATACAGCCCACTGCTGCAGCTACAACAGCAGAAGTATAGAGCCAACTGCAGCAGCAACTACAGCAGCAGTAAAGAGCAGTGTAGAAGCATTAGCAGAGTAGTATAAAGTCGGGAAAAGCAGAACAGAAGAGAAGAAAAGAGCAATACAGAGAAGAGCAGACCCACAACAACAACAGTATAGCAGAAGCAGTACAGAAGCAGTAGCAGAGCAACAACAGCAGCAGTATATCAGCAGTACCTGATAAATGGTCTTGCGGGTTACCGTTAGGCATGTATTCGTAGATAAGTGCAGTGCTCTCTCCTTCATCGCAATATCCAATAAGAGAAACCAAATTCTTTTGGTGAACTCTCATTAACAGTTCTTCCTGTCAGACATTTAATGAGAGGAAAAATCAGAATCACATATGTTGCAAGGGCATTAACAGTTCTCTAAAGGGTGTTGTTATGTCTGCAGAATAACTCTTGACTTTCTCTGTCTCGTCCTCTATCAATCTCCGATTAAGAAAGCGAATCATACATTTTAAATATGAATAAGCCTTCAGGTCTTAGATATTATTATATGAAATCTTTCAGTTGAAACTACTTGAACTTTTGCCACATATCTGGGCTATTGAACTACAAAGTAGAAAACTTAAAGTAAAACAACATATAATAAAGTTAATAGTGGATGCTTCTTACCCTGACATTTTCTTGAACATTACGAGGTAAATCCTTCGAAAAGCTTTCCAAGAGCCTAAAATGGAGAACAATGTTCACTCATTCTCCATCATGTTCTCGGTTGAAAACTGAGGCGAGATATAGTGGCATCTGGACAAAAAGAACGAAGAAAAAGCTAAGCAACTTCCCCATGAAAACTAGTTAATGTCAGACTTAGCTCTTAGGTGAGATATTATCTAATGGTAGGGGCACCGGTATATTAACAACAAGGATATGAGGATATTTTTCCAGAAGAAAGTGCAGGTGGAAGCTCCAAAAAACGAGCAATGTGATTAATTTTCGGATGAGATCGAAATACATCAATACCAAAAGGATAAAATTCCATGGTTTGGAGCTAAATCATTCCTTTTATCCCTCCCACAAGAGAATTATGGAAATTAAGACATATCAGACTAGTAATGATAACACATATACATGACTGCGTTGCATGTCAAATTACTTGTCAGTTATGGGCTCTTTCTTTTACCTGAGAAAATTAAAAGCACCAAGACGTTGGCAATCTTTTTGTGGCGCCATAACTTCTCACCGAGTAAACCCCTGAATTTTATAAGAGGAACCGAAGGCAATCTTTCCCGTTATTTTGATTGAGGAGTAAGACAGGGTTTGATAACTTGGTATACTTGCAGTCTGGAAGCCTGAGACCCTTGTTTTATAAAATTGGATGCATTTTTTAACAGAAATGAACCGAACTGGTTTTATATATCATGTTTATTTGGATAACATAATGCAAGCGAAGCTGGGGCTCAGACCGATTTATATTCTTTAATGATATATATAATACTAGAAGCATATATACTACTAAGCAACCCAAAGGCTTGTGATTTTTTTAGCAGACTAATCATCTGTGCCTCTCCTCTTACTCCCTCCCTGTAAAAACAAGCCTGATGGAATCATAATATGTTTGGCTCTACCTGCTTACACTTAATCTAGTTTGGTCTTGGGAAATGGGCAAGAATTTTACAGAATTAAGAGTTGTATTAAGTTCTGACTGTTAAATTCCACCCTCAACATTAGGCAGATAACAATTTCAGTACCATCTCCTGCCTTGTCAATCAGTTATATCACCTGGCAATAAATTTGACAGGTAATGGTATAAGTGCAAAACTCACCACCTAGTACTTCTACACAGAACTACAGAAACAGTAGTAAATGTGGTGTAAAGACAGAACAAATATAACTATTATCAGTCTATCATCCATCATGCCTGAGATAAAAGGCCACACTAAGAGGTTAGACTTAAGTTTCTCGGTAAGGTATATAGAACTATGATCTAATATGAGACCAATGCTACTTTTTTCTTATAGTAATTGCGTTGTACGCTATTATATACCAAAATACAGAAGATGTGCTATATTTTACAATCTCATCGTATATTTTACAATCTATTTACTCTCGCTCCTGGTTAGCAAGAAAAACACTCCAATGGCTATTCTTTCGTACACATATGAAGGAAAAAGACGGAGTTCAAGTTCAAACATAACTAATCCTCATTGCAGCAACCAAATTCAACCTCCTAAAACAAATAAATTCGAGCAATATAACAGCCAACTCCCCTTCATTATAGCTACCATAGGTCAATATTCGACTCTAAAATGCCTCACAAAGATCTTGAACTACTGCACACCATAAACCAATTAAAAAAGAATACCGAAAACCCTGAGACTGCAACACAAAATCAGCAAAAATCCCACCCCATGTTGTTTTAGAAACCCTACTTGTCCACTTCCCTAAACACAATTCACAGAACAAGAAAACAAACCAACACAAACATTTAACCAACCCCAGCATGATTAACAACAACAATGAACAAATTGATTAATATACCTTCAGACAACAAAGGAAGATGGAGAAGAATCTCCAACAGCTCAGTATCAACAGCCTTGACTACAAACTCAGCAATACAACTATTCAAAGTTTCCGTTGCAGCAATTCCGAATAACACCTATTAAAATTCAACAAAATCGGAAAATTTCACCAAGATTAACCCCTAAATTATCCATTTAATTCAAAACCCACAAAAAACCTATTAATTGAAGATTAAGAACAAATTCGAACCTTTAGTACCACCCTTCTAATTGGCGTCTAATTGAACAAGAAATTAAGCAACCCAATTTTCAAGTAATTCATATCAATTAAAAACAATCCAATTTTCAGGTGGTTGAATTAAACAAGAATTTAAGCAAAGAAGCATGTAGAAATTATGTAATTGGCCGTAATGATAAAAATCAAACCTAAGAGCGTTTAATCACAAAATTAACAAAATTGGTGATAATTAAAAAAATTCAGAAATAACCTAGCGTTGTCCAGCGGTAGGCGAGCCGGCGAAAGTGGTGGTGCGCGCGAGTCTTTTCCTAGGAGAGGAGAGGCGGCGGTTGTGTGGTGGCGGCTTACGGAAGTAGGCGAGTTGACAGTGAGAAGCAGGGGGAGAAACGCGCAGGAGAGGCGGGGTGCTTGGAATGGCATCCACAACATGGGGTGCTTTGGGGTGGATGGTGGTGGGGAAGAAGCAGTGAGAAGCAGAAGATCGAGTGATGTGAGGGAGACAAGAGGGAGCAGCTGGGAGGAGGGGTGAAAATTTTTTTAGGATGCGCTTTTCCAAAATGAAGGGAAGAGGTTTTTATTTTTATTTTTTTTTAACCATCAAAAGTTGCACTTGTAATATAAGGGCAACCTTTGATGAGCCACCTATAAGGATTTTTCCTCTAGTGAATCTCTACACTTGGAATAATAAACAACAAGGGGCAGACAGAGTTTTTTCAAAGCTTGACAAAATTCTTGGCAATGCTGCTTGGTTTGATTGTTATCCTTCTGCAGAAGCTTGCTTTCACCCAGAAGGCCATTTTGATCATTCTCCTAGTCTTTTGACTGTGTATCCCAGGGTTAATGGAGGAAGAAAACCATTTAAATACTTTACAATGTGGAAAACATCTCCCAGCTTCAATACAATTGTGACTGATGCTTGGAACACTCCTATCAATGGTAGTAAAATGTTCTGTGTGGTGAGTAAACTCAAGAAGGTTAAAGGTGTTCTTAAGGATCTAAATAAAACTGGTTTTTCAGATGTTCAAGTTGCTGATCTTAGTGCTTATCATGCAATGATAGCTGCTCAAGAAGCTATGCATTTAGCTCCTACAGATCACACTCTTGCAGATTTGGAATTACAGGCCATTCATGATTATAAGGTCAAACACAAGATTTATCTGGATTTTTTGGCTCAGAAGGCTAAGTTGGCTTGGATTAAAGCTGGTGATGAAAATACAGCTTTGTTTCACCAAAGTATAAAAAGTTCAGAATCAGATTTACAGTATACATGATATGGAAGGAAATTGGAAAGATCAGGCTGCAGATGTTTCAGAAGCTTTCTTGGATTATTACAAGATGTTATTGGGGAGTGTTTATGAAGGTAGAACTCCTGTTATCACACAGGTGGTTCACACTGGTCCTGTTTGTCAGGAGCATCATAAAACAATTCTCAATGCCCCTTACACTGCTGAGGAAGTGAAAGCAGCTCTTTTCTCTATTCCTGGTATCAAAGCACCAGGTCCAGATGGGTTTGGCTCTTTTTTCTACAAGGATGCTTGGCATGTAGTTGGGAGTGAGGTGATTGAGGCTGTCTTGGATGTGTTGAGGAATGGCAAACTGCTGAAAGAGGTGAACCACACAGTTGTTACTTTGATTCCAAAAACTAAATGTCCTAAGAATGTTAGTGATTTTAGGCCTATCTCTTGCTGCAATACTATCTATAAGTGCATCACTAAAGTTCTTTGTGGTAGGTTGAGGCAAATTCTTCCTGATCTTATTCTGGAGAATCAAGGGGGTTTTGTTCATGGCAGATACATTGTTCATAACATTATGGTGGTGCAGGACCTGGTGAGACACTATTGAAGGAAATGTGTGAAACCTAGTTGCTTAATGAAGATTGATTTGCAAAAAGCTTATGACACAGTGGATTGGTCTTTCCTAAAAGAAATGATGGTTGCACTGGACTTCCCTGAGCATTTTGTGAATTTAGTAATGGAGTGTGTCACCACACCAATGTTTTCTCTCATGATTAATGGCTCCATGCATGGGTTTTTCAAATCTCAGAGGGGTTTGAGGCAATGGGATCCTCTTTCTCCCTTACTTTTTGTTATCTGCATGGAGTATCTATCAAGAATTTTGCATAAAATGAGTAGTTTGACTCAATTCCAGTATCATCCAAGATGTAAAGATACAAAGCTCACTCATTTGTGTTTTGCTGATGACCTGATTTTGTGCTGTAAAGGTGAATTTTCATCCATCTATCTTATCTTACAAGCCTTCAAATTGTTCTCTGATTCCTCTGGTTTGAAAGCTAATATTCAGAAATCTTCCATCTTTTGTCATGGCATGGTGGAAAGTGAAGTACAAAGAGTGGTTGAGACTTCTGGTTTCACCAGAAGTAGCTTACCTTTTAAATATCTTGGTGTTCCCATTTGTTCAAAAAGAATCTCTACTGCTCAGTGTGGGGTGTTGGTTGACAAGATGACCAGCAGAATTAAGCTATGGAGTTCCAGAAATCTATCCTATACAGCTAGAATGCAGCTGGTCAATTCTGTGCTTCTTAGTCTTCACATGTATTGGGCTCAGATCTTTGTTCTTCCTAAGAGTGTGCTGCAGAGTATTGTTAAAATTTGCAGAGCATTCCTTTGGAGTGGTCAAGATTTTAGCCATAAGCCTTGCAATATCTCTTGGGATAGTATCTGTTGTGATAAGAAAGCAGGTGGATTAGGCTTCAGAGATGTGTTTCTGTGGAATGTTGCCAATTTAGGCAAATATGTTTGGGCTTTGGTTACTAAGCAGGATAATGTTTGGATTAAGTGGGTCACTTCAGTGTATTTAAAGAATGGGGAATGGTGGGATTACCAACCTAGCAGTTCTTCTAGTTGGTATTGGAAGAAGATTTGCAATACAAGGGAGAAATTGAAGTCAGTTTATTCTACAGATGAACTGGAAGCAATGCCTCATTATTCAGTGAAACAAGTGTACCAAAAGCTAGTTGGAGATAGACCTAAGGTGCATTGGGATAAACTTGTGTGGAATAGGCTTAGTACTCCCAAACACAGATTTATTGCTTGGTTGGCAATTCAATCCAGATTGCAAACTACAGCTAAGTTAGCTAGTATTGGCATCAGCAATTCCTCTAGCTGTCTCATTTGTGGCCAAGGTGATGAAACTCATCAACATCTGTTTTTTGAGTGTTCTTATAGCAGGCAATGCCTGACAGAGTTGAAAACATGGCTGGATATTAGAATTGCAGCAACTGATCTCCACCTTCTATACAGATCCATCAGACATGGCAGAAGCTCTAAGTTTAGAAAGCAGGTATATCTTGCTGCTATTGTAGCAGTGGTTTATCCCATCTGGAAATGCAGGAATTCAGTGTTTTGGGATTAATACTTACAAATTTTCCTTGACTTTGTAGCAGGTAACCGGTCATCCAGGCTTAATAATAGTAGTTGGGTCATAAAGGTTGGATTATTTAGAAATATCGCATAGGTAGGCTTAATTAAAGATAACCGGGCAAAGATTGGATTATTAATTACAAATTTTCCTTATCTATATACTATACTTAAAAAAAACTCAAACTTATCCAATCCCTTTGATGGAGAAACAAGACCTGTAGCCGCTCTCCAAATTAGAACGGAGGGGTTGCCTTAAGACTTTCTCTCCAAGTTTTCTCTCGGTGCAAGTTAGCTTAACTTGCGCCGTAGCCATGGCAAGGAAAAATGGCTCGAAAACTCAAGGCAAAACGAAAGGCAATGGTAATGGCAAAGCGAGAGGACCTTCTTCTGATTCTCAAGCGTTGAAAACACGTTCAATGGATGAAGTGTTGGGGGTAGAGGCGATCGATTTTGAGCTTGAGAATGAGGTTTTTACCCCAAAACCTGGGTTGCAGCATTTGCAAGCTCGCTCTGAATTGCGACACTCATTCAATGAGTTCATGGAGGTTATTCATGGTACCGCAACGCGATTGAATCAAGGTAATTCTTCCCTTAATCTGGATATTGGTGCAATTTCAGTTCCCATTCTACAACAATTTGATGAAGCTGCTGAGCCTAGTATTGATATTGTTGATGATTTGTATGCTGAAACTGTGAATGTTGGGAACACATCATCTCATACTCCTAATGATCTGGTGCAAATTGATATTGAGGATATTCAGGAAGAGGTGGATTTCTGGAACTCCTCTTTGGGGTGCTATGTTGTGGGTGCAAATCCACCATTGAATGTTATGGAGGGGTTCATTAGGAGAATTTGGAGGAATCTGAAGGTGGATAAGGTTAGTATGGTTAAGAAAGGGGTGTTTCTGGTGAGATTTCAGACCATGGATTCGAGGGATATGATAAAGTGTTAACAGGACATTTCTTCTTTGACAATAAACCTTTGATGCTCAGGCCTTGGACTGTAGATATGAATATGGAGAAGGAGGAGATCAGGGTGGTTCCAATTTGGGTTCAGCTGAAGCTGAACTTCAAATACTGGGGTGAGAAGTCTTTATTCAAGATAGTACAACAGCTTGATACTCCTATTAAGAGAGACCAGGCTACTGCAAGTAGAGATAAGATTCAGTTTGCTAGGGTGTTGGTGGAAGTTCCTATGGATACTCTCCCTAATTTTGTGACTTTTTTAGATGAACATGGTGAGCTGGTTAAGGTAGCAGTTCACTATGAATGGAGACCAACTATCTGTAATAGTTGTAAGATGGTTGGACATGTTGCTTCAGACTGTAGGAAGGGTGGTGGTAAGAGGAGGTGGGTGCAGAAAACCATTCAACCAGTGGCTCAACCAGTGGTTCTTCCTGTTGTTGCTGAACCTGAAGTAGATCAGGAGGGTGTTAGGTTATGATACATATGACAATACATAAATCATGCGGAAAAACCATAAAGCCAGGAAAGCATATTATTTACACATAATCATTTAGCATAGTATAGATGCATACACTTTGTAGCGTGCCTTCCCTAGTTGCGTCCGAACCGAACAAGAATAAGTCTTTAGTACTCCAAGTGTCGTCCCTCCGTAGATAGTCCACAGTACGTCCGGATCCGCCTCAAGATTAACCAACTAGAATCGCCCTTAAGGTGCTTAGGAATTTTCGGCTACTATTGTGCAAGAGTGTGGCTGAATTTTCTTTCAAAACTTACCCTTTTGAATACTTCAATCGTGTTTATAAATTATGACCCTAGGCCCTTATTTATAGAGGTTTGGAAAGGGAATTGGAATCCTAGTAGGATACGATTTAATTAAACTTAGAATCCTACAAGGACTCTAATTAATTAAATAATGCTAATAGGAATAGGAATTTAATCACACACCAAATCCTAATAGATTTAGGAATTGTGCATGGACACAAACACACACGCACGGAGCCACGAGGGCGCCCGAACGCGTGCGCTCGGCCCATGCAGCCCACGCTGGGCAGCCTTGCCTTGGCGCGCTGGGCCTGCCTTGCGGTGGGCCTGGCGCTGCCTTGGGCTGGGCGTTGGCGCGCGTCCTTGCTTGCTGGGCGATGGCCTGGCTTCGCGCTGGGCCTTCGTCCGGCAGGCCTCGTCCGATTAAATTTCCGGTTCCGGAATTCATTTCCGATACGAACAATATTTAATATTTCCGATTCCGGAATTAATTTTCGTTTCGAACAAATATTTAATATTTCCGTTTCCGGAATTATTTTCCGATTCCGATAATATTTCCGATTCTGACAATATTTCCGTTTCCGGCAATATTTCCGATTCCGGCAATATTTCCATTTCCGATAATATTTTTCGATACGTACCATGTTTCCGTTTCCGGCAACATCTACGACTTGGATAATATTTATATTTCCGATACGATCCATATTTCCGTTTCCGGCAATATCATCGTTTACGGAGTATTCATTTCTTGCTTGTGACGGTCTCAGCTCCCACTGAAACCAAGATCCGTCGATTCCGAATATCCATAGATAGAGTATTTAATGCCATTAAATACTTGATCCGTTTACGTACTATTTGTGTGACCCTATGGGTTCAGTCAAGAGTAAGCTATGGATTAATATCATTAATTCCATTTGAACTGAAGCGGCCTCTAGCTAGGCATTCAGCTCACTTGATCTCACTGAATTATTAACTTGTTAATTAATACTGAACCGCATTTATTAGACTTAACATTGAATGCATACTTGGACCAAGGGCATTATTTCCTTCAGTCTCCCACTTGTCCTTAGGGACAAGTGTGCATTTCCTAATTCCTTTGTCGCTCGATGCATGCTCTTAAACATAAGGTAAGAGCTGTCATCCTTATTATGTCCAGAGGTGTTTCTCGGTTTCAGAGTTCAACTGATCAAATAAGCAAATAATCATAGCCTATGATTCATCTGAGCACGGCCAATGCATTTCACAGTTTCTAGCTCTCCGAGTGGCCTTGTACAACTTTTAAGCATCTCATCCCGATTTATGGGAGGACAATCCCAATCTTGCGATCTTGAGATTAGACTTCGTTTGATAGGTGATTACCTGAGCGTTGCCTTTATAGCCTCCTTTTACGGTGCAACGGTTGGTCAACGTCAAAGCAACCAGTTCTCAAACAAGTAATCTCAAATCACTCAGGTATTGAGGATTTAGTGTCTAATAATTTTAATGAAATTTACTTATGACAGATTTTCATCTCTTACAGTAAAGTTTCATAGGTCTGTCCGATACTAGTCTTCCTAAAGTAAGTATCTATGCAAATGATTATGACATTGCCATGTCCACATAGTTCAAGAAACGGAACTACTAGTCATCTTGCATTCTAGTCGTCTAACGTTTTCTATGCGTCCAATTTTATAGAAAATTCCGACCAGGGACCATTCTTAACCTTTGACATTCAAGTTCACTTGATAGACATTTCTTAGTCACAAGACTGGTCCTGACAGTCTATCTTGAATATTTCTTCAAATTGAAGGGACTCATAATTTAATACTAAACCAAGATTAAATGGAATATGAAAATACATTTCATATATGATAAATGTTCAACCCCAATGTTTTACAACCATGGGCCTCAAACCCATCTTTAAAACAGTTCATGGAATTCAAAGCTATGCTTGATTTCCAGTGCCACAATGTGAGTGTTGTTTCTCACTTGTTGCATAGGTTTAGTTATCATGCTTTGCCAATCTTAATATCCTTTTCATCGAATGTTCTTCGAGATAGTTGATAAGATATTTTGAGTATGTTTATTTTGTGATCTAGTCTTTTCTTGCTTCTGGAGTGGTTCTACGCATTTTTCAATGAAGAACCATCAAGCCAGCAGACATGTGATCTACCCAAGTTCAGTGAAGAATTCTTTAACATAAATAACCCTGTTTTATTGCTTCTTAGGCAATAAGTACTTTTACTTCACTTTATAGGTTGCTAGTGATGCTTTGTTTGGATTTGCTTATCCAAGCAGTTCATAGATATGTGGAAGACTTTCCAGCTGTATCTTAGAATATAGAAATTAATATTTAATTTCCCACGCAAAAACTCATGGTCTCTAATCCATGTTGCCATTTCAAAACACGATGCTCTATAGCTCGTCCTTATCAATGGTTAACTCCAAAGGGTCTTGCTTGATCCTTTGCCAGTGTTTATGCGTGTAGCATCAATATTTAGCATATCTTTATTTCCTTGAATCAAGAACTATTCCTATGTACCTTTTCAAGTAGCATAAGTTTTTCTTGATCTCAATCTAGTTAATCTTTACTTAGATCAATAGAGATTGGTATATGTTCGTCATGCCTAAAGTCATACGATACGTTTTTGGCGATCCTCATATTATATTATACATGATAAATTCTTTTGCAGAATAATTCCCAATTGAATTCTATTCATGTAACTTTAGCTCATCTAGTTTCAGTAGATACTAAATCCAGCTAAATTCTTTGACATATAATATAGGTTAAGAATCTTACTTAGATCCTTTGATGTTTAACTTAGTAAATGCTTATACATAGTTCAAACATTCTTTACTTAGATTTATTCACATGGGTCGAATATCTCCAATGGAGTCTTTCGTGTTTGATTTAGTAAATGCCATTACTTAATCCAAAACATTAATATAAGATCTTTGTAAATAGATCTTAATACCCAGTATGTACTAAGTTTCTCCTTGGTCCATCATTGATGAATAATTTCAAATCTAAGTCATTAGCATTTGAATGTTATTTCACAATAGAGAGATATGTGTGTGATACACACAGGACCAATTAAGTTTTTTATGTACTCCCACTAAACTTCTTATATATCTATAAGAATCATGTACATTTTATGAAACTAAAATACTTATTAGCTTCACTAAAATACATTTCTAATTCCCAATTGCTTGCTTAAATCTGTACTTAGATTTCATAAGCTAGCTTTCCTTTTCAAGTATTTATTTGGATCCACAAATCCTATGACATACCATGTACATAGTTTATTCCAACATTTTATTGAGGAATTGTTTTGTCATCCAATTGCCATATGTACCAATATGCAATCATTGCTTGATTTATAGACTTGAGCATTACGATTATGCATGAGGTTTCAACACAATCCACGCCGTGAATTTGCTTGTAACCTTTAGCAACTAATCTAGCTTTGTGTGTGAACACAATTTCATGTTTGATGGTTTTTATCTTTAAAACCAATTTGCAACCAATAGATGTGAAACTATTCTTGCAAATCAACAAAATTTCAATTTTGTCATCAAAACATTGAGTATGTTTTATGGCCTCTAACCATTTAAACATTTGAGTCTATATATGGCCTCTAACCATTTTAGGGAATCTGGGTTTCGTCATAGCTTTCTTACAGGTCACAAACTCATTAATCTACATGATAATAGTTTGACTGCAAGTTGTAGGTTTCTTCACTATCTAATAGAAGAATTGCATAGTTTCAGTGACCTGAACTCCATGTTTCTTCACTATCTAATAGAAGAATCTCATAGTTTCAGTGATTTGAACTCTATGCCTACTTGGGTATAGAACATCAAACAATAGAATATCAATAGCCACTTGAAAGTCCTTTGAATATTCTGTTCCCCTTGAAGCACTTGTAAAGTCTTCTAAGAGATGTCTATTCTTTAAAGCCACTTCTAAAGTCCTTAAGAATAAGTGTTCGGATTTTCTGAAGAACTTCGAAAAGCCTCCGGAATGTCCGTTTATGTTTGTTGTTCGCCTCGAAAATTTTCGAGGTGTATTTTCTCCCACTTGTCATTTTGGAAACGAATCTCCAAAAGGATATTATTTCGAGCAAACAAACATTATGTTCTCAAAATTCGTGGTAGAAACAATACCCTTGTGTCTCATTTGAATAAATCACAATGAAACATATATCTATACTTGGGCCTTAGTTTGTCGAATGACAAACACTAAGCTCCCACTGAGTTTTGCAACTCTCTAGATATATTTTATGAAAAGTTATTCTGAAATTACTTTTCAATAGCTTTGACGAATTTGGTTTAGTTTGGTGGTAGTTGAGCATTTTGTTTTAGAAATTATAGGAAAAGTCTTTATGATTCATCATTGATCGAATCAAGTACTAATTGACTTCGATCATTCCAACTCAGATATGCCATATCTTATGGAACTAGATCGTGAAATTACAACACACAATCATTGATGATCATTGTTGGCAAAGTAATCAACAACGTGATCTAACCTAGATCTTTATGATTTCTTGCCAAGTGGATTTTATACTTCTGAATCTTTGAAATAGCCAAACAGATTCAACTTATATCACATTTGAGTAAATAAACCTATATTCACTCAAATCCATGTGAAATAATAAAGTCATAAAATCTTTCTTTAGCTTTGAACTCTATTGTCTAGGCGTTCTAACAATAGTTCATATCTTTTGTTACTTTCAACAAGTAAGACTAGTTGTCTTAAATTGATCTAGAAATCAATCAACTTTCAAAAGTCCATCAAAATAGAGCTTTTGAATGTTAACTTGTTGATATGGTCTAAGCAACAATGCTAAAGGTTAGTGGAACTCAAATCAAGAGATTGATTTGAACCTAGTAAAGTTTTATTGTTAAAGAGTTGTTTGTTTTAATCAAGCATATTGACTCAACCCGTAAATGACCATTTCATTTAAATAAACAAACAAACATTGTTTTCGTTCTTCTGAATGTGAGTCTTTCTGTGTTTGAAGCAGAAATTTAGGTATGCTGATTATGGAACAAAATAGCCATTAAGTTCCAGCTTTGAAAGGTCTTAAAACAAACTAGATGACCCTACAACTAATGTAGCATTGCCATGCTTCATTTCCTGCTTGTAGGTCATTAGTGTATCCTAGCTTCCATTGTTTGAGTTATTACCGAAGTAAGAATCTCAAGCGGTATATGATACCAAGGAAGTTTGATTGCTAGGTCACTTCTCTTTAAACATAAACTTATAGGTAGAAACGGAATTGCAAATTCCTTTTCACTTGTTCCTTGTTTTCCTATTTCTTGTACCCTTTCTAATAGCCTTAAGAATTAAATTCTTTAGTGTTGACTTTTATACTTTGTTTAGACACGTCCAAATGCCATTCCAACAAAGTTCTTACCATTTTATTTATGTTGAATATTTGCTTCAACTAGATGATCTTACCAGAAGCTTCTAAAGTTCTCTAAGCATCGATCTATTCGAATATCTAGGGACTAGACTCATTCGAGAATTAAATGGAAAAAGATATTAGGTTGTTAACCATTGGTAAAGCTGAGCGTTTAAACTCAATGCTTTGTGATCTCGAAACTACATTGTATTTTGAATTCACAAGCACCAATCGGTTTGCCATTCGACTTTGATATTCGAAAACAACCATAAAAGTCGCTATAAGAAACGTACATTTTAAATTGCTCACTTTCTCTCATTTCCGTGAATCGTTCTTGGATTCACTACCAATCGAGGAAATTTACTGTTACCTTTCTAAAAGGATTTACTGCAGTACAAGATATTTAATTATAAACAATAATTAAAACATACATTGAAGCAGGCACAGTCTAAACATTTATCATGAGTAATAACTTGAAAATTAAAGCAATCATGCAATTTAAACAAGTTATTGGCATTTTATTCGAATTTATTGTTCCGGCAGGTGTGAATAAAATGATTCCAAGACCCTAAAATCCATTGAAGAATTAAGCACAGTTTGTCGACTCAATCCTAAAACATCTTAGGTAAGCAAAAACCTTTTGCTAATAGTCTAGAAACTATTCTTGGTTGATAGGCACGTCTAAGAACTTATTAGGTAAACCTATCGATTTTGCCACGACATAAAAGGACTCCTTACTTATATCGTTGAGTTTCACCAAAACTAACATGTACTCACAATTATTTGTGTACCTTGCCCCTTTAAGGCCAATAAGTAACACCTCGCTGAGCGAAAACTATTACTAGATTGATGTAAAGGATATCCAAGCAAGTGTATATTTTGGCATGGCACCTTTTAACTCAATTTTTAAGTTTGGAACTTAAGGCTCTTACTATGTTGGTTAGATTTTAAGTGAACTAAAATCCTTAATCATGCAACATAATCAAGCCACAATCTCATGCATAATTAAGACATATTTAAAGCAATAAATAACTTAAAGCATGCATAAGATAAATGTGATCTAGTATGGCCCGACTTCATCTTGAAGCTTCAACTTTAAAGTCCGTCTCGAAAATCTCCGTGGGAGGCACCATTTTCTTCAAATAGGATAAGCTATAATTAAACTAATTACAACTATTTGATGGTACGCAGACCATATTTGAATTGAAAAACAATTTTGGTACTTTAGACCAATTACATTCAAATTAATGGTACGCAGACCATATTTTCTATCCTATTTGGGCCATACTAGTCACTTCATAACCTGCAAAACAGTACATATACAATATATACCATTCACCCATTCATTATCATGAATGGCCCACATAGCTGGTTAGTAAAACACGTTATGCATCACATAAATATTTGCAGCAATTAATCAAGGGTACCAATAATCTACAAATTATTCAGTCCTTATTAATTCTAATCAAGTTGTTTTAACCTTAAGGATTTGTAGACCTAATCAAGAGTTTATGACTAAAAGGGCTCCCACTTAAACCAATAAATTCATATGATTTACTAATTTTAAACATAAAAATGTATTTCTAGTCTAACCGGAAACATACAAATTTAATTAAAATTTAAAGCTCATATAAATTTATAATTGAATCCGCTTATTTAATTTATTTTTCAGTCGTATTTAAATTAATTCATGATTTTAATTTTAGTAAAATAATTAGAATAAATGAAATTTATTATAATTATAATATTCAAAATTAAAATCCAAGAAAACAATTTAAATTATTAATTTTAAAATTAATTAAAATTACATGAACTGAAAATTTCAAATTAAAATTTAAAACTCGACAATCGTGACATGACGAGCACTTGGGCTTGCGCCCAAGCCCCGTCGAGTGCACGACCCTCGATGTCCATGGCACAACGTCGCAGCAGCCACACGCAAGGCAGCAAGACAAGCCACGCTTGCGCGCAGCCTGCCTGCCCATAGCATCGCAGCAGCTATGATGCTCCTCGCTCGCTCACTCGCTCGCTCGATCTCTCGCTCGAGGCCACGCGTTGTGGTGCGCAGAGCAGCGATCGCTGGGCGACCAGCTCTCGCTCGCTCGCGCGCCCACAGCGTGCCATGGCTTCGCCCATCGCCCATCGCGCACAGCGCTCGACACAAGGCAGGGCTGCTGCCTTGTGCTCGCACGGCATCGCCTTGCTCGCTGCATTCGTACCGCGTGGGCGACGAGCTCCCTTGCTCGTCGTCACACGCCCGCACTATACAACACCCCTTAAGGGTAACACGTAGCGTCCATTGCTTTGTGCGTGCAAGTTATATGAGCGAATCGCATAAAAATTAAAAATTTTATTTTCAAAATTATTGACAAATTAATAAATCATATTAATTTCATAATTTTAGGGCGAAAAATCGAAAATTTATTAATTAATTGATTTCCGATTAACATGGATTCAAGTCTAGGTCATAAAAATTTAAAATTTAACACAAATTTACAATTTTTATGGTGGTTTTTAATCATAGGTATCTAATTAAATTATTAACTAATTATGAAAATCAAATTAATTCTAAATTATTCCAATTTTCAACAAATTAATCATAATTACAAATTAGATTGCATAATTAACAAGGCTAGGCATTCAAACTTGTTAAACATATACAGTAGGTCAATCAAAAATTCAAGATTTATCAACAAGAATCGCAAATATTTAATTTAACATCTTAAATTTACGAAATTTTGCGTTCGAAAAACTAAAACCTCTGAAAAGTCATAGTTAGGCTTCGAATTTGAGAATTATGGGTTCGGCCGAAAATTAATATTTTTGTCAAAATTTTAGAATGCCTTTTACATGCGGAATTGACACAAAAATCACTCGATTTGGATGAGTAACGAAGAAACTGCCGAAAAACTGCGTACATATAATTAAATAAACGCAATTTGCAATTAATTAACAATTACGAAAATTAATCACCCCTTTTAATTCTTGCAAATTTGTAATACTTAACCATGTTTATGCAATTTAGATTATGAAAATAATAAGAGGCTCGTGATACCACTGTTAGGTTATGATACATATGACAATACATAAATCATGCGGAAAAACCATAAAGCCAGGAAAGCATATTATTTACACATAATCATTTAGCATAATATAGATGCATACACTTTGTAGTAGCGTGCCTTCCCTAGCTGCGCCCGAACCGAACAAGAACAAGTCTTTAGGACTCCAAGTGTCGTCCCTCCATAGATAGTCCACAGTACGTCCGGTTCCGCTCAAGATTGACCAACTAGAATCGCCCTTAAGGTGCTTAGGAATTTTCGGCTATTATTGTGCAAGAGTGTGGCTGAATTTTCTTTCAAAACTTACCCTTTTGAATACTTCAATCGTGTTTATAAATTATGACCCTAGGCCCTTATTTATAGAGGTTTGGAAAGGGAATTGGAATCCTAGTAGGATACGATTTAATTAAACTTAGAATCCTACAAGGACTCTAATTAATTAAATAATCCTAATAGGAATAGGAATTTAATCACACACCAAATCCTAATAGATTTAGGAATTGTGCATGGACACAAACACACACGCACGGAGCCACGAGGGCGCCCGCACGCGTGCGCTCGGCCCACGCAGCCCACGCTGGGCAGCCTTGCCTTGGCGCGCTGGGCCTGCCTTGCGGTGGGCCTGGCGCTGCCTTGGGCTGGGCGTTGGCGCGCGTCCTTGCTTGCTGGGCGATGGCCTGGCTTCGCGCTGGGCCTTCGTCCGGCAGGCCTCGTCCGATGCTTATTCGTACGATACGCTTCCGATTAAATTTCCGGTTTCGGAATTCATTTACGATACGAACAATATTTAATATTTCCGATTCCGGAATTAATTTCCG
Organism: Spinacia oleracea; assembly: GCF_020520425.1. Taxonomy (NCBI): domain Eukaryota; kingdom Viridiplantae; phylum Streptophyta; class Magnoliopsida; order Caryophyllales; family Amaranthaceae; genus Spinacia; species Spinacia oleracea. The sequence goes on from NC_079488.1 coordinate 70,842,177, forward strand.
TTTCGAACAAATATTTAATATTTCCATTTCCGGAATTATTTTCCGATTCCGATAATATTTCCGATTCTGACATTATTTCCGTTTCCGGCAATATTTCCGATTCCGGCAATATTTCCATTTCCGATAATATTTTCCGATACGTACCATGTTTCCGTTTCCGGCAACATCTACGACTTGGATAATATTTATATTTCCGATACGATCCATATTTCCGTTTCCGGCAATATCATCGTTTCCGGAGTATTCATTTCTTGCTTGTGACGGTCTCAGCTCCCACTGAAACCAAGATCCGTCGATTCCGAATATCCATAGATAGAGTATTTAATGCCATTAAATACTTGATCCGTTTACGTACTATTTGTGTGACCCTACGTGTTCAGTCAAGAGTAAGCTGTGGATTAATATCATTAATTCCATTTGAACTGAACCGGCCTCTAGCTAGGCATTCAGCTCACTTGATCTCACTGAATTATTAACTTGTTAATTAATACTGAACCGCATTTATTAGACTTAACATTGAATGCATACTTGGACCAAGGGCATTATTTCCTTCAGAGGGCTTCCAAAGAGCTCTTAGACCTATTAGAGTTCGTTCTACTCCTGTTGTGCCTACTCAAACTGTTAATTCCTATGAAGTGTTGACAGAACAGGTTCACACAGGAGGGGGTATGGATTCTGTAGTTGATAAGGGTGTTGGTTTGCAATTGGGTGAGTTGGCTAGAAGGGGGGACCCTTCCTTCACTAATGGATAGAATCCTTTCATGGAATGTGAGAGGGCTTAACTCTCCTCAAAAACAGGATGATATCAGGAGATTCATTCAGAAGTATGGGGTTGGGTTAGTAGGCCTTCTAGAACATAAGGTTAAGGGTGCTAATTTAGGTACCCTTTACCAGAGAGTTTTTGCTTTGGTGTTTCACCACTAATGATAGTTTTCATCCAGGAGGTAGAATAGTGGTGGCTTGGAAACTAGGTAGTTTTACATTGAGTATTGTAGCTGTTACTAGCCAGTTTATCCACTGTTTAGTTGCTCCAGTAAGTGGCAAGCCTAGCTTCCATTCTACTTTCATTTATGCTTTTAACACAAATGCTCAAAGAAAGGAGTTGTGGAGGGATCTGAAGTCCATAAAAGTTATTGGTCCCTGGGTGTTGTGTGGGGATCTGAATTGTGTCATGACTTCTGAAGAGAGAGTTGGTAGTATTGTCAGGCAATCTGAAGTGGAGGATATTGTTGACTGCATGCAGGAGTGTGGTATGGAAGATATCAGGTGTGTGGACAATTCTTTTACCTGGAATAATAAACAACAAGGGGCAGCTAGAGTCTTCTCTAAGCTTGATAGAATTATGGGGAATTTAGCTTGGCAGAATACTTACAGTACTGCAGAAGTCTGCTTCATGAGAGAAGGACAGTTTGATCATTGCCTTGGCATCCTTACTGTCTTTCCTTGTGTGGTGGGTGGGAGGAAGCCTTTTAAATATTTCACCATGTGGAAACATTCTCCTGTGTTCCAGGATACTGTGTCTGTTGCTTGGAATACCAATATTAGTGGTAGTAAAATGTATGTGGTGGCTAGCAAGTTGAAGAAAGTTAAAGCTGGTTTAAAAGAACTCAATAGAGTGGGGTTTCCAGACATTCAAGCTGCAGATCTGAGTGCATACAATGCTATGTTGAGTGCGCAAGAAGCAATGCATCTTAATCCTCATGATCAGGCATTAGCTGATCAAGAATTACTTGCTACAAATGAATACAGGATTAAGCATAAAGCTTACTTGGAGTTCTTAAAACAAAAAGCCAAGGTGGCCTGGATTAAATCTGGGGATGAGAATACAGCTTTGTTCCATCAGAGCATTAAGAGTAGCAATTTATAGAATCAAGTTTATAGTATTCATGACATGAATGGAGTATGGAGGGATGATCCAATTGCTGTGTCTGATGCTTTTGTTTCTTACTATAAATCGTTGCTTGGTACCACTTTTGGTCAAAGGAAAACTGTGCTTCCACAGGTTTTTCAGATTGGCCCTATTTGTTCTGAGGAACATAAGGCAATTTTGAATGCTCCATACACTACAGAAGAAATTAAGGATGCTTTGTTCTCTATCAAAGGTAATAAAGCTCCTGGACCAGATGGGTTTGGGTCTCATTTTTATAGAGATGCATGGGAGATTGTGAACACTGATGTCATTGATGCTGTTATGGATGTGTTGCAGTCTGGTAAGCTGTTAAAAGAAGTTAATCACACTGTCATTACCCTTATTCCTAAAACCAAGTGTCCTAGGAATGTGAGTGATTTCAGGCCTATTTCCTGTTGTAACACACTGTATAAGTGTATTACCAAAGTGTTGTGTGGGAGATTAAGGAGAGTGCTACCTGATCTCATCTTGGAAAATCAGGGTGGGTTTGTTCATGGTAGGTTTATTGTACACAATATTATGGTTGTTCAAGACCTGGTGAAGCAGTATGGAAGGAAAAGTGTTAGTCCTAGCTGTTTGATGAAAATTGACTTGCAAAAGGCCTATGATACTGTTGATTGGGAGTTTCTCAAAGAAATGTTGGTGTGTTTGGAATTTCCAGATCATTTTATTAAACTGGTGATGGAGTGTGTAACATCTCCCATGTTTTCTCTGATGATTAATGGTACAATGCAGGGATTTTTTAAGTCAAAAAGGGGGTTGAGGCAAGGTGACCCTATGTCTCCCTTGTTGTTTGTGATATGCATGGAGTACTTGTCCAGGATTTTACAGAAAATGAGTGGTCTGCAAAATTTTCAGTTCCACCCAAGATGTAATGAGCTCCAGTTGACTCATTTGTGTTTTGCTGATGATTTGATCTTGTGTTACAAAGGTGATTTCATCTCCATTTATTTGCTGCTTCAAGCTTTCAAATTATTCTCAGATTCTTCTGGTTTGCAAGCTAAAAAGTCTAAATCTTTAATTTACTGCTATGATATGACTGAAGATGTTGTGAAAAGAGTTTTAGAGGTGTCTGGTTTCAGCAGAAGTACTCTTCCCCTTCACTATTTGGGTGTTCCTATTAGCCCAAAGAGGATCTCAGCTGCTCAATGTGGGGTTTTAGTTGAGAAAATGACTGCTAGGATAAGAGTTTGGAGTTCCAGGAACCTTTCTTACACTACAAGAGTGCAACTAATACATTCTGTGCTTATGAGTCTTCATATGTATTGGTCCCAGATTTATATTCTTCCTAAGTCAGTGTTGCAAGGTATTGTCAAGATCTGTAGATCTTTTCTTTGGAGTGGGAAATCTTTCAGTCAGAGACCAAGTAATGTTGCTTGGGATAGTGCCTGTATGGATAAGAATGCAGGTGGATTGGGATTTAGGAATGTTGTTTTGTGGAATGTTGCTAACATAGGTAATTATGTTTGGGCTCTTGCTATAAAGCAGATGAATGTCTGGACAAAGTGGGTGACTTCTGTATATTTAAAGAATGGGGTATGGTGGGATTACCAACCTAGTGCTTCTGCTAGTTGGTATTGGAGGAAGGCTTGTGCAGTTAAAGAAAAGCTGAAATTACACTTCACCTTTGCTGAATTGTGCTCCATGCAGCATTATTCTGTCAAGCAAGTCTATGAGAAAATGATTGGTGTCAAGCCAAAAGTTCACTGGGACAAAATGGTGTGGAATCGTTTGAACACTCCTAAACACAGGTTCATTTGTTGGTTAGCTGTGTAGCAAAGGTTGCAAACAACTGCCAAGTTGGCTAGTATTGGTGTCAGTTCCTCTTCTGCTTGCCTTCTGTGTGGGCAAGGGATAGAAAATCATGGTCATTTATTCTTCTCCTGTCCTTATAGTAGTAAATGTTTGGCTGAGGTGAAAGTTTGGTTTGGTATTCAGTTGCCTGAATACAATTTGCAGCAGCTAATCAAGAAGATAGTGAATAGTAAACACTCAAAATTCAGAAAACAGGTGATTTATGCTGGCATTGCTGCTACTGTGTATACCATCTGGAGAAGCAGAAATAGTAGTTTTTGGAATGGAGTTGTGCCTACTGTGCAGCACACTCTATCTAGTTTGAAGCAGATTGTTAGAAGTCGAATTAAGCTTGTCATGCCTAAGTCTGTAAGTAGAAAGGATAGTCAGTGGTTCTTGAATTTGTAATTAGTTGATATTGGTGTCTGCTTGTTCTAGTGCAAAATGGTCCAACCTAGTTGGTTTGTTTTCCTAGAGTTAAGCTTAGGTTGTATTCTGTTTTGAGCTAATATATTCCTTACTTACTTAGCAAAAAAAAAAAATACTTAAAAAAATAGGTCTCTAACAGTCTAACAACAAAACTGACACATGCATGTTGCTCTAAGGTTAAAAAAGTTCTTGCTCTTTTTCTTCCCTCTAATTAAACAAGTTAATTAATTTATGACAACATTGTGTCATGATTACCACCTATAAAAAGTATACTAAACAAACTTGTATAAGGAAACACATAAAAATAAAATCATAATCTTCGTTATCTAAATGTAGAAATAAAAGTTTGTTACATAGTTCTAGTGCTTAATTATATTGCAAGCCTTTTTTAATTAGTATATAGAAAAGGTTTTCTCTAAAATTAGGTACTCAAGAGTTAATAAAAATCAATCTATACACAAGCGTATGCATAATGAAGTTTTTTTTATACGAACTTTAAAATTTAAATTTGGTAGCTAAGCTATGTATTAAGATGGTTACTCGAGCATGTTAGTTGGATGATGAAGCGGGTAAGGTGAGTCCTTTATACTTTGCGGGTATGTATACCTAGATGGATGGTGTGGTAAAATAGTGTTGTAGAAAATATAATCTGTAAAATCATAAAACAATCAAGGAAATAGGTTGAATATTTGATTTGTGTGTACAACGCGTAATGCGTTAATAAACATCGTCTTAGAAGAAAAAATCGCCCGGACTATGGTGCAATAAAAAATGGTGTTGCCCCTAAGATGTTGCACAACAACCCTAAAAAATGTGCACTAAACTAAGGAGAATTATAGAACTCATAATTTTCTCGGAATCATAGAAGAATAATTTGCTCGGGTTTGAGCCTTGGGTATGGAAAAAACCTCAGGTGGGAAAGATGTTGTCCATCGAGATACCCATGTAACTCCCGCAGGAGATTAAGTCCACTCGCCGAAACGGGTGGAAACTCCTCGTAGTAGAAAAAAAAAAGAACACACAGCTAGATATGCTTTTAATGTCAAAATCAAATTGTAACCGAAAGAGGAAAAAAAGAAGGCAAATAACTGAAAGACGTAAATCTAGCGGCCATTTTTAGAAATCATACAACAATTACGAAAATATTCAAGAGTTGTAGAGTAAGTGTCGTAGCTGAACAATCTTTACGACTTGGCCCAAAAAGGTACCCCACCACATCGAGCACGTGTCACGAACTCAGACCGTTTGGTAGACGGCGATGCATGAGGGGATGTCTTCTTGTAGCTCACGCCATTTGGGGTAGCACTTAAAATAATATGAACAAAGTCTACTATTTAAACAATGCAAACTTATTTTCCCTTCCTATGGGACAAATATTTTTCCTAGAAATAGTAAGATATTTCTCCCTTTTTTGCATTATATCCAACAAAAGTTTTAGAGTTTTCTTCCGTCATGGATGATAAGTGGGGATTAGCATAATATCTACAATTCATGACAAAAAATAACAAAAACGACAACAATAACACTACAACGTCAATATATATGGCCCCGTGTTAGCGGACTAGACACCTTGAAAGTGGGGGTATCTCAAAATTTACTAAGTAGCTAAATGTATACTATTACTAAATTTTCAAGGCAAATCATATCACGCCGTCATGTGTCACATCTTCTAAACATGACATGACGCCACATCAACAATGGCATGGAGGATGTGCATTAGCTTTTAATATTGATACACAAAATGATTTTGTTGGGGTTCGAAACCTACAAGAAATATAGTAGAAAGCTTACCATCTTATCTATACTATTATTTATGTACTTAACTCTATTTAAATACATTTAAGTGGGATGGGATTAATGTGTATTTATATTATCTTTCACATGTTTTACATTATTAATTAATTTGCTAATTTTAACAACATAGTGATTGCAATAAAATTTAATTTTGTTAACATTATTGAAAATAATTTTGAATATTTGCTGCATTTTTAATTTGTCTATTTTCCACATATAATAGAACATGTTTTTTCATAAATGAGTCAACAATTGTGTTAGCATATATGGATCATAACGTATATATACAAAACAGTTACTCCCTCCGTCCCAGAATACTTGCACTGCATTCCTTATAAGGTCGTCCTGGATTACTTGCACCGTTTCTGAAGGAAATAATGCCCTTGGTACTGAAGGAAATAATGCCCTTGGTCCAAGTATGCATTTAATGCTAAGTCTAATAAATGCGGTTCAGTATTCATTAACAAGTTAATAATTCAGTGAGATCAAGTGAGCTGAATGCCTAGCTAGAGGCCGCTTCAGTTCAAGTGAAATTAATGATATTAATCCACATCTTACTCTTGACTGAACCCGTAGGGTCACACAAATAGTACGCAAACGGATCAAGTATTTAATGGCATTAAATACTCCATCTATGGATATTCGGAATCGACGGATCTTGGTTTCAGTGGGAGCTGAGATCGTCAAAAGCAAGAAATGAATACTCCGGAAACGATGATATTGCTGGAAACGGAAATATGGATCGTATCGGAAATATAAATATTATCCAAGTCGTAGATGTTGCCGGAAACGGAAACATGGTACGTATTGGAAAATATTATCGGAAATGGAAATATTGCCGGAATCGGAAATATTGCCAGAAACGGAAATATTGTCAGAATCGGAAATATTATCGAAATCGGAAAATAATTCCGGAAACGGAAATATTAAATATTTGTTCGAAACGAAAATTAATTCCGGAATCGAAAATATTACATATTGTTCGTATCGGAAATGAATTCCGGAATCGAGAATTTAATCGGAAGTGTATCGTACGAATTAGCATCGGACGAGACCTGCCAGACGAAGGCCCAGCACGAAGTCGGGCCATCGCCCAGCAAGCCAAAGCGCAACAAACACACGCCAAAGCCTCGACCAGGCCCAGCGCAAGGCCAGGCCCAGCCAAGGCTTGGGCGCGCGCGCGGATCAAAGGCAGCGACGAGCTGGGCCTTGCGTTGTACGTGGGCCGTAAGGCCTGCGTGCGGTGCTTGTGCGCCACTCGTGTGTGTTACTCGAAATCCTAAGGCTACTGGGATTCGTCATATGATTAAATCTAATCCTAATAGATAAAGTTTATTTAATTAGAGTCCTAGTAGGATTATAATTAAATAAATTAGTATTCTAATAGGATTATAATTCCTTTTCCATAACACTATAAATAGGTGCCTAGGGTCACAGATTTATACACACAATTGAAGTATTCAAAGGTAAGATTTTGGAGCAAAAATCAGCCAAACACTTGCAACCTATTTAGCCGAAAATCCTAGGAACCTTAAGGGCGATTCTAGTTGGTCAAGCTTAAGGCGGATCCGGACGTGCTGTGGACTATCTACGGAGGGACGACACTTGGAGTCCTAAAGACTTGTTCTTGTTCGGTTCGGGCGCAGCTAGGGAGCGCACGCTACAAAGTGTATGCACCTAAATTATGCTAAATGATTATGTGTGAATAATATGTTTCCTGGCATTAAGGTTTTCCGCATGATTTATGTTTTTGTCATATGTATCATAACCTAACAGGTACAAGTATGCATTTGATACTAATTCTAATAAATGCGGTTCAGTATTAATTAACAAGTTAATAATTCAGTGAGATCAAGTGAACTGAATGCCTAGCTAGAGGCCGCTTCAGTTCAAGTGGAATTAATAATATTAATCCACAACTTACTCTTGACTGAACTCGTAGGGTCACACACATAGTACGTGAACGGATCAAGTATTTAAGTTAATATGTTATTCATTAAGTAATCCATTTATGATCATTCGGAAATGACAGATCTCGGTTCCAGTGGGAACTGAAATCGTCAAAAGGCGAAGTAAAGAAAATATTCCGAAAATGAAGATATTGCCAGAAACGGAAATATGGTTCATGACGAAAATATAAATATTATCCAAGTCGTAGATGTTGGTGGAAACGGAAACATGGATCGTATCGAATAATATTATCGGAAATAGAAATATTGCCGGAATCGGAAATATTGCCGGAAACGGAAATATTACAGGAATCGGAAATATTGTGGGAAAAGGAAATTTTTTCCAGAATCATAAATATTAACAGAAACGTAAATATTTGTTCGAAACGGAAATTGATTCCGGAATCGGAAGCTCGATGAGCGACAAGCCGACAAGCGAGCCGGCCCATCACTCGACAAGCAAAGGCCGAGCGCATAGCGCTAAGCACGAAGCCCAGCGCCAGGGCCCAGCCGATGGGCCTGGAAGCACAGTGGGCCGCGCCAAGCAAGCAAGGCAGCGCCAACGATGCAGACCGGCAAGGCAAGGCTGTAGCGCGCTGGGCCTTTTCATAGTAAGACTCAAACTCCTTATTTCCTACCCTATAAATATGAGGCTAGGCCCTCATAATTATATACACATCCAAGATTGAAAATCATATTCTTTACTTACTTGTGTTCAAGGGAGAACATAAATAGCCTAGCATGAATACATAAAACCTTAAGTAAAATCCAAGTTGGTTGAATCTAAGGCGAATCTTTTCTCCCACCTGCAGAAGAAGAAAGCACAAGTATTTACGTTTGCTAGAGCTGATTTCATTTCAGTAAGCTTTTTTTTAAACCTCCCAACTTTTCTCTCATGTTGTGGACTTTCTATGGAGGGGCAACGTTTGGGGCTCTAAAGACTACGTTTGGTTCGGGAGCAGCTAGGGAAGGCACGCATCACATTGTATGTCACCTAAATTATGCTAATAGACTATGTGGCAATTAATTTGGATTCTGGCTTTATGGTTTTTCTGCATGAATTATATTGTTGTATTATTCATAACCTAACAGTTGTATCACGAGCCTCTAATTAATTCCATAATCAATTATAGTTAACATGGATTAAATTTTATAAATTTGCAATGAATTAAAGGGGTGATTAATTTCGTGGATGTATTGATTGCAAATTCGTGCGATTATTTGATTATATGTTCGCAAGATTTTCGGCAGTTTTGTCAATAATGGTCGAAATTTTATGTTTTTATAGTGAATTTCTCATGTAAACGACGTTTTAAATTTTTTACAAAATCAAAGATTTGATGCCAAACCCAGAATTCCCAAATTCGAAGCCTAACCATGACTTTTCGGAGGTTTTAGTTTTTCGAATGCATGTAATTTTTATGATATTAAATTTAATATTTGCGAATCTTGTATGTAAATCTTGAATCTATGATTGACCTACTGTATATTTTTAACAATTTTAAGGTCTAATTTTGTTGATTATACAACCTAATTTGTAATTATGATTAATTTGTTGAATTTAAAATAATTTAGAATTTGTTTTGAATTTCATAATTAATTGGTAATTTAATTAGGATCCTATATTTAAAAACCACCATAAAATTTGTTAAAATTGAAATATTTTAAAATTTTATGACCTAGCTTTTAATCCCTAAGAAAATATGTAATCGGAAATTAATTTGAATAATAAATTTTCGATTTTTCGCCTAAATTTAGTGAAATTAATATGGATTACTAATTTGTCGTTAAATTTAAATGTAAAAGTTTTTGATTTTTATGAATCGTTCACAATCTTGCACGCATGAAGCAATGGAAGCTAAGTGTTACTCTTAAGGGGTGTTGCAATAGTATGGGCGTGCGACGACGAGCAAGGGAGCTTGTCGCCTACGCGGTGCTAGGCGACGAGCACGCACGAAAGTGCACGAAAGGCCTCGGCCAGCGTTGTGCACGTTGCGTGCAGTGAGCGATGAGGCGAAGGGCGAAGAGGCATGGCTGGCAAAGCAAGCGCAAGCGAGCGCTGCTCGCGTCAGCCCCAGCGATGGCTGTGCTCTTGACCAACAACAAGAAGGCCGCCCATGGGCGCTACTGTGTCGCTTGCTTGTGCGAGGCGTGGGCTTCGGCCTATGGCCTTGTCCTTGCGCGTTGAGTCGTTCGTTTAATTTTCGCTTGATTGTCGATTTTAATTAAATTTCGTAATTTTATTTTTTCTCGGAATTTAATTTTGATTAATTTAATTATTATAAATTATTTTATACTAATTATTTTAATAAAATTAAAATCTTGGTAAAATTATAATTAATTAATTTTAATCAACTGAAAATAAAATAAAGGGATTTAAAATTATTTTATGTGAGCTTTAAATTTAATTAAATTTGTAAGTTTTCGGTTGGACTAGGAAATACAATTTTATGTTTAAAATTTGTAAAGCATGTAAATTCTTGGTTTTAGTCGGAGCTTTTAGTCATTAAACTCTTGATTAGGTCTTTATTCCTTTAAGGTTAAAACAACTCGATTAGAACTAATAAGGTTGAATAATTTGTAGATTGTTGGAACCTTTGATTAGTTGCTGCAAATGTTTATGTGATGCATGATTTTTCTACTAACTTGCTATATGGGCCATTCATCGATAAATGAATGGATGAATGGTATATTGTAAATATGTTGTTTTCCAGGTTATGGAAAGTGACTAGTATGGCCCAAATAGGATAGAAAATATGGTCTGCGTACCATTAATTTGAGTTTAAAATTGGTCTAATGCACCAAAGTTTTTATTTAAATATGGTCTGCGTACCATCAAATAGTTGTAATTCGTTTAAGTATAGCATATCCTATTTGAAGAAAATGGCGCCTCCCTTGGTGAAATTCAAGACGGAGTTTCCAATCCATTTTCAAGACGGAGTTTGAAGTTGAAGCTTCAAGATGAAGTCGGGCCATACTAGATCACATTTAAATCTTATGCATGCTTTAAGATATTTATTGCTTTAAATATGTCTTGATATTATGCATGAGATTGTGGCTTGATTATGTTGCATGATTAAGGATTTTAGTTCACTTAAAATCTAACCAACATAGTAAGAGCCCTAAGTTCCAAACTTTAAAATTGAGTTAAAAGGTGTCATTCTAAAATAACACTTACTTGGATAACCTTTACATCAATCTAGTAATAGTTTTCCGCCATAGCGAGGTGTTACTTATTTATTTTAAAGGGGTAAGGTACACAATATTGTGAGTACATTTGTCGATCAATTAGTGATAGTTTTCCGCCATAGCGAGGTGTCAATTCTGATCGTAGTACACAATCAGTTGTGAGTACATGTTGATTTTGGTTGAACACAACGATATAAGTAAGGAGTCATTTTATGTCTTGGCAAATGGGATAGGTTTCCTAATAAGTTCTTAGACGTGCCTATCAACCAAGAGTAGTTTCTAGACTATTAGCAACGGATTTTCTTACCTAAAATATTTTAGAATTAAGTCAAATCGTGCTTAATTTTTCAATGATTTTGGCTCTTGGATTCATTTTATTCACACCTGCCGGAACTAACTATTTCGAATAAAATGACAATGACTTGTTTAAATTGCATGATTGCTTTAATTTTCAAGTTATTTCTCATGATTAATGTTTACACTTTATATGCTTCAATGTATGTTTTAATTATTGTTTATAATTAAATATCTTTCACTAAAAAAAATGCTTTTAGAAAGGTAACAGTAAATTTCCTCGATTGGTAGTGAATCCAAGAACGATTCACGGAAATGAGAGAAAGTGAGAAATTTAAAATGTACGTTTCTTTTAGCGACTTTTATGGTTGTTTTCGAGTATCAAAGTCAAATGACAAACCGATTGGTGTTTGTGAAAATACAATGTAGTTTTGAGATCATAAAGCATTGAGTTTAAACGCTCAACTTTACCAATGGTTAACAACCTAATATCTTTGTCCATTTAATTCTCGAATGAGTCTAGTCCCTAGACGTACATTCGAATAGATCGATGCTTAGAGAACTTTAGAAGCTTCTGGTAAGATCATCTAGTTGAAGCAAAATATTCAACATAAATTAAATGGTAAGAACCTTGTTGGAGTGACATTGGACATGTATAACAAAGTATAAAAGTCAACACTAGAGAAGTCAATTCTTAAACTATAAGAAAGGTTACAAGAAATAGGAAAACAAGGAACAAGTGAAAGGAACTTACAATTATGTTTTACCTATAAGTTTATGTTTAAAGAAAAAGTAACCTAGCAATCAAACATCCTTGGTAGCATATACCGCTTGAGGTTCTTACTTCAGTAATAACTCAAATGATGGAAGCTAGGCTACACTAATGACCTACAAGTGGGATATGAAGCATGTCAATGCTACATTTATTGTAGGGTCATCTAGTTTGTTTTAAGAACTTTCAAGGCTGGAACTTAATGACTATTTTGTTCCATAATCAGCATACCTAAATTTCTATTTTCAAACACAGAAAGACTCACATTCAAGAAAAACAAAAACAATGTTTGTTTGTTTATTTGAATGAAATGGTCATTTACGGGTTGAGTCGGTATGCTTGATTAAAACAAACAACTCTTTAACAATGATAACTTTACTAGGTTCAAATCAATCTCTTGATTTGAGTTCCACAAATCTTTGGCATTGTTACTTAGATCATATCAACAAGTTAACATTCAAAAGCCCTATTTTGATGGACTTTTGAAAGTAGATTGATTTCTAGATCAATTCAAGACAAGCTAGTCTTACTTATTGAAAGTAATAAAACATATGAACTATTGTTAGAACACCTAGACAATAGAGTTCCAAGCTAAAGAAATATTTTTTGACTTTATTATATCACCAGGATTTGAGTGAATATTGGTTTATTTACTCAAAGTGATATAAGTTTGAATCTGTTTGGATAGTTCAAAGATTCAGAAGTATATAATCCACTTGGGAAGAAATCATAAAGATCTAGGTTAGATCATGACGATGATTACTTTAAGACCAAAATTGATCATCAATGATTGTGTGTAGTAATTTCACGATCTAGCTCCATAAGACATGGCATATCTACGTTGGAATGATTGAAGTCAATTGGTACTTGATTCGATCAATGATGAATCATAAAGATTTTTCCTATAATTTCTATAAACAAAATGCTCAACTACCACCAAACTAAACCAAATTTGTCAAAGCTATTGAAAAGTAATTTCATAATATCTTTTCAATAATATATATATATATATATATATGTATATATATATATATATATGTGTATATATATATATATATATACATATATATATATATATATATATATATATCTAAAGAGTTGCTAAACTCAGTGGGAGCTTAGTGTTTGTTATTTGACAAACTAAGGGCCAAGTATAGATATATGTTTCATTGTGATTTATTCAAATGAAACACAAGGGTATTTTTTCTACCACATATTTTTGAGAACATGATGTTTGTTTTCTCGAAACAATGTCCTTTTGGAGATTCGTTTCCAAAATGACAAGTGGGAGAAAATAGACCTCAAAAGATCTTCGAGGCGAACAACAAACATAAACGGACATTCTGGAGGCTTTTAGAAATTCTTTAGAAAATCCGAACACCTATTCTTTAAAGATTTTAGAAATGGCTTTAAAGAATATACCTCTCTTAGAAGACTTTACAAGTGCTTCAAGGAGAACAAAATATTCAAAGGACTTTCAAGTTTCTGTTGATATTCTATTGTTTGATGTTCTATACCCATGAAGGCATAGAGTTCAGGTCACTGAAGCTATGACATTCTTCTATTAGATAGTGAAGAAACCCACAACTTACAGTCAAACTATTAACATGAAGAGTAATGAATTTGTGACTTGTAAGAAAGTTATGACGAAACCCAGATTCCCTAAAATAGTTAGAGGCCATATATAGACTCAAATGTTTTAGGTGGTTAAAGGCCATAAAACAGAATCAATGTTTTGATCACAAAATTGAAATTTTGTTGATTTGCAAGAATAATTTAACAACTATTGGTTGTGAATTGGTTTTAAGGATAAAAACTATCAAAACATGAAAGTGTGTCTTCACACAAAGCTAGATTAGTTGCTAAAGGTATCAAGAAAATTCATGGCGTGGATGTGTTGAAACCTCATGCAAAATCGTAATGCTTCAGTCTATAAATCAAGCAATAATTGCCTATTAATTGGTACATATGGCAATTGGATGACAAAACGTATTCCTCAATCAAATGTTGGAAGAAACTATGTATGTCATAGGATTTGTGGATCCAAATAATGCTTAAAATGAATCCTAGCTTATGAAATTAGGGTATGGATTTAAGCAAGCAATTGGGAATTGGAACTGCATTTTAGTGAAGCTAATAAGTATTTTAGTTTCATAAAATGTACTTGATTCTTATAGATATATAATAAGTTTATTGGGAGTACATAAAAATTAATTAGTCCTATGTGTATCACACACATATCTCTTTATTGTGAAATAACATTCAAATGCTAATGAATTAGATTTGAAATTATTCACCAATGATGGACCCAGGCGAACCTTAGTACATACTGGGTATTAAGATCTATTTACAAAGATCTTATAATATTGTTTTAGATTAAGTAATGACATTTACTAAATCAAACACGAAAGATTCCATTGGAGATATTCGACCCATGTGAATAAATCTAAGTAATGAATGTTTGAACTATGTATAAGCATTTACTAAGTTAAACATTAAAGAGTCTAAATGAGATTCTTAACTTATATTATATGTCAAAGAATTTGACTGGATTCAGTATCTACTGAAACTGAATGAGCTAAAGTTACATGGATAAAATTCAATTGGGAATTATTCTGCAAAAGAATTTATCATGTATGATATCATATGAGGATCGCCACAAATGTATCCTATGTCTTTAGGCATGACGAACATATACAAATCTCTATTGGTCTAAGTAAAGATCAACTAGATTGAGATCAAGAAATCTTATGGTACTTGAAACGGTATATAGGAATAGTTCTTGATTCAAGGAAATAAAGATATGCTAATAATGATGCTCCACGCATAAACACTGGCAATGGATCAAGCAAGATCCCTTTGGAGTTAACCATTGGCAAGGACGAGCTACAGATCGAGCATCGTGTTTTGAAATGGCAACATGGATTGAAGACCATGAGTTGTTGCGTGGGAAATTAAACATTAATTTCTATGTTCTGAGATACAGATGGAAAGTATTCCACATATCCGTGAATTGCTTTGATAATTAAATCCAAACAAAGTATCACTAGCAACCTATACAGTTGAATTAAAAGTATTTATTACCTAAGAAGAAATAAAACAGAGTTGTTTATGTTAAAGAGTTCTTCACTAAACTTGGGAAGATCACTTGTCTGCTGACTTGATGGTTCTTCATTTAAAAATGCGTAGAACCACTCTTGAATCAAGAAACACTAGATCACAAAATAAACATACTCAAAAGATCTTATCATCCTATCTCGAAAGGCATTTGATGAAAAGGATAGATTGGGAAAGCATGATAACTAAACCTATGCAACGAGTGAGAAAAAACACTCACGTTGTGGCACTGGAAATCAAGCATAGTTTTGAATTCCATTAGTTATTTTAAAGATGGTTTTGGGACCCATGGTTGTAAAACATCGGGGTTGAACATTTATCATATATGAAATGTATTTTCATATTCCATTTAATCTTGGTTTAGTATTAAATGATGAGTCCTTTCAATTTGACAAAATATATTCAAGATAGACTGTCAGGACCAGTCATGTGACTAAGAAATGTCTATCAAGTGAACTTGAATGTCAAAAGTTGAAATATGGTCCATGGTCGGAAGTTTTCTATAAAGGTGGACGCATAGAAAACGCTAGACGACTAGAATGCAAGATGACTAGTAGTTCTGTTTCTTGAACTATGTGGACATGGCAATGTCGCAATCATTTGCATAGATACTTACTTGATAAGATTAGTATCGGACAGACCTATGAAACTTTACTGTAAGAGATGAAAATCTATCATCAGTGAATTTCATTACATTATTAGACACTAATCCTCAATACCTGAGTGATTTGAGATTACTTGTTTGAGAACTGGTTACTTTGCCGTTGTCAAGGGTCGCACCGTAAAAGGAGACTATACCGGCAACGCTCAGGTAATCACCTATCAAACGAAGTCTAACCTCAAGATCGCAAGATTGAGATTGTCCTCCCATAAATCGGGATGAGATGCCGAAAGTTGTACAAGGCCACTCGGAGAGCTAGAAAGTTGTACTATACCGGCAACGCTCAGGTAATCACCTATGATTATTTGTTTATTTGATCAGTTGAACTTTGAAACCGAGAAATACCTCTGGACATAATAAGGATGACTGCTCCTACCTTATGTTCATGAGAAGGCATCAAGCGACAAAGGAATTAGGAAATGCACACTTGTCCCTAAGGACAAGTGGGAGACTGAAGGAAATAATGCCTTTGGTCCAAGTATGCATTTAATGCTAAGTCTAATAAATGCGGTTCAATATTAATTGAAAAGTTAATAATTCAATGAGATCAAGTGAACTAAATGCCTAGCTAGAGGTCGCTTCAGTTCAAGTGGAATTAATAATATTAATCCACAACTTACTCTTAAATGAACACGTAGGGTGACACTAATAGTATGTGAACGGATCAAGTATTTAAGTGAATATGTTATTCATTAAGTACTCCATTTATGATTATTGGGAAATGACGGAACTCGGTTCCAGTGGGAGCTGAAATCGTCAAAAGGCAAAGTAAAGAAAATATTTCGGAAATGAAGATATTGCCGAAAACGAATATATGGTTCATGACGGAAATATAAATATTTTCTAAGTCGTAGATGTTGTCGGAAACGGAAACATGGATCGTATCGCAAAATATTATCGGAAATAGATATATTGTCGGAAACGGAAATATTACCGGAATCGGAAATATTGTTGGAAAAATAAATTATTTCCGGAATCGGAAATATTAACGGAAACGTAAATATTTGTTCGAAACGGAAATGGATTCCGGAATCGAAAAACGAATCGGAAGCTTGTCGGTTGCCGACCCATCGCTCGACAAGCAAAGGCTGAGCGAATAGCGCTGAGCACGAAGCCTAGCGCCAGCGCCCAGCCGATGGGCCTGGAAGCACAGTGGGCCGCGCCAAGCAAGCAAGGCAGCGGCAGCGATGCAGCCCGCCAAGCAAGCAAGCCCGCCAAGGCAAGGATGCAGCGTGCTGGGCCTTTGGCCAGTTGCGGCTGCGACTGGGCCTAGGCAGGCACGCGCACCAGCGTGGCCCATCATGGCTGCGTTGGTTGCTTCGTCTTGGGCTCCAAGAAAAGTCTGATTACTTAGTTGCCAAGTAACGTTGGGATTAAGTATTCCTAGTCCTACTAGAATTGGTTTAATTAAGAGTTTAATTAATATTACAATTCTAATTGGATAAGAATTTCAATCCAAGTAGGGTTGGTAATTCTTTTTTTGGTAAGACTCAAAGTCCTTATTTCCTACCCTATAAATATGAGGCTAGGCCCTCATAATTATATACACATCAAAGATTGAAAATCATATTCTTTACTTACTTTGTGTTCAAGGGAGAACATAAAATAGCCTAACCCGTATACATAAAACCTTAAGTAAAATCCTAGTTTGTTGAACCTAAGGCGGATCTGAACGTGCTGTGGACTTTCTACGGAGGGGCAACGTTTGGAGCTCTAAAGACTTGTTCTTGTTTGGTTCAGGGGTATCTAGGGAAGGCAAGCATCACATTGTATGTAACCTAAATTATGCTAATTGACTATGTGACAATTAATTTGGATTCTGGCTTTATAGTTTTTCCGCATGAATTATATTATTGTATTATTCATAACTTAACAATTTCTATAAATGGTTAACTTTTATTAATATTATACCAAGTACCTCTTCACATGTCATTTTGTGGGCTCATGCACCCTACTCCCTACCCCTTACCCCTTTAAAAAGTTGACACATATCCATATCTATATTAAAAAAATACCCCACTATCAACTACCATCTAATTACATAATAAGTCAATTATTTTGTATTAAACTATGTGCCGGTCAATCATGTTCAAGTATTCCGGGAAGGAGGGAGTATTAGATATCAGACATGATTTACAAATACGAACTACCCAAAAAGGGAAGAACCCTATTACTGAAAATGATACGTATTACATAAAATACATCACATCCAAATAAAATAAACGATTTCCAAATAGTTATTTTTAAAAATGGTCAAACTCGCATACGCAACACATGTAAACATTGCGTAAAAAAAATTCCATACATTATCAACATTATAACTACACTAGCTATAATATGAAATATGAGGTATAAATGTTCGAGATTAAAATTTTAATTTATAACTCAATTGATTTTAATGTGTTGTGATATACATTATGAAAAATTTCAAATTATTTAGATCATTCTGATTTCAAAACTAATACGAACTTAATATTTGAAAATTTTAAACCGTGCAATTGCACGGGTATACTAGTCTATCTATCTATTACTTTATATTAAAACAGACACCAGGAATGACCCATGTCACTTCCTGGTGTAAAATTTTCCTGCCTAAAATATTTTCCTAAAGTAAATATCTTTTTTGTTTTATTTTTATTCTCTACCTTTTTTATAAACTATCTAAGTATGAAAAAATATTAGTTAATAAATTATGGCAATAATAGATACCTGCCGGAGAAACTGTGAATATAATAACTTAGGAATTAACTTAACCGATGACGTATTTGACCGTGATTTCCTTATATCCAATCACCTGTGTTACCGTTTTTTAGATAGTCCCTGAATGTATCCGAGGAACCTTCGTATTAAAATGAGATAAGTGGTTGTTAAGTGAGAAGAGCTAGAGAGAGAGTGAATGATTTGCTTTTTTAGGTAATGATTAGATAGCCCTTTTTAATGATTACAGTAGAGTATTTATATGAATACACGGGGGTAATTATGTAACTATGTCTATTTCTAAAGAACAACTGTCCTCCTTGGTTCCTAAGACTCATGGGCTTTTTCGTCTTTTTATACCGAGTTGGGCTGACCATGTATATGGGCCCAAACAGATACCACATAGGCCTCGGTCGAGGCATTTTGTTGGGCCTTGGTCGAGGGACTTCATAGGCCTCGGTCGAGCCATTCGCTGCAGCCTAGCTTACGCGTCGAGAAGGCTCCCTTTGGTCGAGGAGCTTCATTGTGCTCGGATATTGTTGGGTGTTTGATGGGTTTTGGCTGAGGAACAACTCTCTTTGATTTTCTAGCGCTAGGTTCCTTGGTGCTATGATATGGGCCCAATAGCCCCAGGTCGAGGAACTTCTCTATGTGCTCGCTTGATATCATTCGGCCGAGGAACATACTTTTTATGCTGGGACTTTCTTGCATTTGGACGCTCCTTAGCTCTCGGTCGAGGCACTCACTATCACCTCATGTGTCGACGAAGGGGATCTTGGGCTCTGCCGAGGGATTTCTTGGCCGAAGAGCATATGGTGTGGCGGCCGAGAGCGTCGAGGAACTTCTTGGCTTTGGCCGAGGAGTTTCTTGGACTTGGTTGGATTGGCACCGCTTCTTCTTGGTGTTAGAGGTGTGATATTATATTTTTGAATCTCATGCCTTAATCATGGTGGTCCAAGGATCCTCTTTTTACTTGTTGTATTATAGATATCTTGTGTGTTCATGTTTTGGCCGAGGAGAGTTATTTAGGTACGGGCAATTGTTTTGCGCCGAACGTCTCTCTCGTTGGTCTGGCTAAGACATCTCGGATCGGTCGAGGGGTTAGTAAGTCCCAAGAGCGAGGTCCGATGTGTAGTGTAATCCGACCTCAATACGAGGAAGGTGCCTTTGGATGAAGGTCTTTCGAATACTCCGAACGATATGCTCAAGTACGCCTTGTGGGAAGGTCTTCAGGCACTTAATTTGATCTTAAGTGCTTTCTCTTATTATTTAATAATTTTTGTTTGGCCTTTGGGCCTAGAGAAGGGCTAATGAGCCTTGTGAATCTTGAGAGATGGGCCCGCAGAGGACACGGTCGAGTCCATACGGTCGAGCGAGTAGGGTCGTAGAGAGCGTTGTCCATCCCCCATCCCCCACGGTCGAGTCCATACGGTCGAGCGAGAGGGTCGTAGAGAATTTTCTCTGGCCGGAAGCCACTGGGAATGGGCCGAGGATGTCCATCCCCCATCTGTCGAAGGGTAAAACAGCTTGAACGGTTGTTAGGTCATTGGCCGGCATTCGGGTGAGATTAGCAAACTCTTGGCATCGACCACATCTTTTAACTAGGTCTGTTGCATCATTTCTTAAAGTTGGCCAATAGAAACCCGACCGGAGCGCTTTTCCTGCAATGGTTCTTGCCCCTTGGTGGCTCCCGCACGCCCCTTGATGTATTTCCCGGAGTATGTAATTTCCTTCCTCTGGGGTGACACATTTGAGCAAGGGGTGGGTGTATGAAATCTTGTAGAGAGCCTCATTATGCCAAAGGAACCAATCTGCTTGCTTCTTGATCGATGCCGCCTCTTTTTCACTGTCAGGGAGCACGTTGTCTCTTTTGTACTTTATGATTTTCTCCATCCAATCTGGACCTCTGTCTAAGCTCATGAATGCCTCGACATTTATGTTAGGCTCTTGGAGAACTTCCCAAATAATTGTCCTAGGCTCCATCCCCTCTGCGGAACTCGCTAACCTTGAAAGGGCATCGGCTTGTTGGTTTTCTGACCGGGGAATGTGTTGGATGGTGAAACCCTGCAGTTGGTCGATGACTTTCCTTGCCTTTGACAGGTACATTTTCATGCTGTCTTCTTTAGCTTCGAAATCCCCTTGAATTTGTCCGACAATGAGTTGTGAGTCGGACTTGGCTTGCACAGAGACAGCCCCCGCGGCTTGACACATTTGAATTCCGAGGATGAGCGCTTCATACTCTGACTCATTATTGGAGGCTAGGAATGAGAACTTAACAGCATATTCGAGTCGATCACCGTTGGGTGTTTTGATCAGTATGCCCGCTCCACATCCTGTCCTAGTGGCCGACCCATCAACATAGAGTTCCCACGACTTTTGGCTCGTCGTTTCTCTTTCGGGTGGCCGATTGGTGCATTCGACGATAAAATCGGCGAGGGCTTGTGCTTTGATTGCCCTTCTCGGCTCATATTCCAGGCCGAAATCCGAGAGCTGGTTTGCCCATTCAGTCATGCGGTTCGAGTGATTTCGACTTTCAATGACCTTTCTCAGGGGTTGGCTTGTCAGTACCTTGATTGGATGTGCCTCGAAGTATGGTTTGAGTTTTCGACTGGCCATTACTAGGGCGTATACCAATTTCTCAATGAGTGGGTACTTGGCTTCTGCTCCTCGGAATGCATGGCTGATGAAGTATACTGGGTGTTGCTGTTTCTCTCTTTCGGCGACAAGGACCGCGCTAAGTGCATACTCAGTGATGCCCAAGTAAAGGTATAAAGTTTCCCCTGCTAATAGCGAGACCAACTTGGGAATGGTCGAGAGATGCGCCTTCAGTTGTTGGAAAGCGGCCTCGGCTTCGGCATTCCAACTAAACCCCGCTCCTTTCAGTACTTTGAAGAAAGCCAGACTTTTATCGGCCGATCGGGACAAGAACCTGCCGAGGGCTGCTATACATCCAGTGAGTCTTTGGACTTCCTTGACTGACCGGGGGGATTTCATGTCGAGGAGCGCCTGTATTTTGTCAGGATTTGCTTCTATTCCCCTTTCATCCACAAGGAATCCGAGGCACTTCCCACCTTTGACTCCAAATACGCATTTCTTTGGATAGAGCTTCATGTTGTGTAGGCGTAGGGTCTTGAGTGTTTCTTCGAGGTCGGAGGGGTGCCCTTCAGGGAGTTTGCTCTTAACGATCATGTCATCAACGTACACTTCGATGTTCCTCCCAATCTGTTCCCCAAAGATTTTGTTAACTAGTCTTTGGTATGTTGCCCCTGCATTTTTTAGCCCGAAGGGCATCACTTTGTAACAATATACTCCTTGGCTGGTGATGAAAGCAGTGTGGGCCTGGTCTTTTTGGGACATGGGAATCTGATGATAGCCTGCATTGGCATCCATGAAGCTGAACAGGCCGTGTCCGGCCGTCGAGTCGACGAGCCTGTCAATTTTTGGCAGAGGGTAGTCATCTTTTGGGCAAGCTTTATTTAGGTCTGTGAAGTCGACGCACATTCGCCAGGTTCCGTTCGGCTTCTTTACCAAGACCACATTAGAGAGCCACTCTGAGTATTGACACTCCCGGATGAACCCTGCCTCCAACAACTTGTGGATTTCCTCAGCAGCAGCTTGGTTGCGTTCTTGGCCTTGATGCCGCAACTTCTGTTTGATTGGTCGATGACCTTCTTTGATGTTCAGTTCGTGCACCATAATCCGTCGGTCGATGCCCGGCATTTCCTTGACCGAGAAAGCAAACACATCCCTGTATTCTCGCAAGATATCAATGATCTTGCCTCGCAATTCTTCGCCTAGGTTCTTTCCAACCCGGACGGTATGGAGTGGATCTTTGTCAAGCACTATCTCCTCATCTTCCTCGGCTGGTCTAGGCCGGGCATAAAATTTTGGATCTTCGCCAAGGAATACACCTAGATCGTCAGCCGGAGACTCTTTTTCCTCCACACATCTCTTCTTCCGAGGGGGTTCTGTGTTCGGGATTGAATTTTTCTCATTCCTGAAGCTGTTGTTATAACATTGCCGAGCAGACCGCTGATCTCCATAGAGTTTTCCGACTACCCCGCTGTCCGTTTCATATTGGAGGAGGAGTTGGTAGGTTGAGATTGCAGCCTTGATTTTGTTTAGCAGAGGCCTCCCCATTATTATGTTATAAGGCAAGGGTGTGTCGACGACCATGAAGTCTATGGGAAGGTTTCTTCCTTTTCCTTTTTCTCCAATACGGACGGGGAGCTTGATCATGCCGACGGGGTATACAGATTGACCTCCGAATCCTACGAGAGGTTGGCTGATGTCGACGAGGTCACTTTTCTTGTAACGTAGCCTCTCGAGGCATTCAAGAGTTAGGATGTCAGCCGAGCTTCCACTATCAATCAATACTCTTTTAACTGTTCGGTTGGCTACCTTAATTTCGACAACCAGGGGATCATCATGCGGACCATGAATAACTCGGGAGGAGTCCTCTTGGAATGTTATTGTGGGACATTTGAGATTTGATGGAGGTGCTTCGACATCGAGGATCTGATGGGTTAGTGCGTGTAAGTGTCTTTTTCTGGCGTTGCCGGTTAGGCCACCAGATGCGAGACCCCCTGCTATCACCCCAACATATCCCTCGGTGTGATCACTATGGACATCTGATCCCTTGTTATCTTCCTTCTTGTCAGAGGAGGAGCCCTTCAAAAATTTGTTCAACTTTCCCTCGTCGGCCAGTCTGTCCAAGGCCCTTTTCAATTCTCGACAGTCCTTGGTAGTGTGTCCGCACTCTTTGTGGAACTCACACCAGAGGCTCTTATCTCTTTTGGACGCGGGGGTCCTGATCGGGGTCGGACTTGGCAACAATGACTTTTCCTTGATGTCAAGGTATATCTCTCTCCTGTTACTGTTGTACCGAGGGTCATTTCCGTTATCAGTCTCTTTGGGTCTCTTTTCTTTTTCTCGTCCACCGACCTCTTTTTTCCTCTTAAGGTCAGCTTCGACCGACGGATTGCAGATTTCCGCGGACTGAATGTACCTTTGTGCCCGGACCATTGCTTGGGGCAGGGTTGATATTTGCTCGTCGGCCAAGACCCCACGAAATCGGCTCCCTGCCTTTAGCCCGGTCATGAGTGCGGTGAAGGCAACGGAATCTTGCAAGTTCGGTATGTTCAGGGACTCGTCATTGAAACTCTTAATGTATTCCTTGAGACTTTCGTTGGGTTGTTGTCGGACGGACATGAGATGCATACTGGTCTTCTTGTATACTTGTCCGGCAATGAACTGTGACTTAAATAGAGCTTCGAGCACTGAGAATCTTGTGATGACACCAGCCGATAGCCCAGAGAACCATGAGAGGGCCATCCCTTTGAGAGTGGCCGGGAAAAACCTGCACCATGCCGCTTCATCTCCTGTTTGGACAGTCATTCGGGCCTTGTAGGCATCCATATGGTCGTTCGGGTCAGAGGTGCCATCATATGGGTCGATGGAAGGCACCTTGAATTTGTTCGGGGTTGGTGCTTCAATGATCTGTCTGCTAAAAGGACTTAGGAAGCTGAGGTTGCCGAGCTGCACCTCGTCTCGAGGGGGAGTTGGCTCTCGTCTCCCAGTCCGAGGAGGTTCTCTCTCTGTTCGGGTGTGTCTATCAGCCCCTCTTCCAGATGTGATTGAGTTTTCTTCTTGATCTCGTTCTCGAGAGGACCCGTGCTGAGATCTTGGAGTTTCCACTGGGGTGAGGGAATGTCGAGGGTGATCAAGGGATCTTCTCGAACTCTCATGTTGAGAGCGAGCAGAAATCCTCTCGGCATCTCTCTGTCTCCCCTCGGTTCTTCGAGAGTTGATGATTTCGCGGGCGTCGAGCTCACCTCTCCTGAGTCTTCGTCGGACAATCACATTTCGAGCATCGCTTCGGCCATGCCTCTGGGGTGGCGGGGGGAGGCTTCTCGAAGCCCGAGGTTCCCCTGAGTGTCGAGGAAGGTTCAGTAGTGGTTCATGGTCTCTTTCGGACCGAGGAGGGCCTCTCGTAGAGAGTGTGCTTCTTGGTTGCCCCCTGGGTCGAGATGGGCCTTCATTAGCATCCCGGAGGTTCAACACGGCGGCCCTGAGGCTACGCTCTAAAGTGTCGATGAACTGTTCAGCCAGTCTCCTTAAGTCTTCCTGTGTGACGGGCAAAGGTCCCTAGACTTCTCCGTGAGGTTGCGGGTCACTGGCATGGATCGACTCGAGCACGTGATCGTGTCGAGAAGACAACACTGGACCATGACGCGACCGATCGTCCACATGTCTGGAGGCCGAGGACCTTCCCTGAGAGGGTGACTGGGTAGGTGAGGGATGTCGAATGGGTGACGGTCGTCGAGCACGTCTGGTGTTCACCATGGCTTTTTGTTAAGCGATCCCCACAGACGGCGCCAAACTGTTTCTGCCGGAGAAACTGTGAATATAATAACTTGGGAATTAACTTAACCGATGACGTATTTGACCGTGATTTCCTTATATCCAATCACCTGTGTTACCGTTTTTTAGATAGTCCCTGAATGTATCCGAGGAACCTTCGTATTAAAATGAGATAAGTGGTTGTTAAGTGAGAAGAGCTAGAGAGAGAATGAATGATTTGCTTTTTTAGGTAATGATTAGATAGCCCTTTTTAATGATTACAGTAGAGTATTTATATGAATACACGGGGGTAATTATGTAACTATGTCTATTTCTAAAGAACAACTGTCCTCCTTGGTTCCTAAGACTCAGGGGCTTTTTCGTCTTTTTATACCGAGTTGGGCTGACCATGTATATGGGCCCAAACAGATACCACATAATAATAATTTTGATAAATACTTTTTGATAATATATTAGTCAAATCGGTACATTGATAATGGAAAATAAATTCACTCGGTATGTCGGTCAAATGAGCATATTACACATATATAATATGCATATTAGATGAATAAATTTAAATGAGTATGTTCAAAATTTTTATAATTATGCAGTAGTTCGGGAATATTTAGTTCAATATTTTGTAAAAAAATAATCATAATCCGTGCGTGCACGGGATCTATCTAGTTTCTATATAAATATCAACCAATTTTATGGGTGGAATGCCTCAATTTTGGTTATTTCGTTATTGTGGTAGGAGGATAGAATGGGTCATGTTTTTTTTTTTTAGGGAAAGACCAGGCAACGAGCTTTATTAAGGTAACAAGTCAAGTTCCGCCAAGGCTAACAGACCTTGCGGAATGGATGAAACAAAGATCTGCTCATCACCACAAGCAGGCTGCAATCGTGCTGCTAAATGTGCAACAGAGTTACCAGCCCTCTTAAAAGCAAGTAAAAACATCAAACTGTAAACTAAACAAAAAAGCATCCTCTAGCACTAGGCCCAAAGTGGTTCTGCCAAACCTCTGAGTCTGAATTGCCTTAATCACTTCAAGAGCATCGATCCCCTTCTAATTCGACTTCTTTATACCCCAAGTCACTCGCCATTCTCAAGCCAAACAACACAGCCATTGCCTCACCCATTCAAGCATCCCACGTAGCCGTATATCTTCTGACCCCAGCAGCCAATACCTTGCCTGTGTTAGACCGGATTACAGCACCCACCCCAATGCCCCCTCCTGTGAAAACAGCAGCTTTGATAGAATGGGTCATGTGATGTTGCAACTTTGAGCTATTTCTATATAAAAACAAATCTTTTAGATTCACAATTTTTAAGTAGCAAATTCTATCCCTCCTAAAGATAAGGATAAAGATTAGTTATGCTAAAACAAACTTATAAGTAGGTTAAAGTTTGGTTGACCAGTTTAAAACGATACCTATAATAATCCTTAAAGGGTTGATATGTTAACTCCAAAAACAAATATTAACTGGCGATAATATTCTAGCTATGGAAATGGAAATCCTTCCCCCAACCCCCCTATTAAGAAAACCTAGGCCATGGCTATTCTCGAGCATTAGAAAACTTAAATTATCCTTTGAAAAGATAACAAGAACCCTTCCAAATGATATAATCAGTGATATACTGACTAGATTACCAGCAAAATGTTGGATATAATGCAAAGAGTAAGTTTTAAACTCCACTACTTTGTGAGAAAAAAGCTTGTCCCACATTGGTAGAAAATCAAAAGAAGGACTTTGAAGCCTACTATTTAATGTTAAAGTGATTGTCCCACATTAAGGGGAAAAAGATGTTTTCTCTAGTTTAAATAAAGTAGCAAGCTTTATTATGTTTGAAGTGGACTAGAAGGAGGCATTCTCACGCGCGCCGCCTCCGCCGTCCGGCCGGTTCGCATTTATGAGACTTATCAGTTACAGAGTCCACTTCGTAACTGTCGCTTTCCTTGATTTTCGTTTCCGTTTTAATTGCAAAGCAAACTTCAGATTTTCGGTTACATATCTTTTAAATCTCCCACTTGAATTCTGATTCTCTGTTTTAATTTCGTTCATAAATTCTGATTTTCGGTTACGAATTTATGTTCCTATATAAATTAGCTTTGGGGATCAGTTGTGACACACTAAAAAATACATTCTCTCCTCTATCTTATTCTGAGCATATTATGAGTTCCTAATTCGTTTTATTCGAGTGCACGTTAAAACGAGTTGCTGTGTAAAATCTTGGGGGGAACGCCTATTACGATTGCACCATAGTCGGGGTGAATTTTGCTTCTAAGACAGTGTTTTGTAACACGTCACAGCTTTATACACATCAAATATTCGGCCCACATTTTATTCTCATTTTCGGATTTTACAGTGTTCTTCGGATTTTACAGTGTTCTTTCCTACAATTTAGAAGCAAAATTTCTCAACTGTGAAATCTAATTATGGATTCTTCTCTAATCAAAACTCTTCCTGATCTCTCCAAATTGGAACCTCTTGACGGTACCAATTACAAACGATGGGCACAAAAATTACTGATCTTTTTCGAACAATTGGAGGTTGACTACGTTCTGGTTCAAGAATGTCCTCAACGTTCTCTCACCGAGACATCTGATGCTGCCACTGCCATACCAAATGTTGATGAACGGATCGCCAAGTATGAGAAGCACAACAAGTTCGTTAGAGGTCACCTTCTCAGTCATATGGGTAACTTTCTTTTTGATCTTTTCATCAATAACAAATCTGCTAAATCTGTTTGGGAGACCTTGGAAAAGAAATATGGTACAGATGATGCTGGCAAAAAGAAGTATGCTACGGGAAAGTGGCTACAGTTCAAGATCGTTGATGACAAGCCAATCATGGATCGAGTCCATGAGTACGAAAATCTGGTTGCTGACATTCTGGCAGAAGGTATGAAGATGTGTGAGGTGCTGTAAGCCAATGTTCTGATCGAGAAGCTTCCTGATTCATGGTCCAATTACCGCAATCATCTCAAGCACAAGAAGAAAGATATGTCACTTGAAGAATTGGTCAGCCACATGAAGATCGAAGAAGCCAACCGATTGAAGGATAAGGATTCTTCTCCTTATGAACTTTCTGTTAAAGCTAACATTGTGGAATCTTCTTTCCCAAAATCTGACAGGTTTAATAAACAAAACAAGAATTCTAGAAACTTCAAAAAGAAGAATCAGAATACCAAACAACTTGGTGCTCAAGGTAAGAAAGGTGGAGACTTCAAGAAAAATGGGAAGTTAGAGAAAGAATCTGGTGGCTGTTATGTTTGTGGTAAGTCAGGCCATAAGGCTTGGCAATGCTACAACCGCAAGGATGTTGCAATCAATGGCCAGAAACCGGATCAAACCAAGAATCAAGCTCATGTTGCTGAAGACACTAATGAAATTATTGCTGTTGTAGTTTCTGAAATTAATTTAGTTGATAATAAAACTGAATGGATTGTTGATACAGGTACAACTAAGCACTTCTGTTCAGATAAGGAACTGTTTGCAGAATTCAAAGAAGCTACGGGAGGTGAACAGGTCTTTATGGGAAATTCAAGCAGTTTTGAGGTGCTTGGCAAGGGGAAAATTCTCCTAAAGCTGAATTCTGGAAAATCTTTATCTTTGAAAAATGTACTGTATGTCCCTTCTCTTCGCAGGAACTTAATTTCTGGTGCTCTCCTTAACAAAGCTGGTGTTAAACTTGTTTTTGAGGGTGATAAGCTTGTTTTAATTATCTCGTAATGGGGAATTTGTGGGGAAGGGATATTTGTCTGGTGGTTTGTTTATTTTAGAGACTGTATCTGTTATTGATTTTATGAATAAGACTACTTCTTCTGCTTACTTGCTTGACTCTGTTGATCTTTGGCATGGTAGATTAGGACATGTCAATTATGGCTCTTTAAAACGTTTGCAAACAATGTCTCTAATTCCTAATCTGAATAGTAATGGTCATAATAAGTGTGAAATTTGTGTTGAGGCTAAGCATTCTAGAACTCACTTTAGACCAGTTACTTCTAGACAAACTGAATTGCTTGAATTAATTCACTCAGACTTAGGTGATTTTAAGAATACCGAAAGCAGAGGCGGCAAACGGTATTATATCACCTTTGTAGATGACCATTCTAGATATACCAAAGTGTATCTTTTAAGGACCAAAGATGAGGCAGAACAAAAGTTCTTAATTTATAAGGCAGAAGTTGAAAATCAATTAGACCGTAAGATTAAAAGATTTAGGTCTGATAGAGGTGGTGGGTATGGTACAACCTTTTTAAAGGAACTTTGTGAGCAAAATGGAATTATACATGAATTAAGTGCTCCCTATACTCCTCAACAAAACTGTTAGGTTATGATACATATGACAATTCATAAATCATGCGGAAAAACCATAAAGCCAGGAAAGCATATTATTTACACATAATCATTTAGCATAGTTTAGATGCATACTCTTTGTTGCGTGCCTTCCCTAGCTGCGCCCGAACCAAACAAGAACAAGTCTTTAGGACTCCAAATGGCGTCCCTCCGTAGATAGTCCACAGCACGTCCGGATCCGCCTTAAGCTTGACCAACTAGGATCGCCCTTAAGGTACTTAGAATTTTCGGCACATATAGGCAATTGTATGACTGAATTTTTGCTCTCAAAAATCACTTTGAATACTTGAATACTCGATGAAAAACTCGTGTATAAATTTATGACCCTAGGCATATATTTATAGAACCTTGGAAAGGATTTTGAATCCTGTTAGAATACTAATTAATTAATTAGAATCCTATTAGAACTCTAAATAATTAATTTAATCTTTTAGGATTAGAATTTAATCTATGCACGAATTCCGATAGCTTTAGGATTCGTATAGCACGTACACACGCACCGCACGAGCATCGCACGCCCATGCGCAAGCCTTGCGGCCCACGCTGTGCGCACGGCGCACAGGCCCACTACCCGCAGCCCATTTGTGCGCGCGCGCCAGCCTTGGCTGGGACTGGCCTTGCGCTGGGCCTGGTCGAGGCATTGGCGTGTTGTTGGATGCGTGTGGCTTGCTGGGCGATGGCCTGGCTTTGTGCTGGGCCCTCGTCCGGCAGGCCTCGTCCGATGCTTATTCGTACGATACGCTTCCGATTAAATTTCCGGTTCCGGAATTCATTTCCGATACGAACAATATTTAATATTTCCGATTCCGGAATCAATTTCCGTTTCGAACAAATATTTAATATTTCCGTTTCCGGAATTATTTTCCGATTCCGATAATATTTCCGATTCTGACAATATTTCCGTTTCCGGCAATATTTCCGATTCCGGCAATATTTCCATTTCCGATAATATTTTTCGATACGTACCATGTTTCCGTTTCCGGCAACATCTACGACTTGGATAATATTTATATTTCCGATACGATCCATATTTCCGTTTCCGGCAATATCATCGTTTCCGGAGTATTCATTTCTTGCCTGTGACGATCTCAGCTCCCACTGAAACCAAGATCCGTCGATTCCGAATATCCATAGATAGAGTATTTAATGCCATTAAATACTTGATCCGTTTACGTACTATTTGTGTGACCCTACGGGTTCAGTCAAGAGTAAGCTGTGGATTAATATCATTAATTCCACTTGAACTGAAGCGGCCTCTAGCTAGGCATTCAGCTCACTTGATCTCACTGAATTATTAACTTGTTAATTAATACTGAACCGCATTTGTTAGACTTAACATAGAATGCATACTTGGACCAAGGGCATTATTTCCTTCAGTCTCCCACTTGTCCTTAGGGACAAGTGTGCATTTCCTAATTCCTTTGTCGCTCGATGCTTGCTCTTGAACATAAGGTAAGAGTTGTCATCCTTATTATGTCCAGAGGTGTTCCTCGGTTTCAGAGTTCAACTGATCAAATAAACAGATAATCATAGCCTATGATTCATCCGAGCACGGCCATGCATTTCACAGTTTCTAGCTCTCCGAGTGGCCTTGTACAACTTTTAAGCATCTCATCCCGATTTATGGGAGGACAATCCCAATCTTGCGATCTTGAGATTAGACTTCGTTTGATAGGTGATTACCTGAGCGTTGCCTTTATAGCCTCCTTTTACGGTGCGACGGTTGGTCAACGTCAAAGCAACCAGTTCTCAAACAAGTAATCTCAAATCACTCAGGTATTGAGGATTTAGTGTCTAATAATTTTAATGAAATTTACTTATGACAGATTTTCATCTCTTACAGTAAAGTTTCATAGGTCTTGTCCGATACTAGTCTTCCCAAAGTAAGTATCTATGCAAATGATTATGACATTGTCATGTCCACATAGTTCAAGAAACAGAACTACTAGTCATCTTGCATTCTAATCTTCTAACGTTTTCTATGCGTCCAATTTTATAGAAAACTCCGACTAGGGACCATTTTCAACCTTTGACATTCAAGTTCACTTGATAGACATTTCTTAGTCACAGGACTGGTCCTGACAGTCTATCTTGAATATTTCGTCAAATTGAAGGGACTCATCATTTAATACTAAACAAGGATTAAATGGAATATGAAAATACATTTCATATATGATAAATGTTCAACCCCATTGTTTTACTACCATGGGCCTCAAACCTATCTTTAAAACAGTTCATGGAATTCAAAGCTATGCTTGATTTCCAGTGCTACAACGTGAGTGTTGCTTCTCACTTGTTGCATAGGTTTAGTTATCACGCTTTTCCAATCTTAATATCCTTTTCATCGAATGTTCTTCGAGATATGATGATAAGAACTTTTGAGTATGTTTATTTTGTGATCTAGTCTTTCTTGCTACATTAGTGGTTCTACGCATTTTGCAATGAAGAACCATTAAGTCAACAGACATGTGATCTTCCCAAGTTCAATGAAGAACTCATATAAACAACTCTATTTTATTGCTTCTTAGGCAATAATTACTTTTACTTCAACTATTTAGGTTGCTAGTGATGCTTTGTTTAGATTTACTTATCCAAGCAGTTCACAGATATGTGGAAGTTTTTCCAGCTGTATCTTAGAACATAGAAATTAATATTTAATTTCCCACGCAACAACTCATGGTCCCCAATCCATGTTGCCATTTCAAAACACGATGCTCTATAGCTCGTCCTTATCAATGGTTAACTCCAAAGGGTCTTGCTTGATCCTTTGCCAGTGTTTATGCGTGTAGCATCAATATTTAGCATATCTTTATTTCCTTGAATCAAGAACTATTCCTATGTACCTTTTCAAGTACCATAAGTGTTCTTGATCTCAATCTAGTTGATCTTCACTTAGATCAATAGAGATTGGTATATGTTCGTCATGCCTAAAGTCATACGATACGTTTTTGGCGATCCTCATATTATATTATATACATGATAAATTCTTTTGCAGAATAATTCCCAATTGAATTTTATTCATGTAACTTTAGCTCATTCAGTTACAGTAGATACTGAATCCAACTAAATTCTTTTACATATAATATCGGTGAAGAATCTCATTAGATTCTTTGATGTTTAACTTAGTAAATGCTTATACATAGTTCAAACATTCATTACTTATATTTATTCATATGGATCGAATATCTCCAATGGAGTCTTTCGTGTTTGATTTAGTAAATGCCATTACTAAACAATATCATAAGATCTTTGTAAATAGATCTTAAAACCCAATATGTACTAAGTTTCGCCATGGTCCATCATTGATGAATAATTTCAAATCTAAGTCATTAGCATTTGAATGTTATTTCACAATAGAGAGATATGTGTGTGATACACATAGGACCAATTAAGTTTTACGTACTCCCACTAAACTTCTTATATATCTATAAGAATCATGTATATTTTATGAAACTAAAATGCTTATTAGCTTCACTAAAATACAGTTCCGATTCCCAATTGCTTGCTTAAATCTGTACTTAGATTTCATAAGTTAGCATTCCTTTTCAAGCATTTATTTGGATCCACAAATTCTATGACATACCATGTACATATTATATTCCAACATTTGATTGAGGAATACGTTTTGTCATCCAATTGCTATATGTACCAATATGCAATCATTGCTTGAATTATAGACTTGAGCATTACGATTATGCATGAGGTTTCAACACAATTCACACCATGAATTTGCTTGTAACCTTTAGCAACTAATCTCGCTTTGTGTGTGAACACAATTTCATGTTTGATGGTTTTTATCCTTAAAACAAACTTGCAACCAATAGGTGTGAACCTATTCTTGCAAATCAACAAAATTTCAATTTTGTCATCAAAACATTGAGTATGTTTTATGGCCTCTAACCATTTAAAACATTTGAGTCTATATATGGCCTCTAACCATTTTAGGGAATCTGGGTTTCGTCATAGCTTTCTTACAAGTCACAAACTCATTAATCTACATGATAATAGTTTGACTGCAAGTTGTAGGTTTCTTCACTATCTAATAGAAGAATTTGCATAGTTTCAGTGACCCGAACTCCATGTTTCTTCACTATCTAATAGAAGAATCTCATAGTTTCAGTGACTTGAACTCTATGCCTACAAGGGTATAGAACATCAAACAACAGAATATCAATAGCCACTTAAAAGTCCGTTGAATATTCTGTTCTCCTTGAAGAACTTGTAAAGTCTTCTAAGAGATGTCTATTCTTTAAAAGCCACTTCTAAAGTCCTTAAAGAATACGTGTTCGGATTTTCTAAAGAACTTCGGAAAGCCTCCGGAATGTCCGTTTATGTTTGTTGTTCGACTCGAAGACTTTCGAGGTCTATTTTCTCCCACTTGTCATTTTGGAAACGAATCTCCAAAAGGATATCATTTCGAGCAAACAAACATTATGTTCTCAAAAATTCGTGGTAGAAACAATACCCTTGTGTCTCATTTGAATAAATCACAATGAAACATATATCTATATTTGGGCCTTAGTTTGTCGAATGACAAACACTAAGTTCCACTGAGTTTTGCAACTCTCTAGATATATTTTATGAAAAGTTATTCTGAGATTACTTTTCAATAGCTTTGACGAATTTGGTTTAGTTTGGTGGTAGTTGAGCATTTTGTTTTAGAAATTATAGGAAAAGTCTTTATGATTCATCATTGATCGAATCAAGTACTAATTGACTTCGATCATTCCAACGTAGATATGCCATATCTTATGGACCTAGATTGTGAAATTACAACACACAATCATTGATGATCATATTTGGTCTCAAGTAATCATTAACATGATCTAACCTAGATCTTTATGATTTCTTGCCAAGTGGATTTTATACTTCTGAATCTTGGAACTACCCAAACAGATTCAACTTATATCACATTTGAGTCAATAAACCTATATTCACTCAAATCCATGTGAAATAATAAAGTCATAAAATCTTTCTTTAGCTTTGAACTCTATTGTCTAGGCGTTCTAACAATAGTTCATATCTTTTGTTACTTTCAACAAGTAAGACTAGTCGTCTTAAATTGATCTAGAAATCAATGAACTTTCAAAAGTCCATTAAAATAGAGCTTTTGAATGTTAACTTATTGATATGGTCTAAGCAACAATGCCAAAGATTAGTGGAACTCAAATCAAGGGTTTGATTTGAACCTAGTAAAGTTTTTATTTTTAAAGAGTTGTTTGTTTTAATCAAGCATATTGACTCAACCCGTAAATGACCATTTCATTCAAATAAACAAACAAACATTGTTTTTGTTCTTCTGAATGTGAGTCTTTCTGTGTTTGAAACAGAAATTTAGGTATGCTGATTATGGAACAAAATATCCATTAAGTTCCAGCCTTTGAAAGGACTTAAAACAAACTAGATGACCCTACAACTAATGTAGCATTGCCATGCTTCATTTCCCACTTGTAGGTCATTAGTGTATCCTAGCTTCCATTGTTTGAGTTATTACCGAAGTAAGAACCTCAAGCGGTATATGATACCAAGGAAGTTTGATTGCTAGGTCACTTCTCTTTAAACATAAACTTATAGGTAGAAACGGAATCGTAAATTCCTTTCATTTGTTCCTCGTTTTCCTATTTCTTGTACCCTTTCTTATAGTCTTAAGAATTGAATTCTTTAGTGTTGACTTTTATACTTTGTTAGACATGTCCAATGTCACCCCAACAAGGTTCTTACCATTTAATTTATGTTGAATATTAAGTTTCAACTAGATGATCTTACCAGAAGCTTCTAAAGTTCTCTAAGAATCGATCTATTCGAATGTCTAGGGACTAGACTCATTCGAGAATTAAATGGACAAAGATATTAGGTTGTTAACCATTGGTAAAGCTGAGCGTTTAAACTCAATGCTTTATGATCTCAAAACTACAGTGTATTTTGAATTCACAAGCACCAATTGGTTTGCCATTCGACTTTGATGTTCGAAAACAACCATAAAAGTCGCTATAAGAAACGTACATTTTAAATTGCTCACTTTCTCTCATTTCCGTGAATCGTTCTTGGATTCACTACCAATCGAGGAAATTTACTGTTACCTTTCTAAAATGATTTATTGCAGTGCAAGATATTTAATTATAAACAATAATTAAAACATACATTGAAGCATGCAAAGTCTAAACATTTATCATGAATAATAACTTGAAAATGAAAGCAATCATGCAATTTAAACAAGTCATTAGAATTTTATTCGAATTATGTGTTCCGGCAGGTGTGAATAAAATGATTCCAAGACCCTAAAATCATTGAAGAACTAAGCACAGTTTGTCGACTTAATCCTAAAACATCTTAGGTAAGCAAAAGCCTTTTGCTAATAGTCTAGAAACTATTCTTGGTTGATAGGTACGTCTAAGAACTTATTAGGTAAACCTATCGATTTTGCCACGACATAAAACGACTCCTTACTTATATCGTTGAGTTTCACCAAAACAAACATGTACTCACAATTATTTGTGTACCTTGCCCCTTTAGGACCAATAAGTAACACCTCGCTGAGCGAAAACTATTACTAGATTGATGTAAAGGATATCCAAGCAAGTGTATATTTTGGCATGGCACCTTATAACTCAATTTTTAAGTTTGGAACTTAAGGCTCTTACTATGTTGGTTAGATTTTAAGTGAACTAAAATCCTTAATCATGCAACATAATCAAGCTTTTGATCTCATGCATTTTAAGACATATTTAAAAGCAATAAATAACTTAAAACATGCATAAGATAAATGTGATCTAGTATGGCCCGACTTCATCTTGAAGCTTTAACTTCAAAGTCCGTCTTGAAAATCTCCGTGGGAGGCACCACTTTCTTCAAATAGGATAAGCTATAATTAAAACTAATTACAACTATTTGATGGTACGCATACCATATTTGAATTGAAAAACAACTTTGGTACTTTAGACCAATTACATTCAAATTAATGGTACGCATACCATATTTTCTATCCTATTTGGGCCATACTAGTCACTTCATAACCTGCAAAACAGTACATATACAATATATACCATTCACCCATTCATTATCATGAATGGCCCACATAGCTGGTTAGTAAAACACATTATGCATCACATAAACATTTGCAGCAATTAATCAAGGGCACCAATAATCTACAAATTATTCAGTCCTTATTAATTCTAATCAAGTTGTTTTAACCTTAAGGATTTGTAGACCTAATCAAGAGTTTATGACTAAAAAAGGGCTCCCACTTAAACCAATAAATTCATATGATTTACTAATTTTAAACATAAAAATGTATTTCTAGTCTAACCGGAAACATACAAATTTAATTAAAATTTAAAGCTCATATAAATTTATAATTGAATCCAAAAAGTTTAATTTAATTTCAGTCGTATTTAAATTAATTCATGATTTTAATTTTAGTAAAATAATTAGAATAAATAAAAATTTATTATAATTACAATATTCAAAATTAAAATCCAAGAAAATAATTTAAATTATCAATTTTAAAATTAATTAAAATTACGTAAACTGAAAATTTCAAATTAAAATTTCAAGACGATCTAATCGCAACGCAACAATCCCACGCAACGCACGCCCATGGGCCACACGCACACAGCCATCGCTGGCCATGTGCGCGTAACCCATGCGCTGCCTCGCATTGCTGCTGCTCACCATCGCAAGGCATCACGCATGGTGCTCGCTGCGCGCGCCAGCGCTCGACGCACGAGCATGCTGCCGCAGCCCATCGCTGGGCGCAGCGCTCGTCGCACGTCGCAACACGCACCCGCACGCCATCGCTGGGCGCAGCGCTCGTCGCACGCACAACAAGCACTCGCACGCCATCGCTGGGCGCAGCGCTCGTCGCACGCACAACAAGCATTCGCACGCCATCGCTGGGCGCAGCGCTCGTCGCACGCACAACAAGCACTCGCACGCCATCGCTGGGCGCAGCGATCGCTGCGCGCGAGCGATCGATGCTTGGCACAGCACTCGTGGCACGCGAGCTTACGCTCGCTGCGCGCGAGGCTCCGCACGCTTGCGCGAGGCAGTGCGCGCTGTGGCGCAGCTCGCTTGCTGCCAACACGCGACTGCTCGTGCCTTGCTCTCGCCCTCGCCCATTCGCCCATCGCACACAGCCCACGACACAAGGCAGGGCTGCTGCCTTGTGCTCGTGCACCATGGCCTTGCTCATTGCATTCGTACCGCATGGGCGACGAGCTCCCTTGCTCGTCGTCACATGCCCGCACTATACAACACCCCTTAAGGTTAACACGTAGCATCCATTGCTTTGTGCGTGCAAGTTATATGAGCGAATCGCATAAAATTTAAAATTTATATTCAAAATTAATGATAAATTAATAAATAATATTAATTTCATAATTTTAGGGCGAAAAATCGAAAATTTATATTTCAATTGATTTTCGATTAACATGGATTCAAGTCTAGGTCATAAAAATTTAAAATTTAACATAAATTTACAATTTTTATGGTGGTTTTTAATCATAGGTTTCTAATTAAATTATAACTAATTATGAAAATCAAATTAATTCTAAATTATTCCAATTTTCAACAAATTAATCATACTTACAAATTAGATTGCATAATTAACAAGGCTAGGCATTCAAACTTGTTAAACATATACAGTAGGTCAATCAAAAATTCAAGATTTATCAACAAGAATCGCAAATATTTAATTTAACATCTTAAATTTACGAAATTTTGCATTCGAAAAACTAAAACCTTCGAAAAGTCATAGTTAGGCTTCGAATTTGAGAATTCTGAGTTCGGCCGAAAAATATTATTTTTGTCAAAATTTTAGAATGTCTTTTACATGCGGAATTGACACAAAAATCACTCGATTTGGATGAGTAACGAAGAAACTGCCGAAAAACTGCGTACGTATAATTAAATAAACGCAATTTGCAATTAATTAACAATTACGAAAATTAATCACCCCTTTTAATTCTTGCAAATTTGTAATATTTAACCATGTTCATGCAATTTAGATTATGAAAATAATAAGAGGCTCGAGATACCACTGTTAGGTTATGATACATATGACAATTCATAAATCATGCGGAAAAACCATAAAGCCAGGAAAGCATATTATTTACACATAATCATTTAGCATAGTTTAGATGCATACTCTTTGTTGCGTGCCTTCCCTAGCTGCGCCCGAACCGAACAAGAACAAGTCTTTAGGACTCCAAATGTCGTCCCTCCGTAGATAGTCCACAGCACGTCCGGATCCGCCTTAAGCTTGACCAACTAGGATCGCCCTTAAGGTACTTAGAATTTTCGGCACATATAGGCAATTGTATGACTGAATTTTTGCTCTCAAAAATCACTTTGAATACTTGAATACTCGATGAAAAACTCGTGTATAAATTTATGACCCTAGGCATATATTTATAGAACCTTGGAAAGGATTTTGAATCCTGTTCGAATACTAATTAATTAATTAGAATCCTATTAGAACTCTAAATAATTAATTTAATCTTTTAGGATTAGGATTTAATCTATGCACGAATTCCGATAGCTTTAGGATTCGTATAGCACGTACACATGCACCGCACGAGCATCGCACGCCCATGCGCAAGCCTTGCGGCCCACGCTGTGCGCACGGCGCACAGGCCCACTGCCCGCAGCCCATTTGTGCGCGCGCGCCAGCCTTGGCTGGGACTGGCCTTGCGCTGGGCCTGGTCGAGGCATTGGCGTGTTGTTGGATGCGTGTGGCTTGCTGGGCGATGGCCTGGCTTCGTGCTGGGCCCTCGTCCGGCAGGCCTCGTCCGATGCTTATTCGTACGATACGCTTCCGATTAAATTCCCGGTTCCGGAATTCATTTCCGATACGAACAATATTTAATATTTCCGATTCCGGAATCAATTTCCGTTTCGAACAAATATTTAATATTTCCGTTTCCGGAATTATTTTCCGATTCCGATAATATTTCCGATTCTGACAATATTTCCGTTTCCGGCAATATTTCCGATTCCGGCAATATTTCCATTTCCGATAATATTTTTCGATACGTACCATGTTTCCGTTTCCGGCAACATCTACCACTTGGATAATATTTATATTTCCGATACGATCCATATTTCCGATCCGGCAATATCATCGTTTCCGGAGTATTCATTTCTTGCCTGTGACGATCTCAGCTCCCACTGAAACCAAGATCCGTCGATTCCGAATATCCATAGATAGAGTATTTAATGCCATTAAATACTTGATCCGTTTACGTACTATTTGTGTGACCCTACGGGTTCAGTCAAGAGTAAGCTGTGGATTAATATCATTAATTCCACTTGAACTGAAGCGGCCT
Organism: Spinacia oleracea; assembly: GCF_020520425.1. Lineage (NCBI taxonomy): Eukaryota > Viridiplantae > Streptophyta > Magnoliopsida > Caryophyllales > Amaranthaceae > Spinacia > Spinacia oleracea. Next base: position 70,881,810 of record NC_079488.1, read on the forward strand.
CTAGCTAGGCATTCAGCTCACTTGATCTCACTGAATTATTAACTTGTTAATTAATACTGAACCGCATTTATTAGACTTAACATAGAATGCATACTTGGACCAAGGGCATTATTTCCTTCAAAAACGACATTGCTGAAAAGAAAAATAGAACCCTTAAGGAAATGATGAATGCAATGCTAATTAGTTCTGGCTTACCTGATAATATGTGGGGGAAGGTCGTACTTTCTGCTAATTATGTGTTGAGCAAAGTACCCCACAAAAAGTTAGACAAAACCCCTTATGAGTTGTGGAAAGGGCATGGACCCAACCTAAAATATTTGAAAGTGTGGGGATGTTTGGCAAAAGTTGGTTTACCTTCTTTTAAACGGGAAAGTATTGGCCCAAAAACTTTTGATACTGTGTTTGTTGGTTATGCTGAAAATAGTGCAGCTTATAGGTTCATGTGTTTGAGTGATACGTCAATGTGTGAATCTAGAGATGTTGAATGTTTTGAGCATATTTTCCCTTTAAAGAATAATGTTGTTTCACATAACAATTCCCATGATGCTTCACATGATGTTTCTACTTCTGTTCCCTCTTCTTCTTCTATACCTTCATCTTCTCCTATTGTTTAAACTGATGTTGTAGAACCTAGGAAAAGTAAAAGGCGTCGAACTGAAACTAGCTATGGTCCTGACTTTTTGATGCTATTAATGAAACTAAAATGTTTCTATCCTTTCAATTTGAAATGAAAGACATGGGTGAAACTGATGTGATCTTGGGTGTTAAAGTCACCAAAACTAGTAATGGTTTCTCTTTGTCTCAATCTCACTATGTGGAAAAAGTGTTAAAGAAATTTAACAGTTTTGATGTGGTGCCAGTTAAAACTCCTTATGATGCTAGCGTAAACTTGAAAAAGAATAAAGGCAATAGTGTGTCTCAGTCGGAATATGCTAAAATAATTGGGAGTTTAATGTTTCTCATGAATTACACTCGACCTGACATAGCCTATGCAGTGAATAGGTTTAGCCGATATACCCATAACCCTAGTAAAGATCATTGGAATGCCCTTAGGCATTTATTAAGGTATCTTAGGGGTACTATGGATTGGGGTTTGCATTATGTTGGATTTCCTGCTGTTTTAGAAGGTTATTGTGATGCAAACTGGGTATCTGACAATGATGAGGTAAGTTCCACTAGTGGATATGTATTCACTGTATGTGGAGCAACTATCTCTTGGAAGTCTTCTAAACAGACTTGTATTGCCCGGTCAACTATGGAGTCCGAATTTATTGCATTGGACTTGGCCGGCCAAGAGGCGGAGTGGTTGAGAAATTTATTGGCTGATATTCCATTGTGGGGGCGTCCAGCTCCACCTGTATCTCTACATTGTGATTCTCAAGCTGCTATTTGTGTTGCTAAAAACAGTGCTTATAACGGCAAAACATATTCATGTGAGGCATGAATCTGTGAGAACACTAATAGAGAGTGGTGTAATTACTATGGAATTTGTGAGATCTGAGAGGAATATAGAAGATCCTTTAACCAAGGGACTAAATAGAAGATTAATCCTTGATACGTCGAGGGGAATGGGGCTTAAGCCCGTTAGTTGAGAAATTCATGGTGGACACCCGACCTTGTTCACACAAGGTTCCTTGTGGTCTAACGAAGTCATGGAAAGACTCATTCTTGTACACTTCCCATTCCTATGACTTGTACATACTTTTTATGAGGTTAAGCTTTTGTAGCTTTTAATGAAACTCATATCCCAGGATTTGGGTGGTCCTAATGAGAAGGACTTGATGAGTTCACCGTTTGTGTATCGAGAGGTTGAGCGATAGCTCTTAATGATTTCATATCCCAGGATATGGGTGGTCTATGTGATAGACTTGATGAAATCACCTACTTGAGTGTGAAGGTCTGGCCACCTTCTATGGAAAACTTGGGCAAGTTTTTCTAGAGCACTCATGAGCATCCCAAGTATAATGGTCGTTGTTAATTGGCTATCGCGGAACTCATAATAATCTAAGGTATGGTATATTTTATTGGGTTTTATTTCTTGGTTGGGATAGTTCCAGATTTGTTCACTTTCTCAATAAAGAAATCGCCTAATCTTCACTATGTGTTGATTCAATCGAAAGACATCAACATTTAAGTATCAAACCTTCTATAAAAGTGCTCAGAATTCTTTTCCTTATTTTTCAAATGGGTCTTTGCATTTGTGGGGGATTGTTGGATATAATGCAAAGAGTAAGTTTTAAACTCCACTACTTTGTGAGAAAAAGGCTTGTCCCACATTGGTAGAAAATCAAAAGGAGGACTTTGAAGCCTACTATTTAATGTTAAAGTGATTGTCCCACATTAAGCGAAAAAAGATGTTTTATCTAGTTTAAATAAAGTAGCAAGCTTTATTATGACTGAAGTGGACTAGAAGGAGGCATTCCCACGCGCACCGCCGCCGCCGGCTGGTCCATGGCACGTGCGCGGTTTGGTGGGGCCATCTTTTACAGAGTCCACTTCGTAACTGTCGCTTGATTTACAAAAACGGTTCCTTGATTCACGTTTCCGTTTTAATTGCAAATTAAACTTCAGATTTTCGGTTACATATCTTTTAAATCTCCCACTTGAATTCTGATTCTCTGTTTTAATTTCGTTCATAAATTCTGATTTTCGGTTACGAATTTATGTTCCTATATAAATCAGCTTTAGGGATCAGTTGTGACACACTGGAAAATACATTCTCTCCTCTATCTTATTCTGAGCATATTATGAGTTCCTAATTCGTTTTATTCGAGTGCACGTTAAAACGAGTTGTTGTGTAAAATCTTGGGGGGCAATGCCTATTACGATTGCACCATAGTCGGGGCGAATTTTGCTTCTAAGACAGTGTTTTGTAACACGTCACAGCTTTATACACATCAAATATTCTGCCCACATTTTATTCTCATTTTTGGATTTTACAGTGTGCTTTTCTACACAAAATCTCTTATTCGTTTCAAACGCGTATGCAAATCGTGGAAAACCCTTATAAGTACCAATCCTACATTTGTCCGCCTCCATCTCCACCACCAAAAATCTCTCTCCAGCGCCACCAATCGCTTCCTCATCCTCACACACAAATTCTCAAATGTCCTATACCGTGTCGACCTTGAAAATCCACACTCTCGTACCGTCAAACTTGCCATCACAACAAACTGTCCCTCAATAATTGGTGTCTCTTTTGCTTGGTCATGCAATGGTTTAATCTGTTTATACGCATCGTCAAAACATTACATCAAAAGAATTAAGTTACTCAACCCTCTAACCCTTAACCACATTGATGTTTATAAACGACCTCATTGCAAAGGCATTGGGTTTGGGTATGATTACTTAAATGACGACTATAAACTTGTTAGTATTCATGAAGGAAATGGTGGAATTTCAACCACAATGATCATCTCCTACATTGGATCTTGTACACTACCGCTAAATATCACCAATTTTCTCTTTCGTGTGATTGCGTGTTTAGATCTTTGTTCCGAGGAATGGACCGACATCATCGGTCCTAAACATAATTTTATTAAGTATGATGTACGTTGTAAGTGTTTTCAATGGATGTTTATGTTTAGTTCACAAAGAATCCTATGTTAAAGATGTTTATGTATGGGTGTTGAAGGAGTATGGGAATAAAGAGTCTTGGGTTAGGTTTAACTTTGAAGTTTCCCAGTTGTTCTCAATTTTTCGTTATCGAAAAAACGCATTCAGACGTACATGGATCAAGGAAAGAAGAATACGTAGGGAGTTTTATAAGTATCACGCGATTCATGGGACCGCCGGAATTTGCTTGGGAAGCCTTGTCCTAGTTGGAGATGAGCATAGAGTAATCAAGGAGAAGAACAACGTAACTGCATAAGTTTAAGCTTGTTATTAATTAAGAAAAGGGTGCGATTAATTATGCCAAGTTGATCTATTTGGTATTTGGATGTAGTTACATTTTTATGCACAAACTTTTCAGAAAGGCCGATCTACGATAATATATTGTGTGGCGGCTTAAAAGAGGAAGGTTATTCGTACCTGTTCTGTTCTTTTAGTTACCCTTATTGACGTTATAAGTTTTCTTTATTTTAGTTATAAATTACCTATTTTCAAGGCTATTAGCTCAAATGGTAGAGCAATGTACAATATTGTACATGGTGTGAGGTCAAGCTCCACGTAGCCTACTACCTATATTACATTTGTGTATTGATGTATATTTTCATTTGTGGTGTTGTATTGATCATAATTATAACTTGTAACAAGCATATCACTTTTGATTAGGGTCACTTCATTGTTTATTATTAGGGTCGCATTTTTCAATCGTTAGGGTCACATTTATCCAAGAGTAAGGTAACTTTAGTCCACGAATAAGGTCACTTATATCTTTGGTCTGGTTCACTTTTATATTTAGATGTACAGTAAAATACCGTAGATCGGGGACACACAAAAGTTTTTGATTTTTATGTCTAAGGTTGCCTTTGTACGAGTATTTGTTTGTTTTAATTAGTACACAATACATATATATATTACTCTTTTGTTAATAAAAAAATCTAAGCTTGGACATTGCACGGGTTAATATTTGTTGTTTTTTATTATTTGTGTTTGGGCTCCTAATTGGATACCAATTGGTCCAACAGTCCAAAGGCCAATGGCTGACTACAACAACATCAAACCCTACTTGGCTTATCAGTCACATACAAGGCTCAAGGCCCAATTTCTTGCCTTAAGACATCTAGATCCGAGCATCGTTCTTACTTAGGCATCGGAAAGGCTTTCCTCGGAAACACCACGAAACTAGTAATTCTGTCTATTGTGCAGGTAATTTCGGACACAACTCACTCAAGCTAACAAAATCTTCCACACCAACGAAAGGGCATTCATACGAAGCCCATTATTTCAACACCGGAACAATTTGGCGCCGTTTGTGGGGAAAGAATACAACAACCCATGAAAATCCACTCTTCCTTGACTACCGGGTTCAACCACAAAATGGGCAGCAAAAACCCAAGATCTAGCTATCTGGCGCACTGCCTCTCAAAGAATAATGAGGTCTTAGATCGGCCTAAGCAACAAAATGAATGCTCTTGTCTTGGAGTATCAAGCATACAACATTTTATTCACAAATAATAAAAGCTAATAATTGCTGCATAGTAGTATCGTTTGCTTGCTCCATTCAAAGGCAATAAACAACGGCACACTATATTTCTTTTTTCTATGTAATTTATTTCACTTTTTCATACAAATCAATCATCGTTTGTATTTTATTTTACTTTTCCATGTATTATATTCCATTTTTCTTAAAACCCGTGTTTTTGGTCAAATGGGACTATAAATATGGGACGGAGGGAGTACAACTCCATCCAAAATCAAACACTCTAATAATTTAAAAATAAATCTAAAATAAAATTCATCCAAAATCAAACACTAACCTACAATAAAATTCAATCCAAAATAAAAAAACTAATCCAATCTAATATTCCCTTTGTATTTTAAATAATGATACACTTTCCTTAAACGTCTGTATTTTAAAAAAGATACACTTTTCTTTTTTGACATATTTTGGTCCCCATTTCAATTATATTAATATTTTTCTCTTTCTTATGGTCTCCATACTTACTCACATCATCTTTTTACTATAATAAATAATCCATCCATTACCCCACTTTCATCTTATTTTAATAAATTTAACTTGTATCTCTTTTTAGAATTAATTTAACTTGTGTCGGTCAAAGTGTATCTCTTTTTAAAATACGGAGAGAGTATATAAAATATAGCAATTGGTATATATACGATTTTTATTTTTATTTAACAATTTAATAGGATTTGTGTGCATTGCACGGGCTAAAATCTAATAATTAAAAAAATAAATCTAAAATAAAAATCATCCAAAATCAAACACATATCAAAAAAATAAAAATCAACCAAAATCAAACTCTAATCTAAAATAAAATTCAATCCAAAATCATACTCTAACACGTAGGAAATCTAATGGTTTCTGCCAATGAAAAACCACGTAGATAAATAATTAGCTGTCACGTAGATATTTTTATCAATTAATTATTAATACTACGTATATACAACTTTATCCAAAATCAAATACTCTAATAGTTAAAAAATAAATCTAAAATGAAATTCAATCCAAAATAAAAGATAATCTAATCTAATATATAAAATACAGCAGTTGGTATATATAGGAGTTTTTATTTTAACTTAACAATTTAATAGAATTTGTGCATCGCACGTGCTAAATTATAAAATTGATGTCGACGATTATCTAAATTATACACCACACGTCATAAATATCTTCTGATGGAATAAAAAACAATCTCCAACAAAAATATATAATAGTGCCAAATACAACATGAAAAAATTCCATAAAAAAAAAACACAACACAAAAATAAGCAAAATACCCCGTGCATGGCACGGGCATCAATCTAGTACTCCCTCCATTTCTTTTTGTTTGTTACGTTTTTCTTTTAGAGTGTTTCACAATGTTCTTTACGTGGGAGAATCTTTACTTTTATAAATTTATTATACTGTCAGTTTTTGTGCCAATTTTTAATTTTAATTGGTCCAATTATTAACTCATTAAATTTATTTACAAGTTCTCAAGTTTTACTTGGGTTTAAATTTTTTTAATAAAAATAAAAGCTAATTTGTATATTCAAAGAGAAAATAAATGTCAGATTTTGAAAAAATGAAATCAGGATTAATGATGAAATCTAAAGCATTTAAAATAAAAATAAAAAAGAATATTTATTATACGTAAATAAACTTGCAAAAGTCCAAACGTAACTAACAAAAAGAAATAAGGGAGTAATTATTATAACTAAGAAAAATAAACAAATCCATAACAAACTTCAAAATTCATCACAATAATAAAAAAAATTATTCCAATAAAAAGAAATATGACGAAAACAGTTAATTAGGTATTTCTTTGCAGTTCTTACTTCTTAGCCTTGAGGGGTTGTACTTGTTGATTCGAGTAATCCTTTGGTAATCTCCAACATTGACTAGACTCTCGAAACAAATGTCTGCAGACCAATTTCTTAAGATAGAATAATGATCCACCACTCTTTGTGCGTCGCCTAAAAGTGCAAATGCCTCTGGGTTGTAAACAAAACGGGAGAACAACGGCGAGACTTGGTATGCCGAAACCGTAAACTTCACCCAAGAATCTCTCACTCCATACTCCTTTAACACCCAAACATCAACCTCAGAATGATAATAAATATAACTTGAAATCAAACACAAAGAATTGTCCTTGTAAGGGTTGAAGGGTTAAATAAAACTATGCTCTCATGAAAATAGCCTCTATAAATAAAAGAACATAAACATACCAAGCCATTGCAAGACCCGACCACCAGTAAATAATCCTTTTCGCTCTTTTGCGGGAAAAGGGTTATTTTCAGAGGAGGAGATGTCGTCGGAGTGTCAAGATTGACACGGAATAGCTCGTTTGAGTTGTTGTATTTGACGATGAGGAATCGATTATTGGACGCTTTTGAATGTTGGAGGTGGAGATGAGTGAATTTTGGGTCAGTTATTAGGGCTCGCCATGATTTGCATACGCGTTTGAAACGTATAATAGATTTCACTGGTAAACGGATGATTATCTCTATGATAATATCTAGGGGAAGAACGGTTGCCATATTATAAAAACTTAAAATTGCACACACACGCCTATATCAAAATATTGACGGCTATTATTCGTTTAGTTTTTAATTTTGGAATTCAATTTAGTGACATTAGTGATAAATCTCAAATCCTAAATCACATTTCAATATCAGAAACTACATCAATTCATGTACTGAATCACATCAATTTAACAATCTATTAGAGTACATGAAAATGTTTGAAGAGTAAAATTAAAAATTATATCAACTTCGTACATTAGAGCAACAAAACATAATCACATCACAAACCCTCACACACAATTAAAACACCACGCACACAATCCCACGCCCAAAACTGCCAGAATAGTGCCGAAATCGTTGCCCAAAGTCGATAATATCATCAGGGGTGGCGAGATCTCGATTTGGCATTAATTCATCAAATATTCTCCTAGTCTTCAAATTTCTGTGAGAAAAAAAAACAATTCACATTCAGAGCAAATGAACATTTCAAATTAAAATAACTTCTTAATCCTCCCCAAAATAATTTATCTCATTCTGATTTAAGAGATCTAACCTTTTGGGGCGGTGAAGATGAATATAGAATCTGATTCACATTTTCCTTTACCGTTAATCAGAAAAATATGTTTCATCAACTTTTCCACGTCAATTTATGGGTTTAAATATATACAAAACCCTAGAAAATTGATTTGAAAATTTTCTAAAATCAAAGAAAAACAACTTTTCTGCTCAAACACACAAAACCCATAATTTCAAAAGTTGTAATTAAGCATTAATTATCCAAAAGCAACATTATTAAGCATTAATTATCCAAAAAACCAGCTAAAGATGTCACCTTTAGGAGGTTCTGAATGGACTGAACCGATTCGAGTTTTACTAATTTGGAACCTATTTAACTTCCACCAACAATCCAGAGAGATTTGTAGCATCTCAATTTTTATTTCTTGCAGTAGAAGTCTCCAGGTAAAAAAAAATATGGCAAGTTTTAAAAGAATCTTTGGGATTATTTTTGAGTTATGTCACTGGGATAATGTGCAAAGTGCGACCAAGTAAATTATAACCTTTACCACAATTCGGAAACACACCTTCATTCCTTGCTGCAGAAATAGAGATTTTTATATGAACTCGATAGACAAATTTGGCTTGTAGAGTGTGTCAGGTCATTGGTTGCCTCAAAGATAGGTGTCATCTTTTATTGCAAGGAAGTTTATCAGTAATGATGTATTTTTTACCTAGATCAAACATTTAAGTAGTAAAAATGCGTCACCGGAAAAACCACGTGGACCTCAATAAAGCCTAAATCAAACATTCATTAGCTCTGGTTGCTTGGGAGAAAGTGTTTTAGCAATTTAGCCAAAGCCATCAAGTGGTCTCACGGTCTCAGTGGCATCACCTTTACAGTATTACAGTTGTGATAAAGCTACAAATTCTGTATGCCCTTTGATTTAAACAGGATAAACTATGGGTTACACTTACCTGCACTCGTAGTTACTACTTCGTATATAAGAGTCGAATTTTAGGGAAAATGGGGGTCTTGCCTACTCTTCCATTGTGTAAGCAGTATATGTATATTTCAAATGCAGAGAAGTGAAGACAGGAGGCTGACAAAACTTGGCTAACAGAAAACTTATTAGAATAAACCATGTTCATTATTTATTGTCAGAAACACACGAAGAGTGTTACTAAAAAAGTCTGTTATTTTATAACAAAGGGATTGAGTGTTAATCCTTTGTGTGTATTTTGCGAAAAACAGAACAAAAATGTTCAATGTTTAATTTTTTAATGTGAATTTCCTGATCAAATGAGGTGCAACACTTTCAGAAAATCATCAAAGATCAAACTCAACCCTTAGTGTGAGCTTTTGTTCTTATATAAAACAAAAAAGGGATTGAGTGACCAAAAGGGATGGGATCCTACAAAATGTCAGAGTACTTTGACTTAAAAGACATGGATTTTTACCAGCATATTCACAGCCAAATAATTATAGTCAATTTACCAAGATCACCTTAAAGATACTTATCAGTTGGATGGGAGAAGGGACATAACTTATATGGAGTAGGTTATATTGGTGAGTGTAAGTTCAGGTGAACCAAAATATCTAAAATTACTCATTAAACCCAAAAAGAAAGTCATTTATTCAGATTGTATGATCTAAAATTACTCATTAAACTCAGTAAATAACTAACCTTTGAATCGTGATGCAGAAAGCAACATTTAATCAATTGACGAACGATCCCCAATCACCTAACTCGGTAGCATAAAATCAGAAAATTTTATTTCAGCAGCACTTTCAGGTGAACCAAAATATCTAAAATTACTCATTAAACCCAAAAAGAAAGTCATTTATTCAGATTGTATGATCTAAAATTACTCATTAAACTCAGTAAATAACTAACCTCTGAATCGTGATGCAGAAAGCAACATTTAATCAATTGACGAACCGATCCCCAATCATCTAACTCGGTAGCATAAACATCAGTCAAATAAACATCAGTCAAATTTACTCAATTCTTGAGTCAAAAGATCGAAAATTTAGTATATTTTGTGGATATCAAAAGTCAGAAATTGAGATTCACCTTCGTTGTCGTTTGGGTATCGCCAAAATCACACAGGCTGCTTAGTTGAACTGACCTAGAAGTCTTAATTCTTAGCATAAAAGCTGCAATTTATCGGGATCAAGAATCATCAAATTCTATCGTTGCGTACCACTAATTATGAAATGCTAGTTCCCAGTTCAACCAATTGCAACGGTAATGGAAAATTGCAGAAATTACCCATAATTACAACCTAATTATACCCAGATGCAAAATTCAAGGAAAACACAACAATTGAAGACCCAAAAAAGAATTTTAATAGAAAAAGTACCTTGCGATGAACAGGAAAAACAAAGGCTCCGCCATTTTAGCATTTATGATCATTGACTCGGCTTTGTTCCTACAAACAATGAACCACAGCCCGAGTTCTTTCTACACTGCTGCTCATCTGAATCTAAAACCAACAACAAAATTCCACCAAAATTCAAATACTATCAAGAAAAAAATTAGAAAAAATTATATTTTCTGTGTTTGTTGTATTATCAGAATAAAATCCAACTAAATTGATGATGTAAAAACTGAAGGTAGTCGAAAAGATCAACAGAGCAAGATCCCTAATTCGAAAAAAATCATTAAGCCAGGAATTTATTGATTTTAAATCCGAAAACCTAATTCATTAAAGGAAGTCAAAGTTAACTCCAATACTTGTTCAACCAAACATGAAGTCGACCAAAACAAAACTCAAATCCAATAAGATCGACCAAATTTCGATAAAATAAAATATTAAATCCATAAAATCAGACAAAAAATTCGAGTCCTAATTAAAAGAACAAAAACCGAAAAAGGAAAAAATCAAAGTACCTGTACGCTACTCCGCCGCTTCCACCTCCGCCTCCACTGCCGCTGCCCTCCACCACCTGTAAGGCTGATTTTGGGTTTACCAGTTTTACAGAAGGGCAAAGACATTAAGCAACGAAATGGGCATCAAAATCACTAAATTTGTACATAACTTACCCGAAAAAAAACAATTGGAAAAAATAATAAAAATCGGATAAAAAATTACATCAAATCAACAAAATCTCTAGAATCAATTGGAAAAAAATGAAAATTTAAACAAAGTTGTTGAAATCTCACCCGAATCTCCAGAAGATCAGACGGCGATGGTGATGGCGACGGCGATGGTGATGGCGACGGCGAGAGGCGGGGGATAGAGAGAGTGTGTGTGTGTGCGGTGAAAGAGAGACGGAGATCGAAGAAGATCGAGTGGATCGAAGGAGAAAACTGAACGAAGGAGAGAGAAAACGGGAGGGAGGGAGGAAGGGTTAGGGTTTAGTTGAGAGGATCAGCAAGGTAAACAACAAAATAGGGGTATTTTGGTATTTTGGCAAGTGGACACGAAAAGTTAATTTACCTATTTAACCTCAGCTCTTGGCTTATATAATAGAGATTAATAATGGATGGAGAATCAATCACCAAAAACACAATAATGCGTTTTTCACTATGTTACATCTAAGGATATGTTTTGGTTAAAAGGAATAGAAAATACCAACTATATGTATTGGATATATTATTATTTGCGGATATTAGGGAGCGGATATTATCTTACCACCAATTCTTAAATGGACTTGGTTCACACTAAATTTATTGTGGACCATGTCTTAAAATAAAGTCAACAATTTGTTCATAATTAATTTTGGCATTTTATTAGGATTATTTATGGAAAAAAATATCAGAATAGTGTCTTTGATACATTTGTGCTTGAATAATGTGATTTTAAGTCACAATTCGCTTTTAAAACATAGGGTTACTATGCTTCAAAAAATGGTTACTATGTCTCAAAATTTTGGTATTTAATTGATTATAGTTATCATATAAACAATAAAGGTCACTATGCTGGTAAAAAACGTGCTAGAGACAACTATTTATTTTGGGTCCACACTAATATTATTCTAGACCAGGTCCACGTAAGAATAATCCTTATCTTACAAATTTTATGATATATTTTTAGTTTTGTGTCAAATTTGACAAGGGAAAATAAAATAGTATTGGGATCGATATATTATTACGGAGTAGAGTATTATCTTGGATTTTTTTTAAGGAAAAATTGTACTTCCTCCGTGTCACAAAATATCGCACTATGGTTGACTTCACTATTATAACACAATATTTTGACTTTTAATATCTCAAATTATGGGCAAGTAAAAATATAGAAAGTTTGTATTTAGAAAATATACTCGCTCCGTCTCGGAATTCTCGAAATGCTTTGACCGTCACAGAGTTTAATGCATTGTAATTGACTTATTATTTAATTATATGGTAGTTGGTAGTGGGGTATTTTTTTTAATATAGATAGTGGGATAGTGGGGTATTGGGGTATTTTTAAATGTTTATTTTTAGGGAATAGGGAGGTATGTGGGTCCTTGGGTAAGTGAAAAATTGATATAATGTTAATAAAAGTTTCCATTTTTAGAAACGTTGTTAGTAATCTGGACGACTTTATAAGGAAAACGTTTCGAGTATTCCGAAACGAAGGGAGTATATCGATATAAATCTAACATGACCCTACATTACGGGTGTAAATTTGATGGACTGGATTGGACTTTGCCAAGTCCAAATCTAATCCAAAATTTTTAAACTTTTGTGCCAATGATTTAGAAGTATACGAGTCATAAAACTCACTCAACAATCCATTCAACATAATCAATTTTGTAACGAGGATCAAGCACGACAACAATTAAAAGAATTAAATTAATCTTTTCAGGGTCTCCCCAAAATACTTTTCGTACTTTTTCCTCATTTGACAAGCCATCACACACATATCTGTGATACGTTATGTAAATTATAAACAAAATATTTCATGCGGAAAAACCATAAAGCTAAGAATTCAAATTAATTGTCACATAGTCAATTAGCATAATTAGGATACACACAATGTGATGTGTGCCTTCCCTAGCTGCACGAAGTTGCACCATCCACCTAAAAAGGATAATGGTTTCGTCTTCATCCCATTGGGGGAGACATGAATTAGGTGTCTACAATTGTAAATTATTGTAAAACAAGATTGATATGTTCATTACTTGTATCTTAATTTTTAAATAAGATATAATTTTTCTTATTCAAATTCGTCTACTTCTATTCGTTTCATTTTATTTTACTCTTTTGGGTTGATATATTCCTTGAACTGTCAACATCAACACCTTTAATTAATTACTCCCTCCGTCCCTTAATACTTGACCTGTTTTCTTTATCGGGTCGTCCCTTAATATTTGACCTGTTTCTAAAAATGGAAATATTCTACCAATATTATATTATTTCTCACTCCCCCTATTAACCCACCTACTCCCTACTCCATACAAAAAATAATTTAAAATTCAACCCCTACTCTCCCCCAACCCCACCTCTTTACACATTTTTCACTAACTACATTAAAATAATACCCCATTATCAACTACTACCTATTAAACTAAATAAGTCAATTCAAGTCCCTTAAACTCTGTACCGGTCAAACCGGGTCGAGTATTAAGGGACGGGGGAATAATTTTTTTAAAAAGGTAAATAAATATAGAATACAATTGTCTTGACTCCAGTTCCTTATATTAAAGTAATATAGTACGTTTAAGTAAGGCGTCTTGTATTCCTTCTCCATTTTTATTTCTATATTTACACTATACTAAACCGGGTCCATGATATGGACCAGGGTATTACTGTCTTTGTGGTTTCGTGTGTGAGAAGTTGCGTGTTGCTGAAATGTAACTGCCACGTGATTTCGTAATTATATATATGTTTTTTTTTTAATTTCCTTTTTCCCGGCTTTTGAACTTATCACTCAACTTCTCTCTCTAAACTGCTTTCGAACTTCTCTCTGAATTTCTCTCTCCATTTCAAATTTAATTTCAGTGATTATTTTCATCCATTTGCATCAAATTACTCTTCCGATCTTCTTTTTTCTAAAAAATGGTGAAAAAAGCGGCACCGAAGAATCCGGCAGTGAAGAAACCTGAAATCGACAATTCCGTCGCTGAAATGGCAGTTGAAGCTCCTCGAAGGCGAGGAAGAAGGCCAAATCCTGCTTGTGAAGAAATTCCTGGTAATTTGAACTTATTTTTTTGTTTGATTTTGAATTATTGAAATGTTTGTGGTTTTTGTTGAAATTAGGGTTAGTGTTTCATGAAGTTACTGTTTCAAAGATATAGTTACCTTTTATTTTATGTTACGAAGTTTTTAAGTGTTTTTATTAGTGACTGGTATGTTCGTAGTGCTAGTAGTTTTTCAGAGTAATTATATTTTTAAAAGGTTACTATATGTCTAAAACAGTAACTATGTTTTTAAAATAGTTACTGTCTTTTTTAGAAAGTAAATTAACTTTAAAATAGTAATTATGTGTTATAAATAGTTACTATCTTTTTTAGAAAGTAAATATAACTTTAAAATAGTAACTATGTGTTATAAATAGTTACTGTCTTTTTAGAAAGTAAATTAACTTTAAAATAGGAACTATGTGTTATAAATAGTTACTATCGTTTTTAGAAAGTAAATATAACTTTAAAACAGTAACTATGTGTTATAAATAGTTACTATCTTTCTTAAATGTTATTATAAATTTAAACAGGTACTATGTCTAATAAATAGTTACTATCTGATTTAAATGGATACTATATGTTTATGTATTTATTATATTATTTGAAAGGTTACTATTATGTTGTACAATAGGTACTATAGTATTTTATAACTTATTATTTGTACATTAGTTACTATATGATTTCTAAGGTTACTATATGTTTGTAATAGTTACTATATTATTCAAATGGTTTCTATATTCTATTATGGTTGCTATATGATTTTATTGGTTATTATGTGATTGTAATGGTTACTATATAGTAATATTTTGTTTTATAATTGTTTTGTTTCAGTTGCTAAGGAATCTGTGTCTATAAAAAAGAACAAAAAGGCTGGCAATCCGAAAACAAAAGATATTGAGCTTGTACCTGAAAAAGAACCAATTGAAGAAGAACAACCTAATCAACTAGTTTTACAAAATTCTTCTCTGGTTGACGTTCCACAGCCTGAATCTCATCAACTTCAGTCACAAGTTTTGAAAGAAGTTGGTGCTGATGGCCTGCCTATCGTGTAAGTGTTAATTTAATTTAGTCAATTGTTCTAAATAGTTACTATATGTTCAAAATAGTTACTATGTTCTAAATAGTTACTATATTTTTTAAATAGTTACTATATGTTGTAAACAGTTACTATATGTTTTAAATAGTTACTATTTGTATTAAATAGTTACTATATGATTCCAAAGGTTACTATATGTTCTAAATAGGTTCTATGTGTACTATGTTTACAATAGTTACTATATGATTCCAAAGGTTACTATA
Source organism: Spinacia oleracea (assembly GCF_020520425.1). Taxonomy (NCBI): domain Eukaryota; kingdom Viridiplantae; phylum Streptophyta; class Magnoliopsida; order Caryophyllales; family Amaranthaceae; genus Spinacia; species Spinacia oleracea. The sequence goes on from NC_079488.1 coordinate 70,897,351, forward strand.
TGTTACAAATAGTGTCTTTATGTTTTAAATAGTTACTATATGTTTTAAACAGTTACTATATGTTTAAATAGTTTCTATGTGTACTATAGTTACTATATTATTTGAAAGGTTACTATATGTTGGTAACAGTTACTATATCTTCTACATAGTTACTATATGTTTTTTATAGTTACTGTATGTTTTAAACAGTTACTATGTGTTCTAAATAGTTACTATATGTTTGAAATACCTGACTTACTTTCATTATTCATTATTTTCAGGTTTAATTTTGATACACAATGTTCAGGAGGATCATTGTGTAAATTAATTAAAGACTTCTCTCCTGAACAAAAGGCAGCTGTTCAAGATATAGGCTTGGGAGGATTGTTATGCCTTCAATTAAGTCGAAAGAACACTCAAATGATGTACTGGTGCATCAAATGCTTTGATGGAGTGAGTTCTTTGTTCACTATCAGTGACTCCAAGCAGTTTGAAATCCCTTATTATGATGTGTACGATTTGTTTATGCTCCCCCTTTCCGAGCTGGAGGTTGAAGGGGTTAAACGCGGGCGCAATTCTACTAATCCTGATTTGGATTTGAAGATCAAGTGGAGAAAAGAGTTTGGAATTGAAGAAGTCAATGCTCAAATTCCTCTGAGGTTGCTTGAGGAAAGGATCAAATTGTTGACAGACGGTGGTGATCTGTTTAAACAATTGTTTGTTTTTGTTGCTTTTTCTACATTTTTGACTCCTACAGCCAATAGGACTGTAGATTTACGATTGGCTAAGGCTTTGGAAGATCCTAAAATGATTCCCAAATACAATTGGTGTAAATACGTTCTTGACGTATTATGTGAAGAAACTGTGAAATTTAAAAATTGTTTATTGAAAGGCAAAGATCAAAAGACATTTGGAGGTTGTGTTGTGTTTTTGCAACTTGTGTATTTTTAGAGGATTAAGTTTAGGAATTCCAGTAGTATTCCTGATCAATTACCTCTTATTCAGCATTGGACATCGAAGATGGTAACTGATCGGATTCATGCTGAAAATGCAAATATGAGTGCATTATATGGTTCTGGAATTTTGGAGAAGGAGAAGTATCCGATTTCCAAAAAATTTGTTTTTGTTGATGGTCAAATAGATTTGAGACAAATAAAATCTATTTCCAAAGAAGGTGAACCTTATAGCAGTGGGAGAAGTGCTGAAAAGCCCTCTGTTGGCCGTCGACGTCCAAGTCGGCGTCCTAGGATTCTTCAGTTTGAGCTCCCTGAATCTCATCCTAGTGATGAAGAAATTCTCTCCAAAGCCACTGATGTAAGTTTACTTTATGGTTGATATATTTGTCATTATAAACTATAGTTATTTTTTATATCCTATACTTATCTTTTATACAGTATAGTTATCATTATCTTTGTTTTAGTAATCGTAGATATATTATAGTTATCTTTTATATGCTATAGTTACCATTTATGATTTATAGTTATCTTTGATACACTAAGTTATCATTACTTTGTTTTAGTAATTGTATTATATACAATAAATACTATAGTTATCTTTTATATACTATAGTTACTTATTATTTACTATAGTCACCTTTTATATACTATAGTTACCTTTTATTTACTATAGTTATCTTTTATTCACTGTAGTTATCTTTTATATACTATAGTTACCTTTCATATACTATAGTAACCTTTTATATAGTTATATTTATATACTATAGATACCTTTTCTTATAATATTTGTTGTACTTTTAATTAAATTTTCCTAATATGTTCCATATTTAAATTTATGTATTTTGTTTTACAGAAGTTTCATGGTCAGTGGTTGTTGATGAAGAGAGATTTGGATGTCGTTTCAGCCATCCATGCTGACGAGCTGTTCAAAATACAGGCTTCGATGGCAACGCAGAGCCATGGTGATGATATTTTGGAGAATTCCACTTATCAAAAGATGGTTGATGAGTTAGTGAATTTTCATCAATTGGTGAAGAATCTACCAAATGATTGGGATGCTCTTTTTGATGATAGTAACAATCCTGTTGTTACCGTTGCCCCTCAACCTTCTGTTGTTGTTCCAACTGAGCCTGCAGTTTTGTCTACTGCTGCTGTTGTTAATCCAACAACATCTACCGAACCAGTTGGTAATCCAGCTCAAGCTACCTCTCAAATATATGAAGTTCTTGATTCTTTGAATGCCAAAACTAAAAGAACTACGGAGGATGATGATGATGAAATGGATGAATGTGAGCGCGTGTGGGCTGCATTCCAAAAATGCATCATTAACAACAATGATGTATCCAATGTGGATGTGAGTGTCTATGGCATAGAGGAAAACGTGTTGTTCATGTCTCAGTTTATGATTGCATTTGAAGATTTAATGAGACATCTTCCAGCATTTGTTCAAGAAGTTGTGGATTTTGCTGCTTTGTCTGATGGAGAGGGTATTTTGACTGAGTAAGTTGAAGTTTTTTCATTTCATAATTTATTGTTTTTTCTGTATATGTGTTATAATAACTTTATATTTGATATAGTATCTTTATATTTGTTATAGTAACTTTATATTTTGTTATAGTATCTTTATATCTGATATAGTTACCTATTATATACTATAGTTTCTTTCTATACTTTATAGTTTCCTTTTTAAATTTTGTAGTTACCTTTTATACTTTATAGTTATCTTTTATATATAGTAGTTACCTTTTATACTCTATAGTTACCATTTGAATACTATAGTTACCTCTGTATTTTATAGTAACTTCATATACTATAGTTATGTTTTGTATACTATAGTTTCTCTATACTTTATAGTTACCTTCTATATACCGCAGTACCCTTTTATTTACTATAGTTTCCTTTTATATTCTATTGTTAATTTTTATTTATTATAGTAATCTTTATAATATTTCTGACCTAGTTATTGTTTCTTTTTTATGTTTTTCAGTGATAAAGTTGTTGAATACAATCCGTTTATTGCGGTAGCAAGAGATGACATGTGGACACTTCCTTCTACCTTTGATATTCTTTTGATTCATATTGAAGCATGGGCTTTCTTATTGAATGAAAATGAAAGGAATTCTGCTGGTTGTCCTCAGAAGCTGTTTTTAGGTGGCACATACTGTGTAAGTTATATTTTTAATAATATAGAATGTTAATAATTTTAATTTTTTTGGCCTTTGTTTAATTTTTCTTCTAATATTCATTTGCAGAAATATGTTGCTGCATTGATTGAGAAACCAGACGATGCAAAAGTCCTGTATGATTTGTCTGTTTGTCTTTCTTATGGTGTGAAAGATGTTAATGCAGTTCAATCTTTGAAAGATTGTAATATGGTATGATTTATATTTTCTTTATATAACTATATTATTTTCTTTTTTTTGTCTCCTTTTTGTAGTTGTAATCTGTTGTTTTTCTTTTTTTATATAGATTTTTGCTCCTGTTCTGATTGAATATCCGAAGCATTACTACCTGTTTGTGGTTAGTATGAAAGACAAAAGTGTCTATTTCATTGATAATATGGTTCTTGAACCCAAAGAGATTGAAGGAAGGAATAAATCTTTTTCTGTCTTGGTAAGTTTGTTTTATAGCTACCTTATATTTATTGTAGTTACTTTATAAATGTTATAGTTACCCTTATACTAGTCTGAGTTTTTTAGAGGAACTATATTTTTATAATGGCTACTATTTTTTTAAAACAGTAACTATGTTTTTAAAATAGTTACTATCTTTTTTAGAAAGTAATTTTAACTTTAAAACAGTATAAATAGTTAGTGCCTGATTTAATAGGATACTCTATGTGTACTATAGTTACTATATTATTTGAAAGGTTACTATATGGTGTGCAATAGTTACTATACTCTTTTAGAAATAATTATGTGTACAATATTTACTCTATGATTCCAAAGGTTACTATATGTTGTTAATAGTTACTATATGATTTTAATGGTTACTATATGATTTTGAAGTTGAAGTAGCTGTATATGATAATAAAACAAGAACATCACTAAAATAGTTGTTCTTTAGGTGTAAATAATTGAATATTTGGTGTCTTGGATCCAAATTCTTTGTGTTTCTTTTTTCCTTTCTTTGATGGCTGCTTGTAATTGTCATATTGACCCTTTATTCTCTTCTTACTCTTTCCTTTAGTATTAGCACGATCAGGATCAAGCACCATTGTTATTTCAGAATTAGTTGATTCCCCGTCTTGTGTTTCTCGTTGTGCTTCAGCTTTTGCCTTTTCTTGTTCTGCTATCTTTGCAGCTTCTTCTTTTGCCTTCCTTTCTTCTTCATTTTTTATGATTTCATCAACTGCTTTATTATCCGTTTTAAACTTCTCCTCGATAAATTTTCTGGCCTTTGCTATCTTATGCCCTTTCAAAATTAAGTTATAGTATATGTGGTATAAGTTTAAGTGTTAAGTAAAATATCAATTGTAATTGTAACTATATGAAAATGAACTAATGTATATTGAAGAAATTACCTTCTGATCATATGTAATCTCTAACCAGTAAAATTGTTGATTTCCCCTTTCTCCCTTTTTATCGTATCAACCCTTTCCCATATCTGTTTCTTTGCATATCTAGTCCATCTTGTTGTTATGTAACGATCTGGAATTGTATTGATTGAATGTAAATGCAATATTCTCAAACAATGGAAGCACAACCATCCAGATTCTTCAAAGTTTTTGCATGTGCAAGTGACGGTTGAATCTTCCATTTTGTATTGAACTTCTTGCCTTGATCCTGTTAGATTATTTACATATAATATTATTCAAAAGAACATCTACTCCAATTATTAAATAAAGATTTATAGTTTTTTTTACCTGTTATTCCTTCTATCCACACCTCAAAAAATACTGTTCTTCCAACATTTCCCTTGAACTTTGCACTACTTGCCACAGAAAGCTTGAACTCTTCTTCAAAATCACGGAAAAGTGTTATCGTGTATATATTTGCTGCCTGTTTTAATATAGCACTCATACTTAGCTCTGAAGTAGGTATTCCCCTTTTACAGTCAAAGTCGTCTTTTTCTTCGATTTTTCTCCATCGATTTATTGTAGCTTGAAAAATACTATAGAACTCTGTTAATGTTGTACTTTTATTTGCTTTAAATCCAACAGCATGGTTTGTAGTTTCACTTCTTTGTGAATAAAGTATACCGGCAGAAAAAAAAATCTTTACTTAAAGCTGTACACCATTTTTCTTTAAGACCATACAATCTGTTGAACCAGTCATCCTTTTCCAGCTTAAAAGTGTTGATCATAGATTTCCAAGTTTCTTCAAAATCATTTGGTGTTATACACCCACTTAAACACTTGTAGAATGCATTTTTGAAGTTTTTATCAGATTTCAATAAACCAAACCTACTGTTTGCATTTTTACTCAAGTGCCACAAACATAACCTGTGTCTTGAAGAAGGAAAAACCTGAAAAACAATAATGAATATCTATAGTTCCACAAATAGTAACTATATTTTATAAAGAGTTACTATATTGTCAAAATAGTAACTATATTGTATTAAGAGTTACTATATTGTCAAAACAGTTACTATATTTTATAAAGAGTTACTATAATTTCAGAATAGTAACTATATTGTATTAAGAGTTACTATATTGTCAAAATAGTAACTAAATTTTATAAAGAGTTACTATATTGTCAAAATAGTAACTATAGTTTATAAAGAGTTACTATACTTGATCTCAAATTAAGATATAGTATTTTCTGAAAGAGAAACTATATTACATTAAGAGTTACTATATGTAAAGAAGGGTAACTATAAACAATAAATAGTAATGTTTTTAATTATACTCAGTAACTATATTATATAAAGAGTTACTATTTTCAAAAAAGGGAAACTATAAATTATAAAGAGTAATTATATGTAAAAGTTATAGTAATTACAAACAGTTACTATATGTAATAGACAGTAACTATAATATATGAAGAGGTACCTGTTCTATTCCAGCAGCAATAGCTGCATCTTGATCAGTGAAAATTGATATAGGGTGCTTTCCTCCCATAGCCTTCAGAAAAGTTTCAAACACCCAAACAAAAGATTCTGTGGTTTCATCCCCAATGAAAGAACAAGCAAACATTGTGTTTTTCCAATGGTTATTGAGACCAACAAATGGAGCACATATGAGATTGTACTTATTTGTTCTGAATGTAGTATCAAAAACTAGAACATCTCCATATATTTTGTAATCTTCTCTCATCATAGAATCCCTCCAAAATAGACACTCAACTTTTCCTTCATCATTGAGTGTTACTCGGAAAAAGAACTCAGGATCTATTGATTGTAAGTCATACAGTTTGTTCACTAGTGTTTGTGAATCCTTGCCATCAATTTGCTTCATTTTTAACTTGTAGCAGTAGTTTAGATGATCAATCATCGTATGACCTACACAGTCGTCTCCACCAGTTTCTGTTGACATATATCTATAAGACTCCATTGGTCTTAGACAACATTCTGACATTGCCTCAATAGCTTCTTTTTTGGGCTCTGTCATTTGTCGTTCCGATCGGTGGAGATAATTACTTATTTCTCTTGTCAATGGGTGATTATGTACCACTACATGCTTTTTTATTTCAAAATCTCCATTTTGGTTCATATTTGCAAATATTTGAGCTTCACATTTTGTTCTTGTTATCATAACTCTCTTTCTCCTTTCTTTCTTCTTTGCATCTGATTGATCATCTTCATTTTTGAGTTCTTTGTTTTTAGGAGGGTCTCTTATTCCAGCAGCAGAGCAGTTGAAGTATTTTCCATTAACAATTGTGGTTCCTTCTTTATATCTATTCTTCCCTTTTCGTACACTAAAACCAATAATAGCAGCATGTTTGCAATATAGATCATAAATCTCATCGGTTGTTTTCCTTGCTTCTCCAATTAAGCTGCCATCTAATTCTTTATCAATGTTTTGTTTCTGCTCATTATTTGGATTTTCAAAGATGTTGTGGTTTGTATCAATTGAATGTATTATTGAACATGTACAATAATACATTCAATTGATACAAACCACGATAAGCCATCAATTGAATGTATTATTGAACCTGTACATATGCATCGCATAACGTGAACCTTTTCTTTCTCCCCAAGCTTTCTCTCGGTGCACGATAGCCTTATCGTGCTCCGTTGCCATGGCACGAAAAACTGGGGGAAAAGGGCAAGGTAGCAAGCATAATTCTCATGGAAATGTGACGACGAAGCCTCGTGGACCTTCATCAGATTCGCAGGCTCTCAGAACGCGTCCGATTGATGAACTATTAGGCGTGGAGGCACTGGATTTTGGAATGGAGAATGAAATTCTCACTCCGAAATCAAGTGTGCAACATCTTCAACTGAGATCAGAGGTGCGACACTCATTCAATGAGTGGATGCAGCAGATTCGCCATTCTTCTGAGTTGGTGCGTCAAAACAGAGCAAACATGGATGTAGGTACAATTTCTGTCCCTATTTTGCATCAATTGGATGAGATATCTGTGCATAATAATGATGAAGTTGGTAGCATATCTGATAAATCAGTTTCGAATAAATCAGTTGAAAATCTAGACCCTATTCAGATTGATTTGGATGACATTCAGGAAGAAATAGAATTCTGGAATTATGCTATTTTGTGCTATGTTGTTGGTGCTAATCCACCTGCTCATGTTATGGAGGGTTTTGTTAGACGAATATGGAAGAATTACAAGCTTGATAAGGTAGTCATGGTGAAAAAAGGGATGTTCCTAGTTCGATTTCACACTATGGACATGAGGGATAAGGTGTTAACAGGACACTTTTTCTTTGATGGTAAACCATTGATCATGAAGCCATGGAGTGTAGATATGGACATGGAGAAGGAGGAGATTAGGTCTGTTCCTATATGGATCCAATTAAAACTTAATATCAAATAGGAAAATTTGGTAATATTAATCCAACCTTTGACCGATTTTCTTTTATTAAGCCCACCTACGACATATTTTTTAATAATCCCACCTTTATTACCCAACAACTTTTATTGGGCCCAACAGGTCATAAAACTGTTGTAAGCGGCATTATTTCTCTACATGGCAGTACTCTCTCTCGATATATTCAGTCATCATCATCAATTCATCACCATCTCATTGACTTTTTCACCGATTACCGGCCACTTAAGCCCAATAAAAGTCGTCGGGTAGTAAAGGTGGGATTATTAAAAAATATGTCGTAGGTGGGATTAATAAAAGAAAATCGGCCAAAGGTTGGATTAATATTACCAAATTTTCCTATCAAATATTGGGGGGAAAAGGCACTCTTCAAAATTGTGAATCAAATAGGGAAACCTGTGAAAAGAGATTCTGCCACTACTAATAGGGATAAGTTTCACTTTGCTAGGGTTTTAGTGGACATGCCTATTACTCACAGTTTGCCTGATCAAGTTTCTTTCATGGATGAACATGGTGAATTGATTAAGGTAGACATAAAGTATGAATGGAAACCTAGTAAGTGTGGGGTGTGTAAGATGGTGGGACACCAAGATGCTTAATGTAGGCAGGGTACTAGGAAAGTTTGGGTGCAGAAACACTCAGTGCAGCCAGTGAAACCAATGGTGCAAGCTCCTGCAATGGATCAAGAGGGTTTTCAACAAGCTCTTAGGCCTATCAGAGTGAGAAACTCAATTGCAGCACCAACACACTTGAAAAACACTTTTCATTTGTTAAATGAAGAGGAAATTGGTGAAGTTGAACCTATAGTAGTGGAGGTGGACATTGAAGATGGGGCAGGTGAGCTAGGAGGAGGGAACTCCTCCCACTCTTATGGATAGAATTGTAACTCGGAATGTCAGGGGTCTTAATTTAGCTCATAAGCAAGGTGTAGTGAAGCATTTCATTCACAAACACCATGTGGGGCTAGTAGGACTTCTGGAGCATAAGGTGAAGGTTCCTAATCTTGGGACTCTTTACCAAAAATTATTTTTGAATTGGTGTTTCACTAGTAATAGCAGTTATCATGATGGGGGTAGGATTGTGCTTGCTTGGAATCCTAGCAGGTTTGTTGTGACTATTCTACAAGTTACAAGCCAGCTTATTCACTGCTTGGTTAAGCCAGTGGGTGGTTCTTATAGTTTTTATTGTACTTTCATCTATGCCTTCAATGAAAGTCATAAGAGATTGGATCTTTGGAGTGATCTCAAAGCTTTATACACTCAGGATGCTTGGATTATGTGTGGTGATTTTAATTGTGTAATGACCACTGAAGAGAAGATTGGGGCTTCTGTTAGGAATGCTGAGATTGTGGATATATGTCAATGTATGCATTTCTGTGGAATGGAAGATATTAAGAGTGTGGGGAATTATTACACTTGGAACAATAAACAGCAAGGTGCTGCCAGAGTATTTTCAAAGCTTGACAGAATTATGGCAAATTCTAATTGGCAAACTCAATTTCCCACAGCTGAGGTTTGTTTTATGAATGAGGGCACCTTTGATCATTCCCCTGGTTTGCTTACTGTTTATCCTAGAACTGGAGGGGGAAAGAAGCCTTTTAAATATTTCACTATGTGGAAGAGTTCTCCTGATTTTCTCTCTATCATTCAGCAACAATGGAACAAGCAATTTCATGGCACAAAGATGTATGTGGTTGTTAACAAATTGAAGCAAGTTAAGGGTGCTTTGAAGTATCTGAATAGATTGGGTTTCTCTGATATTCAGGCTGCATATATTAAGGCATTTAATGATATGAATGCAGCTCAACAGGCTATGCATCTGAATCCTTCTGATGTAACTTTGGCTGATCTGGAACTACAGGCTATCAGTGAATATAGATTAAAACATCAGGCATATTTGGATTTTTTGAGACAAAAAGAAAAGATGGATTGGCTCAAAGCAGGTGATGAAAACACTGCTCTTTTTCACCAGAGCATCAGACAGAGAAGAACTCTGAATCAAATTTATAGTATTCATGATATGCATGGCAATTGGAAAGAAGATTCTACTGAGGTGTCTATGGCTTTCTTGGAGTATTATACTTCCTTATTGGGTACTACTCAGACCAATAGGAAAGCAGTTCTCAGTCAAGTGGTCCAACTAGGTCCACTCATAAATGATCAACATAGAGCAATTCTGAATGGTCCATACACTGCAGATGAAGTAAGGAAGGCTTTGTTTTCTATTCCTGGGGTTAAAGCTCCAGGTCCAGATGGTTTTGGTACCTTTTTCTTTAAAGATGCCTGGAGTATTGTTGGTGATGAAGTGATGGCTGCTGTTTTAGATGTTCTACAGCAAAGGAAGCTTTTGAAAGAGCTTAATCACACAGTGATCACTCTTATTCCTAAGATTAAATGTCCTAATACTGTGAGTGATTTTAGACCCATCTCTTGCTGTAACACATTGTATAAGTGTGTTACTAAGGTGCTGTGTAATAGGCTTAGACAAATCTTACCTGATTTGATCATGGAAAATCAGGGTGGTTTTGTTCATGGAAGGCACATTGTCCATAACATTATGGTGGTGCAGGACTTAGTGAAGCATTATGTTAGGAAGGATGTCAAAACTAGCTGCTTAATGAAGATTGACTTACAAAAAGCTTATGATACTGTGGATTGAAATTTCTTACAGGAGATGTTGGAGCAATTGGGTTTCAATTCCCTGAACATTTTGTGCATATTGTGATGGAGTGTGTCACCACTCCTATGTTCTCCTTGATGATCAATGGCACTATGCATGGGTTTTTTAAATCTCAGAGAGGGCTAAGACAAGGTGATCCCATGTCTCCTTTGCTCTTTGTCATTTGCATGGAATATTTGTCTAGGGTTCTGCACAACATGAGCTTGCTGCCTTTGTTCCAGTACCATCCAAGGTGTAAAGCTGTAAAGCTCACTCATCTCTGCTTTGCAGATGATCTGATCTTATGCTGCAAAGGTGATTTTGCTTCTATCTATCTGTTGCTACAGGCTTTCAAGCTATTCTCTGATACTTCTGGTTTACAGCCTAACAAAAAGAATCTTCTATCTATTGCTATGGGATGTCTGATTCTGATATTAATAGGGTAGAATTGGTTTCTGGTTTTACCAGAAGTTTTTTGCCTTTCAAGTACTTGGGGGTACCAATTTGTTCTAAGAAAATCACCACAGCTCAGTGTGATATGTTGGTGGACAAGATGATTGCAAGAATTAAAGTTTGGAGCTCCAGGAATCTCTCCTACTCAGCTAGAATGCAACTGATCAATTCAGTCTTATTGAGTTTGCATATGTATTGGGCCCAGGTGTATGTACTCCCTAAGCAAGTTTTATATGAGATTAATAAGATCTGCAGGTCTTTTCTTTGGAGTGGCAAAGCTTACAGCACAAAACCAAGTAATATCTCTTGGGCACAGTCTTGCTGTCACAAGAAAGAGGGTGGTTTAGGCTTCAGAGATGTTGTTAAGTGGAACATTGCACTGATGGGCAAATATGTGTGGGCGGTTGCTTCCAAACAGGATAATGTTTGGATTAAGTGGGTCAATGCTGTATATGTTAAAGATGGGGTTTGGTGGGATTACCAGCCTAATGCTTCAGCCAGCTGGTATTGGAGGAAAGTTTGTGAAACTAAGGAGGTTTCGAAGCAATATTACTCTCAGAATGAGTTTAGTACTATTGCTCAGTACTCAGTTAAAGTGGTATATGAGATATTAATTGAGGCTAGACCTTTGGTCACCTGGGACAGGTTAGTTTGGAATAGGCTAAATGTTCCAAGACATAGATTTATTTGCTGGATGGCTGTTCAAGCTAGGCTTCAAACCACAGGAAAGCTTGCTAGAATTGGTGTTAGTGTGCCCCCACTGTGTTTATTGTGTGGGCAACAGGATGAGGATCATAAGCATTTGTTCTTCTCTTGCTCCTACAGTCAGCAATGCCTTAATGATATTAGAAGCTGGATGAGTATCCCTGGTGTTTCTTCTGATCTTCAGCAGATCACAAGGGGGATTGATCATAGCAGGCATTCTCATTTCAAGAAGCAAGTCTGGTATGCAGGCCTTGCAGCAATTGTCTATGTAGTTTGGCAGTGCAGAAATGGTAGCTTTTGGGATAAGTATGTTCCTACAGTGCAGAATTCTGTAAAGAGCATTAAGCATGCTGTGAAAGATAGAATCAAAGTTGTAATGCCTAAGAAGGTTAGTAGAAGGGATTGTACTTGGTTTTTGGCTCTGTGAGCTTGTATAGGTGTTTCTGTTTGCTTGCTTCTTGGTGGTAAGGTCCAACCTAGTTGGTTCGTGCCTCTTGAAGTTAAGCTTAGGTTGTAATTTGGTTTTGTGCTTAATATTATCCTTACTTGCCTAGCAAAAAAAAAAAAACCTTGTACATATACCAATATTAGCTTAGTAATTCTTTATAAGTTATAGTTACTGTACAGTTAATATAAGTTCTTTAAAAAATAGTTGTTTCCTTTATGTTACTTTTTATATTTTATAGTTACTCTACAGTTAATATAGTTACTCTTTATATGTTACAGTTACTCTACAATTTATAAAGTTCCTCAGGATCTATTGATTGTAACTAAAGTTACTCTTTATATGTTATAGTTACTCTACCATTAATAAACTTACTCTTTATATGTTATAGTTACTCTACAGTTAATATTGTTAATGAGGATCTTTTTATTTTAAATAAAGTTCTGCTTTATATGTCATAGTTAATATAAGTTACTTTTTATTTAATATAGTTACCTTTTATAATAGTTACTTTACTATAAATATAGTTATTGTTATATAAGATAGTTACCAGGATCTATTGATGGTAAATAAAGTTACTATTTATATTTATAGTTACCCTACTATTAATAAAGTTCCTCAGGATCTATTGATTGTTATAGTTACTCTACATTTAATATAGTTACTCTTTATATGTTATATATTACTCTATATTTAACATAGTTACTCAGGATCTATTGATTGTAAATAAAGTTCCTATTTATATGTTATAGTTACTCTACATTTAATATAGTTACTCTTTATATGTTATAGTTACTATAGTTTATTTCTTATATAGATTATTTCTTTATGTGAAGTTACTCTATAATTAATATAGTTACCTTTTATAAATTATAGGTACTTTACTATAAATAAGTTATCATTATATGTGATAGTTACTCTTCATTTTATATAGTTACTGTTTATATTTATAGTTACTCACAGTTAATATAACTCCTGTTTATCTGTCATAGTTACTCTACAGTATATAGTTACTCTTTATAGGTTATAGTTACTCTTCATTTTATATAATTTGTCTCTATATTTTATAGTTACTCTACAGTTACTATAAGTCCTGTCTATATGAGATAGTTACTCTACAGTAAACATAGTTTCTCTTTATATGGTATAGTTACTCTACGATAAATATAATTCCTCTTTATATGTAAGTTACTCTACTGCAATTATAATATGTTAACTATATCAAAATAACAATTACTATATATTTATTAAGAGATACTATATCATACCTTTTTCAATACAATGATTTGCAACCATAACTTGCTGAGATGTGCCTTCAACTTCATCTTCAACGTCATATACTTCTCTATGATTCTCTAAATTTTCTAAAATAATAATAATTACTCAATGAGTATGAAAGTTACTATAATTCTTCGTAGTTAGTTATTAGGATTCGAATATTACCGTCATAATTACACAATTTTTCTTCTATTGCGCGATTTAAATTGATATTCAAATCGATTATATCGTCCTCCATTGTTGAAGCTCGAAGAGAGAGAAGCTGTTGGAGGAGAGAGAAGCTGCTGGAGGAGAGAGAAGCTGCTGGCCTGCTGCTGGAGGAGAGAGATTTCAATTTTAGGGTTTCGCGCATTCTGTTATTTTGGATCACGTGATTTCAAACGGTTCAGCGCTGCAAAATTACTTAATTACCCTGGTCGGTAACCTTATGGTGGACCGGATCCATGCAAGCGGAATTGTTATTTCTATAGGAAGGGAATAGAGAACAGTCATCTCAACCAACTACTCTCTTCGTCTCTTTTTGTTCTTTACGTTTTGTATTTTTCACGCGTTTAAATATTAATTAATTTGCATCGAGATTCCTCAATTTTTTTATTTAAACAAGATAAATTACGCTTATTTATAATGTTTTCACTTATATCAAAATTCTGATATTGGGAAATGAAAAAAATTTAATGTTCGAATGGAAAAATGTGAGAGATTAAATGACCTAATGAATTTAATTGGTTAAACTAATAATTTGACATAAATTTTGATAGAATGCTAAGTCATTTATGTGATAATATAAAAGGAAATGTAAAGAACATTTTGAAATACCCAAAAAGGAAAACGTAAAAAAAAAAAAGAGACGGAGGGAGATATTATAGTGTATCGTTATTCGACGCCCGTATTTAGAGAAGAAAAAATACGGATTTGCCCTTTTATTGTTCAACCGCTCCAATAATAATAATAATAATAATAATAGTAATACGGATTTGCCCTTTGTTGGCATTTGATTTATAATAATAATAATAGTAATAATAATAACAATAACAATAAATAATAAAAATAATAACAACAACCACAACAACAACAACCACAACAAATCCATATAATAACAATAAAAAGGAATAACAGTAATAAAAAAAAGAAATATAAAAAAATTGTTGCGCATAGGGATTGCCCTGCCAACACCGCTGCCGCGCACAGGGATTGCGCCGACGACACGACGGCCACGCACAAGATCAGCGTGGCTGTTGTGTCGTCGGCGCAATCTCTGTGCGCGCCGCGGTGTTGGCAGGGCAATCCCAGTGTGCGGTTTGATTTCTTTAAAAAAAATAAAAAAGCCCAATCGCCATTAACGCACCAGTCCAATCTCTTCCGGTTCAAGGTGATTACTCTTCCTCCATTTTGTAAGTGTTTAAGATTTATGGTGATGAACTCATGAACTGATGATGATGCTGCTAAATTTTTTTATCAATTTTGAATTCGATGAAGATGATGATGACGATTAATGATGATGATGCTGCTGCTTATTTTGTTTATCAATTTGATGATGTTGTTGCTTGTTTTTTTTTTTATCAATTTTGAACTCGATGATGATGATGATGATAATGCTGCTGCATATTTTGTTTATCAATTTCACTTCCATTTATTAATTACTAGTATTAAAACCCGTGCGATGCACGGATTTGTCAATTTATGTACATTTTATCTTATTATATCATCGTATATAAATAAGTTTTTTATAAAATATAACTATAATAGAAAGTTAAAATAGTTTCCTTTTCAAGTTGGAGTACATGTGTGTTCTTAATATTTAGAATGTTTATGCATTAATCCCCACGACTGGCTTTCAGTTTTCTCCAAACAATTTTATCAAATATCTCATTCTTAAGTTTATAAAAACTCGATTGATCAAAGATCGCAACAATTTGATGTCATATATACTGTTTGATCTATTAGGCGAGTGTTTTAAATATATAAAACACTCCATGCCCACCTGACGCCTTCTACAATATTTAGTTTAAGTAGGACTTACCAGCTTTGATACCTATTATGTGTATGTTATGCGTATGTTATGCGTTTAAGTAGGATAAATTAATCGTATATTACGCGTATGTTATTATATAAAATGAAACCTATATACTATCCATTTGATTATTTTATCTATTTTTCTTCATTGGTTATTCAATCGAATTCCGACGTGAAAATTATAACTAACAATTAAAACAACAAAAAATAAATCTTCAGATAACTTGTTCAATCCCCCCTAGCTATAGTGTTTTTTTAAAATAAAATACTTTAGAAAGATCTACCCCTCACGTAACTCTTTTTATCTTATTTTTTTTTAAAGAGGATAATTGTTTTTTTTTCTCATATTATCTTTTACTTAGTACTTATTTATCTTTTTTATTCCTAGCAAAATTTATCTTTTATTATATTTTATCGGGTGCTTACTTATCTAATTTTTTTTTAAAAAAACATCTAAATAATATTAGTTAAATTTTTATAGTATTGAGGATTCATTAGACCAAAAAAAAAAACTTAATTGGTCTACTAATGCCTTCAACTATTTGAGATTAATCTATCTTTTTCGGCCTTTATTCATCATTATTTATCGTAAACAATGTAGTTATCAGATTTAGTCCTTACACAATGTTAAAAAAAAATTAATGATTTATATGGTTGTGGTTACTCGTAGACTATTACGGTAGAAACCTTTCCGAATTATGTTATCGGTTTTCCGTAATTAGTTGTAATGTTTTATATATGTGCACCTGATTAGGTCTTAACCTCAAAATTGCCAAAATTGCAGGGCCTATGGATTTTGTCAAGTGGAATGCTTCTGTTTTAGACTCGGTCGTTGGAGTCATGTCCAAGATTATCCACATATATACCAGGGTATATAGGGAGGAGCATGCTTAATAACATGAATTAGGTCAAAGTTAATGCCTTTGATGTGAGGATATTGTGACATGATAATGCGAAGAGTGTGGCCAAGACCTCCACCAACATCAACAAGATGTTGGATGTTCCTAAAACCCATCGTATTTTTGGAGGATTTTGTTGATAATATAAGTCGACTGATCATGCATCGCCTTGTTGAAATATCATTGAACCTTGGATCTACACTTGGATACTCAAATGCATGCATTCCATGTACCATGTTGAACGGGATCCCTCCTTCTAACACCGCCTTTTTCAACTTGCTCCTATATAGGAATACAACCAATTTAAATAATTATAAGAAAAAAAAACCTTGTTTACATAGAATTGTAGGGAGATATAGAGACGGGCGGAAAAAAATCAAACACCAAAAACCCAGCCTTAAACGCATCAGAATCACCTCAGTTAAAACTTCTAGGAAGGGTCCAATGAGAGACTCTTCATATGCCACCAAGATTACACATTCTAATGACTTGGGATCAACATCCCAATTACAAGCAACCCAAAAAATAATCTAGGATTGGGGCAAACACCTTTAAACACTCTTCTGCAAACAGACGCAGCAGCCTGCACTTTGGCTTCAAAATCCATAGGACTTCTATTCGACTGTAGCATCTGCAAGACGTTTGCCATCTGGTTTAATTTCATATACGTTGTTTGCACAATAATATATAAGAATGAGATATTTGTGGTGGTTCTGTCAAGCTAGACCTTATCATTTAATTAGATAAATTAAAGTAGTTTGTAGAAAGATATTTGTTTACTTTTATCCCCATTCGATTTTTTCATTTATGAAGTATTTAATATAGAATAAAATAAAATTGTGACTGTACAATCTTATGTGGTGCTCCAAAATCTCTGAAAAAAAACTCTCCTTTATATGTATTAGATGAGTGGCAAAATAATTTTACTAATTATTAGTATTATTGTTATTTATATATTATTATTATTATTAGTATTATTAGTATTATTATTATTAATTATTATTATTATTATTATTATTATTAGTATTATTATTATTAATTATTATTATTATTATTATTATTATTATTATTGGAGGGGTTGAATATTAAAAGGGCAAAATTGTATTTTCATACCCTTAATGCAGGCATTTTTAGGAAAACGCGGGCGTCATAATAAAAAAAAACCCATATTATATGCCTAGGTATAGAATACGCCTCTTTTACCTGTTATATAAATCTTATAGTGCGTTGAGCAAAAGAGCGCCTCTAAAGCATTTTATAAAGCCTATTTTAACAGTTCTCTATTCCCTTTATTGTAGTAGCGCCTTCAAAATACGAAACACCTCCCTACAAATTTATAGTCCACTCTCTATCATTGTTATTAACATTCTTACCTATTATTTGTGTGATCCTATGCTTTACAAGGACTCAAACTTTTAGAAAAGACGGTCTTACAAGAAAGACCGCTTTGATGGCACTTAACTTGCCACGTAACTGCCACACAATTGCTGACATCAGCAATATATAATCTTATATTTTTCTTCTCATTTTCCTAAACCTAATTCATTCTTTCACCCTCCTAAACAATCCGTGTCTCCCTCTCTCTCTCTAAACACTCGGTCCCTTCCTCTCCTCTCCATGACTAAGCTGCTAAAGTCGCTGCTTCTCCTTCGCCGGCGAAGATTTGAGAATGTAACGGTGGCGGTGGCGGTGGAAGGAGGAGCCCTGCGGAGACTGATTTGAGAAAGTTTCTCAGGATGTATAAAATTATCACATTTTCTCTCTCTTCCTCATCATAGAAGAGACGGCGAAGGTCGTCGTAGGATATCGACCGGACTTGAATAGCCGCGGGGACAGGGAAGCAGGGAGCAGAGGTGGCGAGGCAATGTTAGGGTTTCGCAGCGAGAGAGGAAGGAGAAGAGCGACGGCGAATTTGGTGGCCGACGAGCAGCGGCGATGTGCGATGTTCAGGAAAATCGGTAAACAATTTTGTTGATTCAGACGTTTTTTAATTAAATTAATATCATGTTTGTTGTTCATATGCGACGAATCAATCGACGATCAGTTGATGTTGTTCATAACTGTGATTGATTGATTTTGCGATCGTAAGAATTTGAGTTTATTCGAAATTGTTTATCTGTTTGACTATTTCTCGTCAATTTTCGATGATTTTTTTTATTAATTTTGTTGATCATAAACAAGATTACATCAATCAATGGAGTAAGTATTTAGTTTAGGTTTTTGATGTTCCAATTCTTTTAGGTTTTTTATTTTACAATTTAGTTTTTTGATTTCACATTGCCATCTCCAATAGATTTATTTTGTATTATACGAATAGGTTGCATTGTTGATTTGTTGCAATATTGTTATGCTCTTCTTTGCGCTTTTTGTTTAGAATTCAATGTTATTATTGGCTAGGAAGAGATATATGCTAGTTTATAGCTTTGCTAGCTCTTGCTGCTGATGCTTATATGATTAGGTAGCATTTTTTATTCTTAGCAATATTGTCATGCTTTCTTATGTACATTTTGTTTAGTTTTTGTCTATGTTGATGTTGCTCTCAATGAATGTCTATTCTAAATGCTTATGCAGCTTTTTGACTTTAATGTTTAGCAGTGTGTAATGGAGGATGCTTGTTCTGGTTTGATTTAGTTTTAGCCAAAGTACTCCTTGGCCTTGCTGTTGGTTCGGATGAGATGCTCTTCTGCTCTATCTTCTTTGACTGTTTTCTGTTGTTTGTGCTCTTGTTCAGTGTGTTTTCAGGTGCCTCTGAATCTCTAATACTGCAGTTTGTTGCAGGTCTGCTTGGTCTGATGGTCCTGGTTCAGTTGGAAGAAAATGCAGGGGCAGAAATGTTGTGTTTGATTGCTGATCCCTGCAGGCGGTATGGAGAGGAGTGAGACAGGGTAAGATGGCAAAATTGCAAAGAAATGTAGTTTAATTTCCAAATCTGTATTGTAAATGTGAATAATTTTATTCATTTATATTAGTCATGATTCAATTGGTTTTAGTTAAGAATAATTTCATCTTAGTTACATTTTTGTTATATTTAGTTAAGAATATTTCCGTTTTATTTAAAAATAATTTCATTTTAGCTATAATTAAATTCGTATTAATTTGAAATAATTAGTTCGGAACTTTTTTGTTTTAGTTAAGAATAATTTAAGTTTTAGTTAAGATTTTTAAAGTTTTAATTACAAATTTCTTGGTTTTAGTTAAGTTTTTTTGAGTTTTAGTATGGATTTTAGTATAGAAAATTTTAGAAGTATTAGTTAAGATTTTCCGAGTCTTAGTTATGATTTCAGGAGTTTAAGTTACAATTTTCTTGGTTTTAGTTAAGATTTTTTGAGTTCATTGAAACTAATTAGTTAAACAATGGATCCAGTTAGTTGAAAAATGAAATTAATAAGTTAAGCAATGTAGCAAATTAGTTAAACAATGTAACAAAATAGTGAAGCACTGGAACCTACTCCTATTAGTGAAGCACTGGAACCAATTAGTTATGCACTGGAAATAATTAGTTAACCACTGAAACCAATTAGTTAAGTCTGAAATTGAATTAGTTAAGCAACGAAACCAATTAGTTATTCAACGGAACCAATTAGTTATGCAACGGAACCAATTAATTATGCAATGAAAGCAATTAGTTAAGATTTTATGAGTTTCAGTTAACAATAAGTTTGTTTAAAAATAATAACTATTCGACACATAAGTTTAACTATTTATCTTTGTATCTTAACTATTTTTTTATTCAATTAGTTATGATTTTATTACTTTTAGATATGTTTTACACTAGTTTAGTTAGTAACAAAAAATCGAAAAACTTATTTTTCGAAAAAAAAAACGAAAAAAAATTGAAATAAAATTACAAGCCTGAAATAAAATTAGTTAAGCCTGAAATTGAATTAGTTAAGCTTGACATTCAATTAGTTAAGCAACGAAACAATTAGTTAAGCAATGAAACCAATTAGTTAAGCATTGAAATCAATTAGTTAAGATTTTATGAGTTTTAGTTAATAATAAGTTTGTTTAAAAATAATAACTATTCGAGTCATAAGTTTAACTATTTGTTTTTATACCTTTACTATTTTGTTATTCAATTAGTTATGATTTTGTTACTTTTAGTTATGTTTTACACTAGTTTAGTTAGTACCAAAAAAAAGTTGAAAATTCACTTTTTTTCTGGGAAAAAATAATTTAAGCCTGATATCCAATTAGTTAAGCCTGACCTCTATTTAGTTAAGTTTGAAATCCAATTAGTTAAGTCTGAAGTACAATTAGTTAAGCTTGGAAAAAAAATGAATTATTTTTTTCAAAAAAAAAAAAAAAAATTTTGAAAAAAAAAAAAATCCGAAAAAAATACATGATGACGTCAGCATATGCGCCAACATGGCTGCCAACGGGGCTGCCAACATTAGCCGCCAACAAGGCGGTCTTACCGTAAGACGGTCTTACACAAAAGTTTCTCTACAAGGACCTTTACATTATCAACGGCAGTGGATATTCTAGGAATTACATGATTCTAATACCCCTTATTTCTTGCCTGCCATATCATGTATGTAGTCACAACAATCTCATTAGTTAGAGTCGATCTTTTCCATTTTGTGCCCTTATAACCACCTCTAATCCATTTCACAACTTCAGTTATCTCCACGGATTTGTAACAAACACCTAACCAATTCAGAACAGCAGTAAGGCACTTGTTGACATAAATGTAGTCGCATAAAAGTTGTTGAATTGTTTCCGGATGTAAGTAAAAAATGACACAATTCTCATAATCTGAAATGGCGTACTGCTTAAGTCTGGTTCTAGTTTGTAGTCTATTCAACAATATCAACCAAAGAATGAACCTATGTTTCGGAATGATACTAGTATTCCAAACATTGTGATACCAACCTACTGCATGACCAGACCCTGTCAGGGATATATAAGCTTTAGAAATGGAATAGGGTTGTGCAATGTTCCAATTATTCCAGCTCAATTTCTGAACTATCTCGTTCTTCTCTTTACATATATGCTTCCAACTCCAACTAACTCTGAAGAGATTGCGTAGGTACCTTAATGGTACCATGGATTGGAGTTTGCACTACTCCAAGTTTCCAGGAGTCTTGGAAGGCTATTGTGATGCCAACTGGGTTTCTGACAATGATGAAGTCAACTCTTCCAGTGGGTATGTCTTTACCCTAGGGGGTGGAGCTATATCTTGGAAATTTTGTAAATAATCCTGTACTTCTACGTCTACTATGGAGTATGATTTTATTGCTTATGAATTGGCAGGTCATAAGGCAGAATGATTGAGAAATGTGCTTGCAGATATTCCTCTGTGGGGGAAGCCAACTCCTTCAGTTGCACTTCATTGTGATTCGCAAGCGGCTATTGCTATGGCAAACAACCATGCCTAAAATGAAAAGATAAGACACATTTGTTGAAGGCATAAGATCGTCAAAGAATTGTCATCGAGTGGAGTGATCGATATCATTGTACTATATATGTAAAGTCTGAAATGAACATTGTGGGTTCGTTAACGAAAGGCATGTGTAGAAAACTAGCTTTGAAAACATCATAAGGGATGGGCTTGGAGCCCATTGGATGAATTGTAAAGTATGAACTCCTACTTACAATAAGTTTAAAGGGGAACATTATGTCATAATTAGGAAGCACAAAATTTTATTTTTTGTCCATCCCCTATATGTTATTATGTTTCTGCTACAATCGGAAAGAGGTTGAGCATACAGATCGTAATGAACTCATACCATATTTTCTGTATTGTGAAGGTAGCTCAGACTTGATAGGATTCACCTACGCAGGTGTGGAAGTGTGATCGCTTCCTATAAGAATTGCAATATGCGCTATTCTCTAGAGCACCTATGTGCATATCCAAGTCGGACGTATGGCCAGTATACGGGGTCACTTTATTCGCGGAGTCAGAATATCATACATATTCAGTTGCGTGCTTTGAGTGACAGGTTTCTAACTCCCTATCAAGTTCAATACGTAAGTCACTTGGTAGGAAAGAGATCATAGCTCAAATATCACTAAGTGTTAATTCAACGTACCGAAACACATTGACACCTATTCAATTGTTTTGTTTTTCCCAAAATCAATATCTTTCTATTCTTTCTTTCTTTTCCACATATTCGAACCTGTGGGGATTGTTGGAAGTTCTTGTTGAGAAACACAAAGAAAAGAGTATAAAATAAGAGAGCTAGTCCCACATTGGAAAAACTTCTCATATTCTCCTTGTCTATTAATTGGGGTGTGAGTGTAACTCTTGTTTGAGAAAATGCGAGAGTGGTTTTGGTGGACGCATAACACACATACGGGTCGAGCTTGGACCATAGGTTGTTGGCCTTAGGCCTTGGTACTTGGGCTCTTAGGAATGCGGTTCGCGACGTGGGGTGGGTTTTATGGGACTACCTAATCTTTTTGGTACCGAGTTAAGCCCTTATTAACTACAAGAATTTGCATTTATTACGTAACCGTTGGATTAGTTAACCTTAATGACGTTCGTTACAATATATATAATTTCTGTCTGTTTTTTGCCGTTACGATCTATATTGTTTCAGCGGTTTATAACTGTTGCTCTCCTTGATTTTAATTACTTAATTAGAATTTCGATTTATTCCAAAAACACAAAAACATTCAAACACTTTTCCAGAAAAACAAAACACACATCATTTTCTCTCACACAAATTACTCTCGGGTTTGGGCATATATTTTGAGTCCATCCGGTTTTTTCAGTGCACACAAATTCGGAGTTGTGCTAATCCTAGAGGGCGGTCGCATTTTATTCCACTGTACCAGGAGGTAGCGCGAAATCGTCCTTTAGGACAACGGGTGTCCACGACGCAATAATTGCTCATCAATTAATTCATCACATCTGATAAGTTTGTTATAATTTTCGTATTTATCACAACACCCACTGCTCATGTCAACTATCCAGCGAAACCATAATAAAGGGAACGAGATTGGCCGATTCAGCTGGAAAAGAAGACCCTATTAAGCTTGACTCTAATCTCTAATCCAACTTTGTGAAATACTGAAATGAATTGAGAAGTATAACATATCTAATTTATAATACAATAGAGGCATATGCTCATGAATCATATGAGAAAGACAAATATAATTTTTCTCATAACTAAGCATGACATCAAGAGCATAAAAAATCCTAAGAACCGTCTATAAAAAAATTCTCTTGTCGGTGAGTTGGAAATAAAAACTACCGACGGAATTTATGGTTAATATAGTCCTTCAAGCTGTGAATAATTATTGGTTCAGTTAGAAAAATAGTTTGGTACGTGAATTATTGGTTCACATCAAATTGATGTTTGTTCTTTGACGTTTTGGCGCATGGATTTTTGGCCTAATTGGTTGATTGTTTGTTTTTTGTCCTTTTTGTTCTTTTTCAAGGAACGGTGTTAAGTGTTTGCACGGCAATTAGAGTTTGCCGGGAGCAAGACTTGTATACGTAATATACTTAATAAAGTAGGGTTTGGATCACTTTGTATATAAAATTTATTTGTATGTTTCAAGTTATATACTCCCTCCATTCTTAAATGATCTTCCTATTTTGTGTTTGGGGTGGAAAATAAGAAAATGATATCTTGTAATGATTGGGTGTAAGAGAAAATTATAATAAATGAAGAAAAGTAATAAAGAAATGAAAGAGAGAGAAGATATTTTTATTAAAGTAATAAAAAATCATAAAAGTGGGGTTGGGTGGGTGAATGGGGAAATGTGAATGAATTAAATAAAGGATTGTGGGGAAATTTATGGTAAAAAGTGATGTCCAAAAATAGAAACAGGAAGATCAAATAGGAACGACATTTATAGAAACAGGAAGATCAAAAAGGAATGAAGGGAGTACTATATAGTTGTACTCCCCGTATGTAGGAGGCTAGATTGTTGGTGACCATCGACCCAGTTTGTCCATATCCAATCAAAAAAAAAATATTAGGCAAAGATGGCTCACCCTAAATAAATGTGTAAATTGTTGTTAAGTTGATATATACTGTCAACGGTAATATAAGTATTGTCAATGTTGTATATATACTGTAATTGTTGTATTAAAATACCGTCACAATCACCCAAAAAAAGAAAATGAAATGAAATAGAAAAAGTAAAGGGACCACTTAAATGAATGGGTAAAAGTGTTACATATTAAAGGAATTGGTAAAAATATGTATACGAAGTGTATACCAAGTATTATATAAGTATTGTCATCGTTTGCATAAATACAGTCATTGTTGTATTGATATATTGTCATTGTTGTATTAGTTACTGTCATTATTGCCGATAATGAGTAGTTTGTTTGACTTTTCAATGCATGAAGTGAAAATACAATTTTACCCTGGGTATGGACAAAATGGTGGCTAGTGACCAGTGGCCTAGCCCACCTCCTCCCCGTATAGAAATAATTGGTACACTTTGACCGACATGAAGATTAATGAAAGTGACTTAATTTTATTAAAATAAGAGGTAAGTGGGTAAATGGAGATTTTGGACAAAAGTTTAAAGTAATTAAAGGAACAAAAAGGACAAAGAATAATTGAAAAAATATTACTGGTGGATATTTAGTATAAGAAGGATATAATGGGGGGGGGGGGGGGAGGGTGGGGATTACATAAATATAAAGTGCACCACTCATTAAAATATGACTAATTAAGGAAAGTGCAACAATCATATTTATACGGAACTTCAAGTCTGGTATGAGACCGTCCACACCATCAAGTTGATGGTGTGACGTGTTCACACTTTATTGAAGGAAATAATGCCCTTGGTCCAAGTATGCATTTAATGTTAAGTCTAATAAATGCGGTTCAGTATTAATTAACAAGTTAATAATTCAGTGAGATCAAGTGAGCTGAATGCCTAGCTAGAGGCCGCTTCAGTTCAAGTGGAATTAATGATATTAATCCACAGCTTACTCTTGACTGAACCCGTAGGGTCACACAAATAGTACGTAAACGGATCAAGTATTTAATGGCGTTAAATGCTCCATCCATGGATATTCGGAATCGACGGATCTTGGTTTCAGTGGGAGCTGAGATCGTCAAAGGCAAGTAAATGAATACTCCGGAAACGATGATATTGCTGGAAACGGAAATATGGATCGTATCGGAAATATAAATATTATCCAAGTCGTAGATGTTGCCGGAAACGGAAACATGGTACGTATCGGAAAATATTATCGGAAATGGAAATATTGCCGGAATCAGAAATATTACCGGAAACGGAAATATTGTCAGAATCGGAAATATTATCGAAATCGGAAAATAATTCCGGAAACGGAAATATTAAATATTTGTTCAAAACGGAAATTAATTCCGGAATCGGAAATATTAAATATTTTTCGTATCGAAAATGAATTCCGGAATCGAGAATTTAATCGGAAGCGTATCGTACGAATAAGCATCGGACGAGGCCTGCCGGACGAGGGCCCAGCACAAAGCCAGGCCATCGCCCAGCAAGCCACACGCATCAATCGCACACATGATATGTTCATATTTTATAGTGTTTTTACCCCCGTCCCTTAGTACTTTTTGATCTCAAATGAGCTCTTCGGAGCGATTTTTAGTACTAATGTGCTCCTTGTAGTGTGTTTGTAGTTTCAGGTTCATCATTGTAGGAATTAGCATATTTTTGTGCATATCCTACTCATTTGAATCAATACAAGAGATTATGTACTTTCGAGAGCACAAACATTAAGTTGGAAGAGTTTTGAAGCAAAGCGAATAACGAAAGAAGTAGAAAAATGACTATAGTCCACTATTTTGATCATAACTCAAGTTCTACAACTCCAAATAAAGTAATTCTAATTGGGTTGGATTCTAGACTTCAATAGCTTTCCAACAAGTGGTCACTCGCCTAATTCCGACGAATAACGAAGGAGATATGGCGTTTTGAAGATAGAGGATCGTGCAGTTTCGACACGCGCCCGATCGGGCGGGCTTCGCCCGATCCGGATTGGGCGGTCTTCTGGGCGCTGTTCTGGGCATTTCGCAACCGCCCAATCGGGCGGAATTTCGCCCGATCGGGCTGACTATCAAGCAGAATGCCCGATCGGGCGACGCCAACCCCTGCTGCTTTTTCGCGAGTTTTTATTTCCGGTTTTGGGCTATATTTTGGAAACTATAAATACTAGCCCCTTTTATTTTTAGTGGCATCTTATTTTCTAGTATTAGACCCTTAGTTTATTTTCTCTTAATCTAGTTTTCTCTCAAATTTGTTCCAAGCACTTATTTTTAGTTTCAATCAAAGCTCCAATTTTTAGTTCATCCTTTTGTTCTACATTTAGGTATTGCTTTCTATTTTTCTTTATTAATCACTTTTGATCATGTTTTCCATTATGTTGATTACTTTGTTATTTGTTATTATGCTTGAGTAATTTATTTTCTAGGGTTTGGGGATCCTTGAATAACATGAAGGGAGATTGAATAATTGTGATTGTTGGCATTGTAATTGATTCCTATTGATTGATTTATTTCACTATACAATTAGATTTGCGCAGGTTTAATTGTGGTAGTTATGCAATATCAAATTAAGATTCTAGAGATGCAATTTGATGTTTAGGCTTGTGTCAATAGGTGGAATTAGAGTTAATACGTAGCGAGAGCCCGTTAATTCTAAGTCTATGATTAGTATCGATTCGAGAGAGCATGCTAGTCCAATTAATTACTTTGTGGATTATCGTGATTGTTTATTGTCTTGGATTGTTATTTGTTGGTGAACCTATACCCTAGATTCCTTAATATCTTGATCCTTAATTGTTTAATTATCGTAGTAGTCTTAGCAAACCATCAAACCAACTCTGGTTCCCAATAGTCTAGTCTGATTGATTAATAGTAGAAAGAACACTGTTTCCCTGTGGATTCGATCCTGACTTCCCTTGCTACCTAGCTAGTGGACTTAGGTTATTTTTGATTAGGTGATACGACTTAAACCTGTCAAAATTTGGTGCCGTTGCCGGGGAAACGGTTTTATTTTCTGCTATTAATTTTGTGGTCTAAATTATTTTCTTGAGTCTCGGAGAACTTCCAGTTCTTTGAGACCATGTATATATTTTATTTTATTTAGTTTATTTAGATTATTTAGTTTATTTTTTATTTATTTTTCTGTTTTTTTATTTTTTTTTATTTTTTTGTTTTGTTTTCATTTTGTTTTGTGTTTTTTTGAAAATAAATGGATTATTATTCTTTTCCTCAATTCGTAAATGAGCCTTTTTGGGTGTATTTTGATAGGCTTAATGATTTTATTGGTTACCACAATCTTAATCTTTGGGATTCTTGTGGTTTTGCTTATGGTGGTTTAAATGAGTATACAAGGGATGTGATAGAAAGTAGATTTAATGGTGATTTTCGAGCCTTGTCTTTGGATGATATGTGGGATTACTATATGTGGTTTGCAAGGGATTTGTATGAGCGTGAAATGGCCATTCATGTTACATGTGCTAATCCAAATTATGAGCGTAATCTACATGTTTCTACCCCCTCTCCCTTGAATGCTTGTTATAATGAGATGCATTCTAATGTTTATGATAATCATGTCTATACTAATGACTTATCTAACCCTTGCATGGATATCAATGTTTTGCCTCATGATTCCACTGTTGCTTCTCCCGTGTATTATTGTGAACCCTTGCCCAATCTTGTTCAACCCGAATCAGAAAGCAGAGATAGCTTCTTAGAGGAATTAAGAAGATTAAACTCTGAGATTGAGATTCAGTGTACTAGATCTAAAGAGGCTACTAATGAGATTATTAAAGCTAGTAAGACTACTCTTGAGAGATTTAGAAAAGTTCAAGAAATTATTGAAAATAATGATTCGAGTTGTGTTGGGGATGGGGGTCAACTGAGTGAACTCATAGGCAACCAAGAGTGGGAGGAACTTATAACAGAGGTTGAGGATGAGTTGGAGGATGATGATGTGACTGTTGGATCAATGGATGAAGGATTTGTTGAAACTGAAAAGCCATATGTTATAGAGCAAGTCCATGAGGAAGTTGAAGTTGATAAAACCCTTGTTGTTGTGTCAACCCCTACCCCTCATATTCCAAGTCCAAGAAGGGTTATTCTTAGCCCCGTTTACACCGTCTCACTCCCCTTCTCTTTCCCCATAAAACCTTTGCTTGAGGATCTTCCTCCTCCCCACGAAAATCAAAAGCCCAATGACCCAATAGAGTATGTTCCTCTTTGTGAATCTTTTGCAGGTACTTATAGTACTTACAAAGAAGAGGTGGATGCTTTGTAGAGAGCTCTATATGGTGAAGAGCCTGCCCACCATGAATTCCAAAACACAGAGAGAGCTATTTCATTGATCATTGAGATTGAAGAATCAATAGTCCGCAAAAACAACTTCCATAAGGAGAGTATGCCTACTTTCTCTTTTCCTTCCTTTTCTTATTCTTCTTTTATTATTGTTTTTTCTTTTTGTTCTTCTTCCTTTAGGCATCCCACTCCTTACTAGCATAGAGTTCATTCGGACTTTATGAAAATGTTGTTGTTGATTATCGTGCATGTCTTGTTGCACGAAAGTTGTGCGAGTGCGCATGACAAGCTTCTGCGCTCGTTCGTTGGTTATGTACTAACCAATCTCTTTGCGGGAGGCATATAAGAGTTGGAGCCGGAGGGGCTTAATGAAGTTTGAGACCCTCGATCTCCACTCCTTGAAGCACTGAGGACATTGCTGAGTTTGGCTTGGGGTAGGTATGTGTTATTGCTTTCTAGAATAGTTTATCGCTTTTGAAAAAAACAAAAAACAAAAATACGTTCCGATGAATACAAAATCATGCTTCCCTGTGCCCCTTTGATTGAAAATTGTTTGGATTCTTGGTTTTTGATGACGAGCAATGTTGATATGTTAGCCATGATTTGATATTTGATTACTTTGATGCCTTGATATGAGTCAACTTTGACCAACTATTTGTGGACTTGGTGCTTGGCTAATTGATTTGTTTAGGAATGTGTGATAGCTTCCTGGTGTGTCATTGATTTTGAGTATTGATTTGCAACTGTTAGTAATGTTTTATGACTCATATACATGCACATTGAGGAGGACGAAGGCATTTTTATTTATTTAGGTAGCCTTCGGATGAAATTAGATACATTTGTTCCCTCTTTTCTGCCCATGTTGTTGCTTGTGCCC
Source organism: Spinacia oleracea (assembly GCF_020520425.1). Classification (NCBI taxonomy): domain Eukaryota; kingdom Viridiplantae; phylum Streptophyta; class Magnoliopsida; order Caryophyllales; family Amaranthaceae; genus Spinacia; species Spinacia oleracea. Next base: position 70,926,809 of record NC_079488.1, read on the forward strand.
CTTTATTCGGTGACTAGCCATATTACAAGCCCATGAAAGCCCCATTGGTTACTAGTCCCAAGCCTAGCTTGGGGGAGCTAATAGTAAGTGAGGTGAGGGAGTTGTAGTGTGCTACATTTTGAGCACAAAGTGAGTGTTGAAAAGGAAATAAGGGAGTTCTTCTTATCTTGTTTGTTGTTTGAAAAAGAGAAAAAACAAATAATGAAGAGTGAAAGAGATGAGAAGAATAGAAAATATGAAGGTTTCCAAAGGAAAAAAAAAAAGGAAATTGAAAAAAATAAAAAGAAAAATTCATTACTCTCAGAAAAATTCAAAGCATTGTTTCACTCAAATATTGTAATTTCTTATCTTTATGAGTGATTGATTTTAATTGTGAAAGAAAGGCAAGAAAGTATAGTGAGGTTTGTTTGTTGTTTCATCATGTGTTGAGTGGGAGAGTTGTGGTCATCATTTGTGGTTGATCATGGTTTTGCTAGGATTTATGCTCCCTAAAGCCAAGGCTAAAAGCTCACATTTTACCCAAATTTACCGCACCCCTACCTAAGCCTATCATTACAAGCTTTGAAGACCTTCCGACCTTTGTGCACAGAGTCATATTAATGTGAAAGTAGTTGTTATTCAATGCAAGTTATGACATGACATATTCCGAGTCGACTATTAGGTTGAGTGCATGTTCTTTTAAACACACGAGTGTTGTGAGTTTGGGAGGGCATTGTTCACATACATATTGGGAGGAGAGCGAACGGGTACATCTTTTACCCGCCACATAAATGAGTGAAGAGTGTGTGAGCACTAGTCTTGAATTCCATTGTGCACTTGTGGTTCGCTCTGCGTGACGATTGCTAGGGAGGATTTATGGTCGAATGGATTTGATTGGTTGGCATTGATACATGCTTGTTGAATTTTACTTTGAATCGTATCCATTGTTTTAAGATGTGTTTGGGGTGAAGTTGATTTATGTATTCATCGATAATTTCTTTGCTTAGGGACAAGCAAAGATCTAGCTTGAGGGAGTTTGATATGTTCATATTTTATAGTGTTTTTACCCCCGTCCCTTAGTACTTTTTGATCTCAAATGAGCTCTTCGGAGCGATTTTTAGTACTAATGTGCTCCTTGTAGTGTGTTTGTAGTTTCAGGTTCATCATTGTAGGAATTAGCATATTTTTGTGCATATCCTACTCATTTGAATCAATACAAGAGATTATGTACTTTCGAGAGCACAAACATTAAGTTGGAAGAGTTTTGAAGCAAAGCGAATAACGAAAGAAGTAGAAAAATGACTATAGTCCACTATGTTAATCATAACTCAAGTTCTACAACTCCAAATGAAGTAATTCTAATTGGGTTGGATTCTAGACTTCAATAGCTTTCCAACAAGTGGTCACTCGCCTAATTCCAACGAATAACGAAGGAGATATGGCGTTTTGAAGATAGAGGATCGTGCAGTTTCGACACGCGCCCGATCGGGCGGGCTTCGCCCGATCCGGATTGGGCGGTCATTCTGGGCGCTGTTCTGGGCATTTCGCAACCGCCCGATCGGGCTGACTATCGAGCAGAATGCCCGATCGGGCGGGCGTTCGCCCGATCGGGCGACGCCAACCCCTGCTGCTTTTTCGCGAGTTTTTATTTCCGGTTTTGGGCTATATTTTGGAAACTATAAATACTAGCGCCTTTTATTTTTAATGGCATCTTATTTTCTAGTATTAGACCCTTAGTTTATTTTCTCTTAATCTAGTTTTCTCTCAAATTTGTTCCAAGCACTTATTTTTAGTTTCAATCAAAGCTCCAATTTTTAGTTCATCCTTTTGTTCTACATTTAGGTATTGCTTTCTATTTTGCTTTATTAATCACTTTTGATCATGTTTTTCATTATGTTGATTACTTTGTTATTTGTTATTATGCTTGAGTAATTTATTTTCTAGGGTTTGGGGATCCTTGAATAACATGAAGGGAGATTGAATAATTGTGATTGTTGGCATTGTAATTGATTCCTATTGATTGATTTATTTCACTATACAATTAGATTTGCGCAGGTTTAATTGTGGTAGTTATGCAATATCAAATTAAGATTCGAGGGATGCAATTTGATGTTTAGGCTTGTGTCAATAGGTGGAATTAGAGTTAATACGTAGCGAGAGCCCGTTAATTCTAAGTCTATGATTAGTATCGATTCGAGAGAGCATGCTAGTCCAATTAATTACTTTGTTGATTATCGTGATTGTTTATTGTCCTGGATTGTTATTTGTTGGTGAACCTATACCCTAGATTCCTTAATATCTTGATCCTTAATTGTTTAATTATCGTAGTAGTCTTAGCAAACCATCAAACCAACTCTTGTTCCCAATAGTCTAGTCTGATTGATTAATAGTAGAAAGAACATTGTTTCCCTGTGGATTCGATCCTGACTTCCCTTGCTACCTATCTAGTGGATTTAGGTTATTTTTGATTAGGTGATACGACTTAAGCCTGTCAACACAGCCAGACCCCGCCAGGCCCAGCGCAAGGCCAGGCCCAGCAAGGCCTTGGCGCGCGCAGAGCAATTAAGTGGGCTGCGACATTGGGCTGCGAGCGAGTGCAGACTCGCGTGGGCCGCAAGGCTTGCGCGGGTGGTGCTCGTGCTCGTGCTCGTGTACGGTTGTGTGCAATACAAATCCTAAAGCTATTAGAATTTGTTCTATGATTAAATCCTAATCCTAGTAGATAGATTTTATTTAATAAGAGTCCTAATAGGATTCTAATTAAACTAAATTGGTATTCTAATAGGATTCTAAGTCCTTTTCCATAACTCTATAAATATGTGCCTAGGGTCATAAATTTAAAAACGTAAGATTCATGTATTCAAACGTAAGATTTTCGCAAAAATCAGCCATACACTCTTGCCCTATTAGCCGAAATTTATAGTACCTTAAGGGCGATTCTAGTTGGTCAAGCTTAAGGCGGATCCGGACGTGCTGTGGACTATCTACAGAGGGACGACACTTGGAGTCCTAAAGACTTGTTCTTGTTCGGTTCGGGCGCAGCTAGGGAGGGCACGCTACAAAGTGTATGCATCTGAATTATGCTAAATGATTATGTGTTAATAATATGTTTCCTGGCTTTATGGTTTTTTCTGCATGATTTATGTTTATTCATATGTATCATAACCTAACAGTGGTATCACGAGCTTCTTATTATTTTCATAATCTAAATTACATGAACATGGTTAAATTTTACAAATTTGCAAGGAATTAAAGGGGTGATTAGTTTTCGTAATTAATTGCAAATTGCGTTTATTTAATTATATGTACGCAGTTTTTCGGCAGAATATTCGTTACTCAACCAAATCGAGTGATTTTTGTGTCAATTTCGCATGTAAAAGGCATTCTAAAATTTTGACAAAAATAGTGTTTTTCGGCCGAACCCAGAATTCCCAAATTCGAAGCATAACTATGACTTTTCGGTGGTTTTAGTTTTTCGAACGCAAAAGTTTGTAATTTTAAGATGTTAAAATTGAATATTTGTGATTCTTGTTGATAAATCTTGAATTTTTGATTGACCTACAGTATATGTTTAACAAGTTTGAATGCCTAGCCTTGTTAATTATACAACCTAATTTGTAATTATGATTAATTTGTTGAAATTCGAATAATTTAGAATTGATTTGTTTTTCATAATTAATTAATAATTTAATTAGGTACCCATGATTAAAAACCACCATACAAATTGTTAATTTATGTTAAATTTTAAATTTTTATGACCTAGATTTGAATCCATGTTAATCGGAAATTAATTGATTAATAAATTTTCGATTTTTAGCCCTAAAAATTATGAAATTAATATGATTTATTAATTTGTCATTAATTTTAAATTAAAATTTTTAATTTTATGAAAACGCCCATAAATGTTGCACGCACAAAGCAATGGAAGCTACGTGTTACCCTTAAGGGGTGTTGTATAGTGCGGGCACGCGACGACGAGCAAGGGAGCTCGTCGCCCGTGCGGTACGAATGCAGCGAGCAACGAGCTATGCGGCACGCAAGGCCCTGCGCCTAGGCGTGCGTGCATGACGATGGGTGAGGGCATGGGCACTAGGGGTGCTTATGAGCTCCCCGAACTCGCGAGCTACTCGAACCTGACTCGGTCAAAGCTCGGTCAAAACTCGATTCGAATCAGCTCGACTCGAAAATGTAACGAGTCGAGTCGAGCAACTTGATACTCGACTCGAAAAGCTCGAAAAGCTCAAATTATATATACATAATAAAAACTGTTATAAAAATATAAATGTTTTATTTTATCATTTTTATTCATCATTTTATGTTTTTTAATTCTTTAATAAAAATATTTTTTTTCTTCCTAAAATGGATGAATAAGTTATTAAGGACAAAAAAAAAAAATATCTAATTCGTCCATATGGATTACACTATTTGGCAGTCAAAATGTCTTCTACCGTTACTCCAACGTTGGTACATAAATAAGGGAGGAAAGAAGGAAGTAAGTATATTCATTTTGTCCCACATGGGTAAATAAGTGAGGGAGGAAAGAAGAAAATGTTATATTAACTTTGTCCCACATTGGTAAATAAGTGAGGGAGGAAAGGCTAAAAGGGTTATAAGTATTACTCTTTGAGTATGAAAGTGTACAAATCACTTCCATTGGGCTTTCATTTGGGCTAATGGATATATTGATTTGGGGTATAAACTTTCTTTTTATAAGATTTAAATTTGATTTAAGTCGAATTTAAGCTCAATTTTGGGTTTTCAAGTCGATTACGAGTCGAGTTTTAGCTCGAGTGCTTGTGTTTTCGAGCCGACTTCGAGTCGAGTTCAAGCCGAGTTCGAGCTTGAGTTTAGTTTTTGAGCCCGACTTTGAGTTTTTGAGCCGATTTTGAGTCGAGTTCGAGCTCGGGTTTAGTTTTCGAGTTCGAGTCGAGTTTGAAAATTTTAAGCTCGCGAGTTTTCGAGTCGAGTCGGGTTTGACTATGAGTTTTCGAGTTCGAGTCGAGCTTAGCCAAACTCGAGCTCGACTCGGCTCATTAGCATCCGTAATGGGCACACAGCAAGAGCACGATGCGTGTGGACAATAGCACGCTGCGCCACGACGCACCAAGCTCGCCCAGGGGCAGTAGCCACGACGCAACACGAAGCTGAGCGCAGCGTAGCCCGCAAGGCTGCGTGTGTGCGTGGCATGGGACGTGTGCTACGATCAATGGCGCGGGGCATGTACCTCGTAGCTCGATGGGGCTTGGGCGCAAGCCCAAGTGCCTCGTCTTGCAAACTATTGATGCGTTTCGTTTTAATTTTAAAATTTTCAGTTCGGAAATAATTTTAATTAAATTTAAAATTAATTATTTAAATTGTTTTCTCGGATTTTAATTTTATTATTATAAATTTTTATTTATACTAATTATTTTACTAAAATTACACCTTGAATTAATTTAAATTCATTTAATTCAACTGAAAAATAAATTAAATAAATGGATTCAATTATAATTTTATATGAGCTATAAATTTTAATTAAACTTGTATGTTTCCGGTTAGACTAGAAATACATTTTTATGTTTAAAATTAGTAAAGCATATAAAGTTATTGGTTTAAGTGGGAGCAATTTTAGTCATAAACTCTTGATTAGGTCTACAAATCCTTTAAGGTTAAACAACTTGATTAGAATTAATAAGGACTGAATAATTTGTAGATTATTGGTGCCCTTGATTAATTGCTGCAAATATTTAAGTGATGCATAACGTGTTTATACTAACCAGCTATGTGGGCCATTCATGATAATGAATGGGTGAATGGTATATATTGTATATGTACTGTTTTGCAGGTTATGAAGTGACTAGTATGGCCCAAATAGGATAGAAAATATGGTCTGCGTACTATTAATTTGAATGTAATTGGTCTAAAGCACCAAATTTGTTTTTCAATTCAAATATGGTCTGCGTACCATCAAATAGTTATAATTAGTTTAATTATAGTTTATCCTATTTGAAAAAAATGGCGCCTCCCACGGTGAAATTCAAGACGGAGTTTCCAATCCATTTTCAAGACGGACTTTGAAGTTGAAGCTTCAAGATGAAGTCGGGCCATACTAGATCACAATTATCTTATGCATGCTTTAAGTTATTTATTGCTTTTAAATATGTCTTAAATATGCATGAGATTGTGGCTTCATTATGTTGCATGATTAAGGATTTTATTTCACTTAAAATCTAACCAACATAGTAAGAGTCTTAAGTTCCAAACTTAAAAATTGAGTTAAAAGGTGCCATGCCAAAATAACACTTACTTGGATATCCTTTACATCGATCTTAGTAATAGGTTTCTGCCATAGCGAGGTGTTACTTATCGATACTAAAGGGGTAAGTTACACAAATAATTGTGAGTACATGTTAGTTTTGGTGAAACTCAACGATATAAGTAAGGAGTCCTTTTATGTCGTGGCAAAATCGATAGGTTTATCTAATAAGTTCTTAGACGTACCTATCAACCAAGAGTAGTTTCTAGACTATTAGCAAAAGGCTTTTGCTTACGTAAAATGTTTTAGAATTGAGTCAAAATACATAATGTGCTTAATTCTTCAATGATTTTAGGGTCTTGGAATCATTTTATTCACAACTGCCGGAACAATAAATTCGAATAAAATGCTAATAACTTGTTTAAATTGCATGAATGCTTTAATTTTCAAGTTATTACTCATGATAAATGTTTAGACTTTGCATGCTTCAATGTATGTTTTAATTATTGTTTATAATTAAATATGTTGCACTGCAGTAAACCCTTTTAGAAAGGTAACAGTAAATTTCCTCGATTGGTAGTGAATCTAAGAACAATTCACGGAAATGAAAGAAAATGAGCAATTTAAAATGTACGTTTCTTTTAGCGACTTTTATGGTTGTTTTCGATATCAAATCGAATAGCAAACATATTGGTTCTTGTGAATTCAAAACACACTGTAGTTTTGAGATCATAAAGCATTGAGTTTAAACGCTCAGCTTTACCAATGGTTAACAACCTAATATCTTTTTCCATTTAATTCTCGAATGAGTCTAGTCCCTAGACATTCGAATAGATCGATGCTTAGAGAACTTTAGAAGCTTCTGGTAAGATCATCTAGTTGAAAAGAATATTCAACATAAAATAAAATGGTAAGAACTTTGGAATGACATTGGACATGTCTAACAAAGTATAAAAGTCAACACTAGAGAATTCAATTCTTCAGACTATAAGAAAGGGTACAAGAAATAGGAAAACAAAGGAACAAATGAAAGGAATTTACAATTCCGTTTCTACCTATAAGTTTATGTTTAAAGAAAACTAACCTAGCAATCGAACTTCCTTAATATCATATACCACTTGAGGTTCTTACTTCGGTAATAACTCAAATAATGGAAGCTAGGCTACACTAATGGCCTACAAGTGGGAAATGAAGCATGGCAATGCTACATTAGTTGTAGGGTCATCTAGTTTGTTTTAAGTCCTTTCAATGCTGGAACTTAATGGCTATTTTGTTCCATAATCAGCATACCTAAAATTCTGTTTTCAAACACAGAAAGACTCACATTCAGAAGAACTGTAACACCCTAATAATTCCTTTCTTTTATAAAATCGTTTTCCAACTTAAAATAAAGGAATTACTAAAGTATTACCACCACCGTGATAACGGTTAAGGCTATTACCAGAATTACGCAGCGGAATTTAATGTCAACTAACTTTTGAAAACATAATTAATAAATATCGAGGCCTCCTACAATTTGGAACCATAATGGCCCAAAACCCAAAGTATAAATAATTCAAACATTTCAAACATAATTAAAGTAAAGTTAAATAGTTCAAAATACGAAAACATGCAACTCTCTCGATCATCCCAAGCCACATGATTCCGATCTACCAACCTGCTATATTATTCTACTCCCCATCAATGCAAGTGTAAATGATAGATCATCATAGGGTAATTAAGGCAAAGGCCATGACCAAAACACACAAAGCACGTAGTCAGCAAAAGCTGAGTACTTACAAGCATAGAGTGAATGAAACTGAAACATGCATCACTCACTAAGTACTAATCAACATGCAAAAGCCATATAATAATAAACAATCAATCATGAATACAAGACTCGACTCTTGACTCGACTCTTGACTCACAATTCAATTAGAATAAGGTTCGAACGGGCCAAAAGAATATTCCACAAAGGGAAAAGGTTATGGGAGCCAACCATACACCATACACCAAATAATAAATAATAAAATCCGGCCATACCGAGTGTCGGGCCATACCGACGGAATTCCTGCGCATAATATAAATGAAACAACGTCTTGTATCATTAGTAGGAGTACGAGCTTTCCGGCAAGACTCCCCCCATCGTTCATACTCAAGGTATATACGTTCCAAGAGTTTTGAAGCTTGTTCTGGTTGCACTTTACGTTTATTAATATTTTATTAAAGGCGAACTCAAGACTCACCAACATGCACACATACAATTAATAAACAACAACCAAAACAATCTTATTTTAAATGCTTTAGGACTTGTGATCAACAAGGAAAGACCCTTGTGATATTACTACCATGTTCCTCCTCACCAAGGTGAGACTCCACATCACGCACATTAACATGAGGGTTGTGTCCTTGCACGACAAATCCTAATTCATTTCATACAGAATATTCCCAACTGAACCCTACATGTGCGGTGGCTTACGTGAGCTAACCCTTCACATGTGGTAAAATAAATAGTACAACGAAGTACGGATAATTGACTCAAAGTATGCTAGACATCCCGTACAATAGCATACAAATAAATAATCCATCACATCCCTTGCATGTGAAATAAACCATACATGCATAGATATTGAACAACATGATTGACAATGAAATCCATACTCATAATAATTCCGACATGCTTGTTCAATAATTAATCCAATAAATCCAACATCACAAATCACATGCTCGTTCACCAAAATAAACATGATTCCACATAATGTAATTCACATCATCAACAATCATGTAATGTCATTGACAAAAGGTGTGGTCGCCCTAGACTTGTACGTACCTTGAATACCTAAGCGTAGGCGCCACTTTGCAATAACGAGCACTCAACTAGAAATCACCTCCTATCATCAAAATAATGAAACTTAAATTATTTCCATGTTCATTAAATTTCCAGCAACTTTATAAAATTTAAGACCTCCTTTAAACTTTAGAATTCAATCGTTTTTCAATAATATAAACGTCTCGATTTGCAAAATCAATCCCTAGTACAAAAACATACTTTTTCCGCCTTTAAAATCAATAAAAATCAACACTTTACACCTTTATTCAAATCTGAAAATATAATTGATTATCATAATTAAAATCATCACCTAACTATGCTAATCAATTGACTCATTAGGTCTAGGTTAAAACCCTAACTTGAAAATCCCAATAACACTAGTTTATTATCATAAAAATCAATGCTTTATTCAATAAACAAATCTGAAAATTCATCCTTTAATAATTAAAACAAGCCTAATGAATCACAACACGCAAATCCTCAAACCACGGTATTCATAACCGGTTCCCAGCATTTTAATTACTCAAAACAATATTAATATAATAATTTAAAATACGGAATTTAAATAGAATAGGCAAGGAAGAAGAGAATTATACCAATCCGGCCTATAGCACGGAACAACCACGAATCAATGTGATTGGGCGAAAAGAAATTGGAAAACGAACAACAACGAAGCAACACAACACACGACACACCACTCGTGTGTGCGTGTGCAGCGCGGCACGAAGAGCAGCAGCAGGGGCGAAGGCACGCGGCTGGGCGCTGTGCGCGAGGGGGGAGAGCGAGGGGTGCTGGGCGCTGTTGCGCGAGGGAGAGAGCGAGGGTGCTGGGCGCTGGTGCGCGAGGGAAGGCGAGCGAGGGCGAGAGGGAGTGCAGCGCTGGGCGCGACAACACTCGAAGGCACAGGGGCATCGCGCGCTGGGCGTGAGGCCGAGCAGCACGAGGGCACGAGCACGGGCTGCGTGCGTGCGAGTGTGCGGACGAGAGAGAGGAGAGAGAGAGGGAGTTTGAGTAATGGCCAAGAAAGAGAGAAAAGAGGATTTATGAATTTTAGGGGCTCATTTAATGACGGGGGAGTTCTATTTATAGGCTCCCTAATCTCTTGATGGGCTAGGCTTAGGAGATTTGAATTGGGCTTAGGAAATAAATGATTGGGCTAGCTTAGGGTTTAATTTAAACTCTTTTGATTGGGCTCGTTTAGTAAAACGAATTGGACTTTTTATTTAAAACCCGAAGCACATAAAAAATCATTTGTAACTCATTTAATTTCCCGAATCAAGAACTAAATTCGTTTCTTGATTAATTAAAATAATAAATATTCTAATTAATTAAACTTCATTAAATATAATACATTTAAATAATATTTAAATGCTAATAAAATCGCAAAATACTTTATAAATATAATAAAATATACTTATAAATATTATAAAAATACGAGGTATTACAGTCTACCCTCCTTAAAAGAAGTTTCTTCCCGAAACTTGGGTTCGGAAATCAAAATTCAACTCGAAACTTGAGACTTTATGAGACTTTCAATGCGTTTATTTACAAAAATTTTAAGTTGCTGTACTCTTTACATGATTAAACAAGACAATAATAAGTGCAGATTCAAAAGAAAGTACTAAATTGAGCATAAAATAGGGGAAAACAAGGTAAAAAGCGCGAAATTCTACCGCACTCTACCCCCCTTAAAAGACACGAGTTACGACCCCGTAACTCAACTAACCTCGACAAAAAGCTCGGGATATTTCTTTCTCATTTCGTCCTCCGCTTCCCAAGTGGCTTCCTTAGATTCTTGATTAGACCACAACACTTTGACAATTTTCACATCTTTAGTACACGTACTACGCACTTTGCTATCAAGGATTTTGACAGGTCTTTCCTCAAATGTTAGACTTTGGTCTAATTCTATGGTCTCCAGTTGCAACACATGCGATTTATCCGGGATATATTTCCTTAACTGAGATATGTGGAACACGTTATGCACTCTATGCAAGTCCATAGGCAAGGCTAGTCTATAGGCTACTTTTCCGATTCTTTCTAAGATCTCATATGGGCCTATGTACTTAGGGCTTAACTTCCCTTTCTTTCCAAATCTCATGACACCTTTCATTGGTGACACTTTGAGCAACACTTTATCACCTATGTTGAACTCTTCATCCCTACGTTTCAAGTCTGCATAACTCTTTTGGCGATCTTGCGCCGCTTGAATCTTTGATTGGATGGTTCGGATTTGGTTCATGGTGTCCTCTATCATTTGAGGTCCCAACACTACGGTTTCACTAATATCGTTCCAGCAGAGTGGACTTCTACACTTTCGTCCATACAAAGCCTCAAATGGTGCCATTCCAATGCTAGCATGATAGCTATTGTTATAGGAAAACTCAATCAAATCTAGGCTATCTTCCCAACTTCCTTGGAAATCAATAACGCATGCCCGAAGCATGTCCTCAAGGGTTTGGATAGTCCTTTCAGTTTGTCCATCCGTGGCTGGCTGGAAGGCTGTACTCATTTTCAATGTTGTACCAAAGTTCTTCTGCACACTTTTCCAGAAATTCGAAAGAAACCTTGAATCCCTATCTGACACGATATCCTTAGGAACTCCATGTAACCTCACAACATTCTTAATGTAAGCTTTGGCAAGTTGTTCCATTTTCCAGGTTTCCTTCATTGGTATAAACACTGCTGACTAAGTCAACCTATCTAGCACAACCCAAATTGTATCATTCCCAGTCTTTGACTTAGGTAAACAAGTGACGAAGTCCATAGAAATACATTCCCGTTTCCAGCTTGGAATTTCTAAAGGTTGGACCTTCTCTTGAGGTCTCATGTGCTCTATTTTAACCTTCTGACAAGTCAGACATCTAGCCACAAATTCAGCCACTTCGTTCTTCATCCTTGGCCACCAATAGACCTTTTTCAAGTCCTTATACAACTTGTCACCACCTGGGTGCACAGAATATGGCGTATTATGCCCTTCTTTCATCAATCTCTCTTTCAATTCTCCACATTGTTGAGGCACGCACCACCTGCCTTTGTACCTCAAACTTCCATCATCATGGATTCGGAATTCTAACTCCTTACCCTGCGAAATCCTTGATTCGCTCCAACTTTACATCACCAGCCTGATTCTCCCTAATCTCATCAAATATCGACGGCTGGATGGTTAACGCATTCATTATTCCCACAAGGCTTTCACCACTCACTATTTCAAGATTCAAACGCTGCATGTCCTTACATAGCTCGTTAGCAACGACTAACGCATTAACACTATGACTTGATTTCCTACTCAAGGCATCCGCAACTACATTAGCTTTTCCCTCATGGTACTGGATATCCAAATCATAGTCCTTCATTAACTCCAACCACCTTCGTTGGCGAATATTCAGGTCCTTCTGTGTGAAGATGTACTTTAAACTCTTGTGGTCCGTAAATATCCTACACTTCACACCATACAGATAGTGTCTCCATATGTTCAATGCAAACACTATAGCAGCCAACTCTAAATCATGGGTAGGGTAATTGGATTCATATGGCTTCAATTGCCTTGACGCATACGCAATAACCTTCCCGTTCTGCATCAATACACACCCTAAACCATTCTTAGAGGCATCACTATACACATCATATGCACCACTCTCATCTGGTAAGGTTAATACTGGCGCGGTTGTCAATCGCGTCTTTAAGGCTTGGAATGCTTCCTCACACTAGTCACTCCATTCAAACTTTGTTTCCTTCTTCATCGAGGTAGTCATGGGCTTGGCTATTCAAGAGAAGTCTTGCACAAAGCGTCTATAGTAGCCAGCTAATCCCAGAAAACTACGAATGTTAGTCACACTCTTGGGTGTAGGCCATTCACTAACAGCTTTGATCTTAGCAGGGTCAACTGCCATTCCTTCTTTCGATACAAAATGTCCCAAAAATGCAACTCTTTCCAACCAAAACTCACACTTTGAGAACTTGGCATACAACTGGTTATCTCTAAAGGTACTCAACACCGATCTCAAGTGTTTCGCGTGATCTCCTTCACTCTTTGAATACACTAGGATGTCATCTATGAAAACCACTGCAAACTTATCCAAATAGGCATGGAATACACGGTTCATTAAGTCCATAAATATTGTAGGGGCATTGGCTAACCCAAAAGGAATAACAGTGAACTCGTAATGTCCGTATCTAGTCCTGAATGCGGTCTTTGGTATGTCGTGATCAGCGATTCTCAATTGATGGTAACCCGAACGCAAATCAATCTTTGAAAAGATTTCAGCTCCTTTCAGTTGGTCAAATAGGTCTTCTATCCTAGGTAATGGATACTTGTTCTTGATCGTGACCTTATTTGAAGGAAATATGTCCTTCACCCAAGGTGCATTAAGTCTAATACCAAGGTTCAGATTAATTGCGAACAATTAATTCAGTGAGATCAAGTGATCGGAACAACTAGCTGGAGCAATGCTTCCGATCAGTGAGTTCTAATGGATATTGAACTCACAACTTACTCTTGACTGAACCTACAAGGTCACACCAATGACACGTAACAGATCACCGGATTAAATGAATCGGAATTTCATTTAATAGCTTTTCCGAAATTAGTTGGAAACGTATTATACGATACGACCTTTGTCGGAATCGTATATCGTATCGCGAATATTCGTAAGCTGGGCGACACGAATAAATCGTATCGTACGACGGTGATTCGTCGTATACGAAACGATAAATAATATATCCGAAATATATTAAATCGCGAATACGAAGCGCATCGGAGTTGCCGCCCCGCCGAGCCAAGCACGTAAGCGTGCAAGGCCTAACGAGCGAGCAAGCTCGCGAGCAAGCATGGCAAGCCCATTGGGCGCGAGCACGCAACAGCAAGCAAGAGCGCACAGCAGCGACGAGCGAGCAAGGCCCACGGCCCAGCTGCTCGGCGCGCGCGCTGTGGGCTTCGGCCTGCAGTGTGTCGCTGGGCGCGGGCGTGTGTCCGTTGCTTGGCTCGCACGGCTTGCTAGCCGGCCTTGCTTCTTGCTTGGTCGGTTAGTAAGGTTAATGATATAACCTTACAACCTAGTTTCCAACACACACACAATTCATATTACTCAAACCCTAGAGACACAGACAACCCTAATTCTCTCTGTGCCTCCAAAGTGAGTTCTTCCCAAAAGCAAAGTATCTTGATTAATTGTCTAAGCTACGATTATCAAGACGGATCTGATCGTGTCGGTGAACCAAGTAGAGGAACGACAAGTGGAGTTCTTTGTTCGTGTTCGTTGACAGATTATTATGGAAAATACGCTTCAAATGTAAGTTTGCTTAATCTGTGCTTTATACATGTTTCCTGGCTTTGGGGATTGTTCCGCACATGTTATTATGTTTAACTGTATTCCCCTACATTATTGAGCTCCTTGTAGTCTATACAGAGCCTCATACTTCCATCCTTTTTCTTCACAAACAACACTGGTGCTCCCCAAGGCGATGCACTTGGCCTAATGTAACCTTTCTCCAATAGATCCTCTAGTTGGCCTTTTAACTCATTCATTTCTGCTGGAGCCATTCGATAGGGCTCTTTTGAAATAGGGGAGGTTCCAGGCACTAAGTCTATGGTAAAGTCAATAGGTGGATTGGGAGGCATCCCCGGGATCTCTTCTGGAAATATATCAAGGAATTCATTAACTACTGCAATATCCTCAGGCTGATCCTTGATCACATGCTCTAGGTCTCTCACATTACATAAGAAGGCTGGGTTCCCTTTACTGACTAGCTTCATGAGTTCCATTGCCGTGATGATTCCTATGTTCTTAGGCTTACCAAAACGACGATATGACACTACTTTGCCTAGGCTAGACCTCAAGTGAACCTTCTGCTTCTCACAATCTATTTTGACTTTGAACTTGGCCAACCAATCCATCCCTAGAATTACATCTAGCTCTCCTAACTCAAATTTGATTAGGTTAGATAAGAACACGGTCTTGGCTATGGTCAAAGGCACGTCTCTATAAATTTTGGTACACTTCACTATACTACCGGTAGGTATGACTATAGGTACCTCAATTGTTTCAGGTTCGTTCAACCCTAGTTTTCCCAAAGCATCTACTGATATAAAAGAATAAGTCGCACCGGAATCAAATAGAACTTTAACTAAAATGGAATTAATAGAAAAAGTACCCGCTATGACGTCAGAGGAAGTCTCCGCTTCTTGCCTAGATATCACATTCAACTTTCCTTGGGCAACTCCTTTGTTATAGCCACCTCCATTGGTGTTCCCATTCACTAGAAGAAAAAAGCTCAAGTGCGGGCTCATTTAAAGGGGTTAAGTGCGGGCTTTTACATGTGCAGCACATGGCTTGCCCGCACTTGATGTTTCTCAAGTGCTGCCAAAATATTGGCAGCACTTGATACTTCAAGTGCTGCCAATTTTCAAAATGAGCCCGCACTTGACAAATTTGGTGCTGCCAATTTTGGAATATGAGCCCGCACTTGACAAAGTTTGTGCTGCCAATTTTGAAAATGAGCCCGCACTTGACAAATTTTGTGCTGCCAATTTTGGAAATTAACCCGCACTTGACATAAAAATGGGCGGCACAAGCATAAAAAAGAGCCGCACTTGATATATAAATGAGCCGCAATTGATCTAGAAATTTGTTATATAACTGATATCCCTCCTACATATATTATACAATTAGACCACGCCCACTAGTTAACCTCCATACATCACATAAAAAAATATCCAATAATATAGATAATTAAATTAAATAGTATATAATTATAATATAAAAATTGATTACATGACAATCCTATGAAAAACTAGCATCCATTATCTAAGATTCACTACAAGAAAATATCAAAGACAATAAATGGTAATGAACTTTGCCAACTTTTCTCGAACTTCATTTATCTACTCAATGATAAAAGGCTTCTCCCTCGGATGGTTGAATACCTAAAGAAGATCGATCATCGAGAAAAAAAATATGTTAGTTATATTATAAGTATTATATGGTACATTAAAGTAAGACATAATTTGCTCACAACAATGAAATAATGAACCTTATAATAATAAAAATGGCTTATTTCTCTTGAAACATTATAATATAATGAAATAATGAACCTTGTAATAATATACATCTTATCTACACAAAAAAAAGGAAATTTTGGTATTTACTACCTTTAAAATACACCACTTTTGTATTTACTACCTTATGAAATTTTTATTTTAAATTACTACCTTAAACTTCCAGATTTTTTTTATTTAGTACCACTTTATAGTTTTCTCATTTTAAAATTAAGTTATCTCTTTCGTTTCTTAATCGTTTAAAGTGATTCGAAGTTCATTATTTTCCTTTTTCTATAGGGATTTCATTGAGAACGTCATTTCAAAAAAATTCGTTTGATATATAATTCATAAATATTTTAAAATTTTAAAAATAATATTTAATTTGTTTAAACTTTTACGAAATGTTAAAAGGTAAGATCCCTATGGAATCCTTACATATAAATGAGAAGAATGAGCTTTGAATCACTTAAAATGATTAAGAAACGAAAGAGATATCTCAATTTTAAAATGAGGAAACGGTAAAATGGCAGTGAATACAAAAAAAATGGAACTTTAAGGTAGTAATTTAAAATAAAATTTTCATAAGGTAGTAAATACAAAAGTGGTGTATTTTTAAGGTAGTAAATACCAAAAAATCCCAAAAAAAATGGGTGTTATTGACTTGAAATATTTCAAAGAGACAAATAGGAAAGGGGGTTACTGACTTGAAACATTTCAGAAAAGTTCATGAATATTGTTCCATTTTAATCTTAAATTTAGACTCTCACCAATTACTCAATATCGTCTGCATTTGTCCTTCAGTTGCATGTTAACTATGTCTTCTCCAGGAATTTGTTGATCTTCATGCCTTGTTATTGCCAGGAGCTGGGTATTCTACCTGTTTTAACGGATCATAAGGTATGCAATTGCAGACAAATATATCAGTAATCCCAAAAGGCCGAGTATTCCACTAAATACGGCAGCTACTAGTTTTAACTTGTTGTGTATCAGTACCTTGATAAAGCTGCTTGCAATGAAGTAAATGTTAATGACCATGATCAAGGAGCCAATCATCCATGTGCCTGCCGAAAGTTGTACATGGAATCATGGATAGGCAAAACATTACATCAGGTCTCAGAGACGACGTTTCCTGTCACTAAAACATAATGTGCTTTGAATGTTTTCAAGTCGGGCATGATCAGTTCTAATTCATTCATAGCTTTACCATCAGAACTCAGGCTCTTTTTTAAAAATCTAAAGAACTTACCATGAATGAGTTAGCATGAACACCCATCTTTGCCTTACCGCTGGTAAATTTGGGAAGTGGAACGAGAGCAAATGGGAGTAAAAACGATAAGATCATCTGCAAATTCAAGTCAAAGGTTTTTAGCTGAACTTGAATGCTATAGTTAATTATGAATCCATTTAACCCAATACAAATGGTAAAAGACAAAGTTCAAGAGATGTCAATGTCCTATGATCGGTAAGCTCGTGGATCATATTTCTTGAAAAACAGGAGACAAAAACTAAGGGTACTTGTGGCCGTCGTGTTATCAACTTTAAGTACTCCTTATATGAACAAGAAATTATTTATCTTATTCTCATATTCAATACAAGAAACTCCTGAGCATCAAGAAGCATCATGTAACACATAATTCTTCTCTAAACCTTCAAGTTTCTACCAAAAAACTAAAAACATGTGGACGTCTTTCCGTTGCTGGAGTACCAGAATCACAAAAGGCCTAATATTAATCAGAATATCATTATGAGAAAAATCTTTAGATTCAAGCCAATTAATCAAGGTCAACTTTGGCTTATTCCTAGCATTAACAGCTTTATTCACAGAACTAAAGAACAGAACAGCAGTACAGGATCAGCATATTCCACCAGGTCATACAGAATCCTTCCCCATTAAACTCGTAATTTCTTTTAAACAGTTAAGGTTCAAACAAACAAACATGGGACAAACTTATTTTCCTGTCCATCTTATAAACTCAAATAATGGCCAATCCTCTTCCATCATCTTTTACACTTCAGTTTGCCAGGAATGTGAGCCACAAAATCCCCTGAAAAGGAGTTAACAAATGAACTAAAAAACTAAGCAATCTTGCTCTACTTGATATTTTATCCATCAGCAAAACCATCCTTGGCAAACAAAAAATAATAAGTTAAAAAAAACACCATCCAGTACAAAAGCAGGACTTCTTGAAGAAACCTTTTCATAATCCAGTGTTGATAAACATGCTGACAAAATGAAAATGATCCAACAGATGATCATCAGCATGCAGCAATAAGAAATTGATCAGGACGACGATCATGCAGTTAACCTACGTGCCTATGTGGCACTGTGGCAGTGCTTACTACATCTCAGCAATAACATCAACAAACAGTAAAACTTAGTTCCAGAATTTCCTGATGTAAGAAGCTTCCAACTTCTTTTTCATACAGCTAATGATTCTTGTAATATTTGTGAACTTAGTATATAGTTTTACATCCTCATCTTGTATTCTCGTTCATTACAATAAAAATGAACACTTTTTTTTTAGCAATAATACAATAATTACTTCCTCTGTAAAACTCTATGTTTCTCTGTTCTTAAGAATGAAGTTGGGCAATTAGCTTTGATGAAGGTGTTATACTGCTACTGAATTGTAAGACGATGATCTTCACTTCCTGAATTCTAGTATGAAGTTGCAAATCTACTTATTGTTAACACAAATCTACTTATTGTTAACAAGTTTTTATTATTCTTGAAATCCAACTTTAAAAAAGAGTACTAACAAGTAACATGTACAGCTACAAATCAAGTCAGTTAAACTTCAAAAACTATTTGGGTATTAATCATTGATGTGACAGCAGACCAGCCGAGACACCTAATGTACCTCTGTTCTGGTTGCTAAAAGCACTCTTATCATCTGATTTATCCATTTTGAAAAGATAATTACAAAAAATCGAGAAATAGAGTAAATAGTTGTGACCCTACCTCTTCCCAGGATTTTCCAGTGCCTCCAAGCAAAGCAGCATTGCACGTCTTCAATTCTATTACTGAACCAGTAAACATGGAGGCCGCTTCCTCCCAGCCTTTATTATGTCCCATACACCTGAAACAATTTGTGGTTAGAATGAAGATGATGATATTAAGGAGCCAACCAATAGAAGATCATAGATCAGATCAGCCAAGCATATCAGGAACATTAGTAAAATAGAAGATACCAGAGAGACTAATGTAATAGCTGCAAGGGTGGGAGAGAAACTAGGAATAGTTTATTGCATAACATTCAAGTGGAAAAGTTCATACACCTTACTTCCCCAAACCATATAGCCCGATAAATACAACCATGCATAAAGTATAGACAACTGTGTTTATGTATTTACGGTTCAACAAAAACACCATATAATATAAATAAATAAAAGCTGCAATCTGGGAAAAGTGAAGAGTTCAAGCCTCCAAGGGGTATCTTATAGAACTTCCATACAAAAGGATCAGGCAAGTGCGCACACACACACAGAATTTTAGATCATTAACAGGAGATTCAAATCATAATGGTTACCTTAATCAGGTGAGGGAATGGGAGAGTGGATGCACATTGGCCATAAAGCATACAAGAAAGCCAACAAGAATAAGATAGCCCCAAGTGCAGCTCGCTCCTTTTTACACCTGTTTAGAGAAGAAGGTAGAAGCAAATTATCTAGATTAGGCATTATTAGTTGAAGCGATTGAAAAATATCTAGGGTTTGGGGGTTTTCTATCTAATTATTTAGATTGAAAAAAAATGAAAGAACATCAACAACACCACCAACAACAGCACAACATAACCATTCCAATTTACATACATGTTCATTACATCAAATACCAGGAGGGAGACGCAAACATGACGATTTTTATCAACCAATTTCAAGTAATTCCCAAATTTTAACAAGATTTAAAATCTAATGTTCAAGGTCTTCAACAATGATAATCAAGTATGTCCTATAATTAACATATACTAATAACTAAAAAACTTAATCTCACAAAAACCAGAAAACTCAAACCCAAACACTAACTGAAGTAAAAATAAAAAACAAATAGACACATAGAGAACGAAAAGATTCAAGAATTGGAGTACCCTTCGGTGTAATCAGCTAGAAGAAGGTCAAGGTAAGTGTCCCATTTGTTTTTGATTACTTGAACACATTCAACAACTACAAAAGTAATCAACAATTTGAAGCAATTGGGGTTTTAGCAAAACCCTAAACCAACACAGACAAATCCGTAGAAAAAGAATGCGACGAACAATTAATTTGTAAAGAGAGATTACCTTACTGCAGGTGAAGCAACGAACTGGAATAATGATGGTTGGTGTTGCCTCCTTTTCTCCCATGGCTTTTCTTCTCCTACTATGGTCGTCTTCTCCGTTTCAGGTGCTGTGATTTTTCTTCAATGTCGCTCCCCTGTGAAGAACGAATGTGATGGGAGGAGGAGCGGGAAAATGAGGACAAATCTAAATGAATTTGAACGGATTCGACCATATGAACTTTAATTGTAAATCAAAATTAAACTAAAACAAAAATTGAATCACGTAGAGAAAGTGTAATTACCTGGGAAAATTTAATTAAGTAGAATCGTTTAACGATTTCTTTAAATTAGGGCAACTCGAAGCTTCTAGTTGTGTGGGTTGATGGGGGGCGAACAATATGGAATAACCTTGAGACTACATTCTTCATCTAAGAAGCGACGATGGAAGAAGCAACGGCGGCGATGGCGATGGCAGAAGCAGCAGCGACGATGACTATGGTTGAAGCAGAATCAGAGGAGGTGATGAGGAGGACCGAGAAAATGAAAAAAAAATAAAAAAATCTAATGTTGCCTCTATTTTTAGAGAACTTTTGTGCGGGTCATTTGTGAGCCCGCACTTGAGTTTAAAGCCCGCACTTGAACTCAAGTGCTGCCAATTTTCTAAAATGAGCCCGCACTTGTGAAAATGCATTATTTCTTTTTTTTTAGTGTTTCCAAGTGATGCCAATTTACTAAATGAGCCGCACTTGAAGGGAAGCACATGACGATTTTTCTTCTAGTGATTGTTGTTTCGGTTCCCATTCTGCTGTTGGTTCCCTCCAGGCTTTCCATGGTTCTGGTGATTGCCATTGCTATTGGCATTGTTATTGCCATTGTTACCACCTTGGTAGTTCCTTTGGTTTCCACCTCCATTTCCCCCATTCCGGTTCTGATTGTTCCGGTTATTGCCTTGGTGGTTACCTTGGTTAGGCTTTCCATTCTTAGAATAGCATTCATACTCCCTATGGCCTAACTTCTGACAGAATCTACAAGTCACCAAATTTCCATCATAATCCTTTCCAGGGTGATTCATGTTACAGTGCCTACAGTCGTAGGTCCGCACTCCATTCCTTCCAGACTGATTTCCACCACCTTGGTTGCTGCGATTTCCACCATTGTTAGCCCTAAACTGGAAATTCCCATTTCCTTTGTGCTTCTTAAAATTCCCCTGATTCTGATGGTTATTCCCTTGATTCGAGCTTCCACCATCCTTTCTCTTTTCAGCACTACCATTCTTCCTTTGCTGTAACCCATACAGGTGAGCAGCTTTTCCGTACAGGGTGTCTAATGAGGTAAAGGTCTCTCCAGACAACAACAACTGTAAGTCCATGGTTAAACCATTCTCAAATCTTTCAGCCCTAAGCTCCTCCGTTGCCACCACTTCAGGTGCAAACCTAGACAGCTCTATAAACTTAGAATAGTATTCCGTCACAGACAGACCTCCCATTTTGAGTTCAATGAACTCCTGCGCCTTTTGCTTCTTCAGATAAGGTGGGTAAAACTTTTTCCTTAGTGCAGTTTTGAATGCTTCCCATCCAAAGTTAGGTGTGGCTCTAAGGGTATTTTCACACCGTTGCCACCATAAGTCAGCTTCACCTCTCAGGTAGTACACAGTACTATTCACCCTAAGGTTTTCGGGGCAATTCACAGCTACAATGAGCTTATCAAACTCTCTCAACCAGTTCTCAAGCACACTGGGTTCAATCTCTCCGCTATAGAGTGGAGGCTTGCTTTGAGCTATTTTCTTAAACATTTCCCCAGCCGGATCATGCACTGGGTTGGCTCTAGTTTGAGCTAGGTCTCGAACTACCTCAGCTAGTTGTCTAACCACTTCAGAAATCTCTTGGTTAGCCATATCCCTTCTCTTGAATAAATAGAAAGGTAAATTTAATATTGGTTGGACATGACATTACTAAGGCACTAGGTCAACAACGAACCTACTCACAACAAGTACACATTTAGGCGCACCCTAGGGGAAGAGTTGACGCCATTCTTGGGCCTTCTCACCCCACTATTCGATGCAAGTAACTTTAGATGGTTGCTACTAGACCACCTTGCACATAAAATTTCATTGAAGAAATAACAAGTAATCCCTTTGCGATACCCACAAGACTTAGAATTGAGAATTGAACTTAAAGGATAACGAAGAAGAAAATTATATTCTTTTATTAAAACTCCAATGAATAAGTCTTACATCCACTGATGCCATAACATTTATTCTCCAACTATGATAAAACTAAAAACCATAAATAGTAGCTTTGCCACTTTATTAATCAACGAAAAATAAAACTAAGGATTACATTTCTCTAAAGACTAACGTCATCACGACGATCATTTCTTTCCTTGTATTGCTCTGGAGTAAAGTCTTGATCATTATGATCATCCAAGTCTTCTTCCGGATCCGAGTCTTCATCCATAGCCTCATCATTTTGCTGTGGCTCACTATCAACCACATTATTCTCTTCAAGCTCATCTTCAGATCCACTGGATATCTCAATGGTTGGTTCAGGAACTATAGGGTTAGGATTTTCAATCTCTACCACATCATCATTACTATCCTCCTCAACCTCACTAGCTTGCTCATCATGGATCATGCCATCCTCACCATCACTTTCTATTCCTCCATAGCCCATACCTAGACCCGCAGAGTACTTCCCATCCTCAAAGCTATTTTCCGCAACCTCTAAGATAGTAGCAAGAACCTTAGAATCATACTTCCACCTACCATCACTAGTCCCATATTTGTACCAATTAGGGGTACCATCACCAAAATGCATGTCACTGAACTTGTTCTTGAGGTCTATATAAGGGTTCTTATGGGGTAAACATGAAGGAAATAATGCCCTTGGTCCAAGTATGCATTCTATGTTAAGTCTAATAAATGCGGTTCAGTATTAATTAACAAGTTAATAATTCAGTGAGATCAAGTGAGCTGAATGCCTAGCTAGAGGCCGCTTCAGTTCAAGTGGAATTAATGATATTAATCCACATCTTACTCTTGACTGAACCCGTAGGGTCACACAAATAGTACGTAAACGGATCAAGTATTTAATGGCATTAAATACTCCATCTATGAATATTCGGAACCGACGGATCTTGGTTTCAGTGGGAGCTAAGATCGTCACAGGCAAGAAATGAATACTCCGGAAACGATGATATTGCCGGAAACGGAAATATGGATCGTATCGGAAATATAAATATTATCCAAGTCGTAGATGTTGCCGGAAACGGAAACATGGTACGTATCGGAAAATATTATCGGAAATGGAAATATTGCCAGAATCGGAAATATTGCCGGAAACTGAAATATTGTCAGAATCGGAAATATTACCGGAATCGGAAAATAATTCCGGAAACGGAAATATTAAATATTTTTTCGAAAAGGAAATTAATTCCGGAATCGGAAATGTTAAATATTGTTCGTATCGGAAATGAATTCCGGAATCGGAAATTTAATCGGAAGCGCATCGTACGAATAAGCATCGGACGAGGCCTGCCGGACGAGGCCCAGCACGAAGCCAGGCCATCGCCCAGCAAGCCAAGCGCGCCGCACAAACAGCCACGCCAGGCCCAGCGCAAAGCCAGGCCCAGCAGGCTGCGCAGCGCGCACAGCGCGCACAGCACGCGCAGCGCGCAGCGCGCGCGGGCGCTGCGTGGGCTGCTGCTCGCGCGCACGCATGGGGGCCCATCGTGGCTGCCGTGCGTGTGTGTGCAAGTGTTTGTGTTCGTGCACGTTTCCTAAAACATGCAGAGTTCGGTTAATGATTAAATTCCTAATTCTATTTGATAAATTAATTAAATTAGAGTTCTTGTAGGATTCTAGGTTTAATTAATTTGTATCTGAATAGGATTTCGATTCCCTTTCCATACCCCTATAAATATGAGGCTAGGGCTCACAATTTATAAAAAGTTTTAAAAGTATTCAAAGTGAGTTTTTGAGAGAAAATTCAAACACACATCTTGCTCAAATTGCTGAAATTTTCTAGTACCTTAAGGGCGATTCTAGTTGGTCAATCTTAAGGCGGATCCGGACGTGCTGTGGACTATCTACGGAGGGACGACACTCGGAGTCCTAAAGACTTGTTCTCTTTCGGTTCGGGCGCAGCTAGGGAGGGCACGCAACAAAGAGTATGCATCTAAATTATGCTATATGATTATGTGTAAATAATATGTTGTCCTGGGTTAATGGTTGTTTCCGCATGATCTATGTAATGTCATATGTATCATAACCTAACAGTGGTATCACGAGCCCCTTATTATTTTCATAATCTAAATTGCATGAACATGGTTAAATATTACAAATTTGCAAGAATTAAAAGGGGTGATTAATTTTCGTAATTGTTAATTAATTGCAAATTGCGTTTATTTAATTATACGTACGCAGTTTTTCGGCAGTTTCTTCGTTACTCATCCGAATTGAGTGATTTTTGTGTCAATTCCGCATGTAAAAGGCATTCTAAAATTTTGACAAAAATAGTATTTTTCTGCCGAACCCAGAATTCTCAAATTCGAAGCCTAACTATGACCTTTCGAAGGTTTTAGTTTTTCGAATGCAAAATTTCGTAAATTTAAGATGTTAAATTAAATATTTGCGATTCTTGTTGATAAATCTTGAATTTTTGATTGACCTACTGCATATGTTTAACAAGTTTGAATGCCTAGTCTTGTTAATTATGCAATCTAATTTGTAATTATGATTAATTTGTTGAAAATTAGAATAATTTAGAATTAATTTGATTTTCATAATTAATTGTAATTTAATTAGAAACCTATGATTAAAAACCACCATAAAAATTGTAAATTTATGATAAATTTTAAATTTTTATGACCTAGACTTGAATCCATGTAAATCGGAAATCAATTGAATAATAAATTTTCGATTTTTTCGCCCTAAAATTATGAAATTAATATTATTTATTAATTTGTCATTAATTTTAAATATAAATTTTAAATTTTTATGCGATTCGTTCATAAAACTTGCACGCACAAAGCAATGGACGCTTCGTGTTACCCTTAAGGGGTGTTGTATAATGCGGGCATGCGACGACGAGCAAGGGAGCTCGTCGCCCGTGCGGCACGAATGCAATGAGCAAGGGCGTAGTGCACGAGCACAAGGCAGCAGCCCTGCCTTGTGTCGTGTGCCACGAGCAATGGACGAATGGGCATGGGCGAAGGGCGAGCCAAGGCAGTCGCGTGTGGGCAGCAAGCGAGCTGCGCCACAACGCGCGCTGCCTCGCACAAGAGCGCGCAGCCTCGCGCGCAGCGAGCGCAAGCTCGCGTGCCACGAGCGCTGCGCCCAGCATTGCTCGCGCGCACAGCGAGCGAGGGCTCGCGCGCACAGCGAGCGGTGCAACGCGCGCAGCAAGCGCTGGCGAGCGCGCACTGCGAGCGATAGCTCGCGTGCGATGAGCGCTGGCGCGCGCAGCGAGCACCAATGCGTGCGGAGGCTTGCGATGGGGATGCAGCAGCTATGCGACGAGCGCATGGGCTGCGCGCACATGGCCAGCGATGGCTGTGTGCGTGCGGCCCATGGGCGTGCAATGCGTAGGGTGTTTGCGTTACGATTAGATCGTTTTGAATGTTTAATTTGAAAATTTCAGTTCACGTAATTTTAATTAATTTTAAAAATTATTTTCTTGGATTTTAATTTTGAATATTATAATTATAATAAATGTTATTTATTCTAATTATTTTACTAAAATTAAAATCATGAATTAATTTAAATAACGACTGAAATTAAATTAAACTTTTTGGATTCAGTTATAAATTTATATGAGCTTTGAATTTTAATTAAATTTGTATGTTTTCGGTTAGACTAGAAATACATTTTTATGTTTAAAATTAGTAAAGCATATGAATTTATTGGTTTAAGTGGGAGCGCTTTTTAGTCATAAACTCTTGATTAGGTCTACAAATCCTTAAGGTTAAAACAACTTGATTAGAATTAATAAGGACTGAATAATTGGTAGATTATTGGTGCCCTTGATTAATTGCTGCAAATGTTTACGTGATGCATAATGTGTTTGACTAACCAGCTATGTGGGCCATTCATGATAATGAATGGGTGAATGGTATATATTGTACATGTACTGTTTTGCAGGTTATGAAGTGACTAGTATGGCCCAAATAGGATAGAAAATATGGTCTGCGTACCATTAATTTGAATGTAATTGGTCAAAAGTACCAAAGTTATTTTTCAATTCAAATATGGTCTGCGTTCCATCAAATAGTTGTAATTAGTTATAGCTTATCCTATTTGAAGAAAATGGTGCCTCCCACGGAGATTTTCAAGACGGACTTTGAAGTCAAAGCTTCAAGATGAAGTCGGGCCATACTAGATCACATTT
This sequence comes from Spinacia oleracea, assembly GCF_020520425.1. Classification (NCBI taxonomy): domain Eukaryota; kingdom Viridiplantae; phylum Streptophyta; class Magnoliopsida; order Caryophyllales; family Amaranthaceae; genus Spinacia; species Spinacia oleracea. Next base: position 70,953,512 of record NC_079488.1, read on the forward strand.
ATCTTATGCATGTTTTAAGTTATTTATTGTTTTTAAATATGTCTTAAAATGCATAAGATCAAAAGCTTGATTATGTTGCATGATTAAGGATTTTAGTTCACTTAAAATCTAACCAACATAGTAAGAGCCTTAAGTTCCAAACTTAAAAATTGAGTTAAAAGGTGCCATGCCAAAATATACACTTGCTTGGATATCCTTTACATCAATCTAGTAATAGTTTTCGCTCAGCGAGGTGTTACTTATTGGTCCTAAAGGGGCAAGGTACACAAATAATTGTGAGTACATGTTAGTTTTGGTGAAACTCAACGATATAAGTAAGGAGTCCTTTTATGTCGTGGCAAATTCGATAGGTTTACCTAATAAGTTCTTAGACGTACCTATCAACCAAGAATAGTTTCTAGACTATTAGCAAAAGGCTTTTGCTTACCTAAGATGTTCTAGGATTAAGTCGACAAACTGTGCTTAGTTCTTCAATGATTTTAGGATCTTGGAATCATTTTATTCACACCTGCCGGAACACATAATTTGAATAAAATGCTTAATAAACATTGAATTATGCATGTATGCTAGAATTTAAGTTTATTAAGAGAAACTGTGAATGGTTATTTATTTGTTTATTCTTTTCAATTGTAGTTTTAATATGGCAAACAACAATCAAAACATCATCATGGGTTCTGAGCTTATGGTCAAGCTGAACCTGACAAATTTTCTTGAATGGGAAGCTAAGCTAGTTGAAATAGTCAAACTCAATGGACTTGAGTATGTACTGTCATATCCCATGCCAAGCTACTATGCCAGAGACATGACCCCTGAGAGATTTTACGCCTGGGATGCGGATCTCAAAAAGGTTATGAGTCTCATGCTGAACAATATCCCTGATGATTGGGCAAAAAGGTTTGTAGCCTATGAACCTTTTACGCTCATCAAGAATCTGAGGGATATCTGTCGTGGAAGTACGGAGGACAGGGACCTGAACGTCCATGAGTTGATTGAATCAATGTCTGGTCTAAAGGTTAGTTCTCCCAACAGGTGTTATAGGATGGAGGTCCAAGAAACACATGTTCAGCTCCTTCGCACTAAACAGAGGGTAGGCGTCCCACTGAGGTTCCATGTGGATCTTATGTGTTCATATTTTGATCGCCTAAGTCTACTAGGAACACCAATAAGCGAAAGGAAGGCAGTCTCTGTCTTGCTCAATTCACTACACAGTGGGTTTGGTCGCTTCAAGCAACTATACCTAAGTGAACCAAGAGAAGAAACAGTTGCAGAATTTATTCACCTTGTCAGAAAGGCTGAAATAGTACTGGACTGTGAAGCCAAAGATTTACTCAAGGCTAGAAAGAGACCATTCAAGAAAGGTGGAAAGTCCAAGGGCAATGCTAAATCAAAGCAGGACAAGTCCACATCAAGCTGTCTTTATTGTGATGGAATAGGCCATTACAAAAGAGAATGTCCAAAGCTAAAGGAAGATCAGAAGAACGGAACAGTCGTTCCATCTTCAGGTATTTTCGTTATAGACTGTATACTTGCTAATTCAACTTCTTGGGTATTAGATACAGGTTGTGGCTCACACTTATGTTCCAATCCACAGGGACTAAGAAGAAGTAGAAAGTTAAGCAAGGGTGAAGTCGACCTACGAGTGGGAAATGGAGCACGGATTGCTGCATTAGCCGTAGGAACTTACTATTTGTCGTTGCCCTCCGGGCTAGTTTTGGAACTGGAAGAATGTTTCCATGTTCCAAGTCTTACTAAAAACATCATTTCAGTTTCTTGCTTAGATGCTAAGGGATTTTCCTTTTTAATAAAAGACAATAGTTGTTCGTTTTATTTTAAAGAGATGTTTTATGGATCTGCTAGATTAGTCAATGGACTTTATTTATTAGATCACGACAAACAAGTATATAACATAAATACCAAAAAGGCCAAAAAGGATGATTCAGATCTCACCTATCTGTGGCATTGTCGATTAGGCCATATAAACTTGAAACGCTTAGAAAGACTTCAAAGGGAAGGAATTCTAGAACCATTTGACTTAGAGGATTATGGTAAATGCGAATCATGTTTACTTGGCAAAATGACAAAGCAACCTTTCTCTAAAGTTGGAGAAAGAGCAAATGAACTATTGGGTTTAATCCATACAGATGTATGTGGACCAATGAGTACAAATGCTAGAGGTGGTTTCAGCTACTTTATCACTTTCACTGATGACTTCAGTAGGTATGGTTATGTCTACCTAATGAAGCATAAGTCTGAATCCTTTGACAAATTCAAGGAATTTCAGAGTGAAGTAGAGAATCAATTAGGCAAGAAGATTAAGGCACTGCGGTCTGATAGAGGCGGTGAATATCTGAGCTATGAATTTGATGACCATCTGAAAGAATGTGGAATTCTATCAGAATTGACTCCTCCTGGAACACCACAATGGAACGGTGTGTCAGAACGGAGGAACAGAACCTTGCTAGACATGGTCAGGTCAATGATGGGTCAGGCCGAACTTCCATTAGAATTTTGGGGACATGCACTAAATACAGTTGCACTCACTATAAATAGAGCTCCGTCTAAAGCTGTCGAAAAGACTCCATACGAATTATGGTTTGGAAAGCCTCCAAATGTGTCTTTTCTTAAGATTTGGGGATGTGAAGTATACGTCAAACGATTAATTTCAGACAAACTTCATCCAAAATCTGACAAATGTATCCTTGTGGGCTATCCAAAGGAAACAAAGGGGTATTACTTCTACAATACATCTGAGAACAAAGTGTTTGTTGCTCGAGATGGTGTCTTTTTGGAGAAGGATCACGTTTCCAAAATGACAAGTGGGAGAAAAGTAGACCTCGAAGAAATTCGAGTCGAACAACAAACTCTAGAGAATGCTCAAGATGACATTCAGGATGAAACTCAGAGATCTTTAGAAGAATCTGGTGAGAATCATGGTCAATCTAGAAATGTTACCCAGCGTAGATCGCAAAGATATAGATCTCAACCGGAAAGGTACTTAGGTATTTTGACGAACGAGAGCTATGACGTTCTATTACTTGAAAGTGATGAACCTGCGACTTACAAACAAGCTATGACGAGCCCTAGCTCCAAGCAATGGCAAGAAGCCATGCAATCTGAATTAGACTCCATGTCTGAAAACCAAGTATGGGATTTGGTCGATTTGCCAGATGGCTACCAAGCCATTGGAAGCAAATGGGTTTTCAAACTGAAAAAGGACAAGGATGGGAAACTTGAGGTTTTCAAAGCTAGATTGGTCGCAAAAGGTTACAGGCAAGTCCACGGTGTGGATTACGATGAAACCTTTTCACCAGTTGCAATGCTAAAGTCTATTCGAATAATGTTAGCAATCGCTGCATATTACGATTACGAAATATGGCAGATGGATGTCAAAACTGCTTTCTTAAACGGCGTTTTAACAGAAACTGTGTTTATGACACAGCCTGAAGGTTTTGAGGATCCAAAGAATGCTAAAAAGGTATGCAAGCTAAAGAAGTCAATCTACGGATTGAAGCAGGCATCCAGGAGCTGGAATATACGTTTTGATGAAGCAGTCAGTGACTTTGGTTTCATCAAGAACGCGGACGAATCTTGTGTATACAAGAAGGTCAGTGGGAGCAAAATTGCTTTCCTAGTATTATATGTCGACGACATATTGCTTATCGGAAATGACATTCCTATGTTGAACTCTGTCAAGATTTGGCTTGGGAAATGTTTTTCGATGAAGGATCTAGGAGAAGCACAGTACATATTGGGCATCAAGATTTACAGAGATAGATCTAAAAAGATGATTGGACTTAGTCAAAGCACTTATATCAATAAGGTGCTTGATAGGTTCAAGATGGCGGACTCCAAGCGAGGCTACCTACCCATGTCTCATGGGATGACTCTAAGCAAGACTCAGTGCCCAAAAACACTTGATGAGCGTAGACGAATGAATGGGATTCCATATGCATCATTGATTGGTTCAATAATGTATGCTATGATATGTACACGCCCGGATGTTGCGTACGCACTCAATGCTACGAGCAGATACCAGTCAGACCCAGGAGAGGCGCATTGGACTGCTGCCAAGAATATTCTGAAGTACCTGAAAAGGCACAAAGATGACTTCCTGGTCTATGGTGGAGATGATGAATTAATTGTTAAAGGCTATACGGACGCAAGTTTCCAAACCGACAAAGATAATTTTAGATCACAGTCTGGGTTTGTCTTCTGCCTCAACGGAGGAGCAGTAAGCTGGAAAAGTGCTAAGCAAAGCACCATTGCGGATTCTACAACTGAAGCGGAGTACATTGCTGCACATGAAGCAGCAAAGGAAGCTATATGGCTAAGGAAGTTCATAGGAGAACTTGGTGTAGTCCCCTCCATTAAAGGACCAATAGCCCTGTATTGTGATAATAACGGAGCTATTGCACAGGCAAAAGAGCCTAGACACCACCAGAGAGTCAAGCATGTACTTCGTAGATTTCACCTTCTACGAGAGTTCGTTGAAAGAAAGGAAGTCGAGATAAGCAAAATTGGAACTGATGACAACATATCAGATCCATTAACTAAACCTCTGCCGCAGGCGAAGCACAACTCGCACACTGCAGCTATGGGAATCAAGCATATTGGAGAATGGCTTTGATGTCTCTGTTTAATGTTTTAAAGTTTTAGAGTTTAAATCTTTGTAAAACATTATTGGTTAATCATTCACAATAAATGAAATGAATTCATTTTTCCATTTAATTTGTGGTTTATTAAATGATGAGTCCCTTCAATTTGACGATATATTCAAGATAGACTGTCAGGACCAGTCCTGTGACTAAGAAATGTCTATCAAGTGAACTTGAATGTCAAAGGTTGAAAATGGTCCCTAATCGGAGTTTTCTATAAAATTGGACGCATAGAAAACGTTAGACGATTAGAATGCAAGATGACTAGTAGTTCTGTTTCTTGAACTATGTGGAAATGGCAATGTCATAATCATTTGCATAGATACTTACTTTGGGAAGACTAGTATCGGACAAGACCTATGAAACTTTACTGTAAGAGATGAAAATCTGTCATGAGTAAATTTCATTAAATTATTAGACACTAAATCCTCAATACCTGAGTGATTTGAGATTACTTGTTTGAGAACTGGTTGCTTTGACGTTGACCAACCGTCGCACCGTAAAAGGAGGCTATAAAGGCAACGCTCAGGTAATCACCTATCAAACGAAGTCTAATCTCAAGATCGCAAGATTGGGATTGTCCTCCCATAAATCGGGATGAGATGCTTAAAAGTTGTACAAGGCCACTCGGAGAGCTAGAAACTGTGAAATGCATGGCCGTGCTCGGATGAATCATAGGCTATGATTATCTGTTTATTTGATCAGTTGAACTCTGAAACCGAGAAACACCTCTGGACGTAATAAGGATGACAACTCTTACCTTATGTTCAAGAGCAAGCATCGAGCGACAAAGGAATTAGGAAATGCACACTTGTCCCTAAGGACAAGTGGGAGACTGAAGGAAATAATGCCCTTGGTCCAAGTATGCATTCTATGTTAAGTCTAATAAATGCGGTTCAGTATTAATTAACAAGTTAATAATTCAGTGAGATCAAGTGAGCTGAATGCCTAGCTAGAGGCCGCTTCAGTTCAAGTGGAATTAATGATATTAATCCACAGCTTACTCTTGACTGAACCCGTAGGGTCACACAAATAGTACGTAAACGGATCAAGTATTTAATGGCATTAAATACTCCATCTATGAATATTCGGAACCGACGGATCTTGGTTTCAGTGGGAGCTAAGATCGTCACAGGCAAGAAATGAATACTCCGGAAACGATGATATTGCCGGAAACGGAAATATGGATCGTATCGGAAATATAAATATTATCCAAGTCGTAGATGTTGCCGGAAACGGAAACATGGTACGTATCGGAAAATATTATCGGAAATGGAAATATTGCCAGAATCGGAAATATTGCCGGAAACGGAAATATTGTCAGAATCGGAAATATTACCGGAATCGGAAAATAATTCCGGAAACGGAAATATTAAATATTTGTTCGAAACGGAAATTAATTCCGGAATCGGAAATGTTAAATATTGTTCGTATCGGAAATGAATTCCGGAATCGGAAATTTAATCGGAAGCGCATCGTACGAATAAGCATCGGACGAGGCCTGCCGGACGAGGCCCAGCACGAAGCCAGGCCATCGCCCAGCAAGCCAAGCGCGCCGCACAAACAGCCACGCCAGGCCCAGCGCAAAGCCAGGCCCAGCAGGCTGCGCAGCGCGCACAGCGCGCACAGCACGCGCAGGGCGCAGCGCGCGCGGGCGCTGCGTGGGCTGCTGCTCGCGCGCACGCATGGGGGCCCATCGTGGCTGCCGTGCGTGTGTGTGCAAGTGTTTGTGTTCGTGCACGTTTCCTAAAACATGCAGAGTTCGGTTAATGATTAAATTCCTAATTCTATTTGATAAATTAATTAAATTAGAGTTCTTGTAGGATTCTAGGTTTAATTAATTTGTATCTGAATAGGATTTCGATTCCCTTTCCATACCCCTATAAATATGAGGCTAGGGCTCACAATTTATAAAAAGTTTTAAAAGTATTCAAAGTGAGTTTTTGAGAGAAAATTCAAACACACATCTTGCTCAAATTGCCGAAATTTTCTAGTACCTTAAGGGCGATTCTAGTTGGTCAATCTTAAGGCGGATCCGGACGTGCTGTGGACTATCTACGGAGGGACGACACTTGGAGTCCTAAAGACTTGTTCTTGTTCGGTTCGGGCGCAGCTAGGGAGGGCACGCAACAAAGAGTATGCATCTAAATTATGCTATATGATTATGTGTAAATAATATGTTGTCCTGGGTTAATGGTTGTTTCCGCATGATCTATGTAATGTCATATGTATCATAACCTAACAAAACAATGTATAACCATACTAGACATCATATCCTTGTGCCTAAGGTGGGGCATATCCTTGGTGGAAGCCAAATAGTCACAAGCAAACACGGTCTTCTGAACATACATGCGAGGAGTCTCATTATCCATCTTCTCTAAGTATCCTAGACTGGTGAACTTAGAAGGTAGCATCCTTAATTCCTGAAAATTCACAACTCAAAACTCTTACTAACGCGTTTCCATAGAAATTCCAACCCCAAAAGGATACAATAAATAGTTCGTGGAGCCATACAATTTCAATGCACAAGTATATGCTCAACATGAAATATGATGCAATTAATCACATAAAGCAAGATAAAACATGGTTAGAACATATAAATGGCAATTAATAATCCACATAATCACATAAAATGCATACTTAAACTAATATGCCCTTCTTAGTCTACCCATTCCTCACTTGAAAGTAATATTAATTTTCGAAATTATTTAAGAAATAACTCCTAACTTAGTTGAAATTATTAAAATTAAAATCGAAAATTAATAAGAATTATTAATTAATTAAATTAATAAATAAATAAATTTAGGATAGTTTTAAAAAAATAAAAAGGAATCCGAAAAATTTAAAATATAAATTCCAAAATATATTCGAACAATAAGAAATAAATAAATAAATAGATAAATAATTAAAATAATTCGGATAATTAAATAAAATAATTTCTGAAATTAATAAAATAAATTCGAATTCTTTTCGAAATTTTCGAATAAAAAAAATAAAAATAAAAATTCGGAAAAATTAATTAATATTAAATAATAATCCAACTTTTCAACTCATTTCAAACGACCCAAAATAATTGATATTTGACCTTTAAAATATTGAGTACTCAAAATAATACGTTTTGACTTTAGGAAAATAATATTTAAAAATCCTAAAGTTTCGCATTAGTCTCCGATTACCACTTTGTAGTATTGATTACTACAAAGAAGGAATGAAACTAAGTTCTAGTATACCACTTTGTAACACCCTAATAATTCCTTGCTTTTATAAAATCGTTTTCCAACTTAAAATAAAGGAATTAGTAAAGTATTACAGCCACCGTGATAACGGTTAAGGCTATTTCCAGAATTACGCAGCGGAATTTAGTGTCAACTAACACTAGTGGAAAAACAATCATTTGCATCACCACATTTGCCTCGCACATTTAAACATGTGACGCAATTGACAGTTCTAAGCATTAAAATTAGTCATTTGCGTCGCAGAATTATTAATTTGCGACGCAAATGACTCTAAAATGTTCTCAGAGTCATTTGCGTCGCATATTAGTAATAATGCGACGCAAAATATTACCTCCTTTGCGTCGCAGAATTACTAATCTGCGACGCAGATGACTCTTTAAGTCACCTGCGTCGCAGATTAGTAATTCTGCGACGCAGAGGAGGTAAAAAAAATTCGGAAGTTTTTAATTATTCCTCACCCACGCGAATAAATTAACCAAACACGCGTACTGCGCCCTAATTTGTCGAAGAAAAAAACAAACAGGCGCAGCTACCTTCACGACTTCACCCTCATCCTCCATCGATCTTCGATCTTCGATCTTCTTCACCCTCATCCTCCATCGATCTTCTTCACCCTACACCAGGCGCAGCTACATTTAGAGAGAGTTTCGCTGGAACCGTAGGCCACCGCCGCCGCCGCCGCCTCCATTGGAGAATGCCCACTGAATAGGAATCGATCCCCGTCTCCATCAGGTACACTTACTTACCCTCAATTTCCATCTTCTTCACCCTAATTCTTCAATTGATTCTCTTATTTACTCAATCAGGTACACTTTCATTGAATTTTGTGGTTACTTTTTTGTTTAATTTGAAAGTTTTAGGGTTTCTTTTTTTGGGTTTGGGATTTGGTGAGAAATTACGTGAATTAGGTCACTAATTTCCAATAATTTAGAACAATGAGGGGGTGAGTGTGCGTAATATTTTGTTAGGGATTATGAATTTGTTTTTGTTAATTTTGCGCAGATTTTTTTTGTTCTGACATTGTGTTCATTTGAATGTTCTGTTGCAGTGGTTTGGCTGAATTGAGTCTCGTGTGGGAGTAAGAAGATTTACTCCGATGGTAAGTTTCATTCCTCATGTTTCCAAAATGTATGAGACTATAGTAAGACTTTGAATTATTGTTGTTTGTTCTTGATTAAGCTATACATTTTGGCTTGCAAATGTTAATCAGCTTGAAGTTGTATGAATTCAGATAGAAGTTTGTATCTTTCTTCTTTACTTACTGACTTTGAATAACTCTCTTTGTTTCCTTTTTTTTCTTCTTCTTAATTTTAGTTTTCATCCGAAATTTGCATTGTTTGTTTTAGAATTAATGATTGATTGTTGTGATATATTGTGATTTCTTTGCTAGATTTTTTACTCTTTCCCCCCTTAATTTCCTGGTATATTTCTTGTTGATTTCATAGATGTTTTTATTGATTTGGATTGGTTAGTTAGTGTTATAGTTGAGAATAATGGTTGGTTATTGATCTGGTTAGCGCTTTTAGAGTTTTGTTGGAAAGTTGAGAATTTTTGGTTTAATTTCTGAAGTAGACTAGAAATGTGTCATGAGGAAGGGGAATAAGGTGCAGTGATATACAATGTCCTCTTAATAGTATCAGTTAATGGCGACCAATTTGACCATAGACTGGTCGTTCCAGACTCCAGAACGAACTTGCTTAAAGTTATAGTAAAAAGGCTAGAACATCAGTTAGTACTGAGTAGAGTCCATAACGAACTTGGTTAAGTCATAGCAATTGCTGGAAAGCTTGTTAAAGCCTTGAGAAAATCAGATGCAATATAGCTTCTAACAAAGGTTATCTAACATGGAAATTTAGAAAGCTATTACCTTATCACATTAAAAACAGACACATCTACGAAACTTCAACCCGAATCTTCTGAGGAATCCAAATACAATGGCATCAACTATACAGGACCACATGAAGTTTATTGTTTTAGCACAGCATGACCATATACCCACCTAATGATAAAAGAAACACTAAAACAGTTGGAATCCTTAGTACTGACTGATGTTCGCACTATCATCAGTGTTAACTTTGAACACCTTAAGCCTCCCAGCAAACTCCTTCGATAGCTCATCGATTACTGGTTGGACTATTCGACAAGGCCCGCACCATGGAGCCCAGAATTCTACAATAACAGGAAATTCTGACGAGAACGCATATGGCTGGTTAACTAAATAATGTTTTTCAAAGTCTTTGCAACTAGTGAGCCAACAGAGGGCTGAGCTCAAGGGTCTCAAAATTATACTCTATCAAACCATGATTAATGCCATTTGTGACTAAGAACAGGGTTTGAGCTCATTCAATTTTTTTTGTTTGTGGTATCTTGGTGTTTTCTAGAGTTTTTTTTAGTCTATCACTTGGTCTTTTGTGGGAGAGAAAACATAAAGTATCTCATTAGTTTGCTCATGTCCAAGTGTCCAACTGTGGGTAGGATGTTGGTATAAGTTATTGGATGTCTTACTTTTCTTCTCCTGTTGTATCTTTGAACTCTCGAGATTGACTAATGAGTAGTTTCTCCCTGCTGGGACTTTTCTCTCAAAATGTGAAAGAAAAAGCACCTGAAGCATATGAGTAAATAATCTCAAGTTTATAATTTTAATTTAATATAATTAAATTGAAACAAATTGAGAGAAATTGTTGGCTAAATTTTAGCCATGATTGACTGCTCACTATATCTTCCTGTCAATCAAGGAGTTTATTCCTGTTAGGTTATGATACATATGACAATTCATAAATCATGCGGAAAAACCATAAAGCCAGGAAAACATATTATTTACACAAAATCATTTAGCATAGTTTAGATGCATACTCTTTGTTGCGTGCCTTCCCTAGCTGCGCCCGAACCGAACAAGAACAAGTCTTTAGGACTCCAAGTGTCGTCCCTCCGTAGATAGTCCACAGCACGTCCGGATCCGCCTTAAGATTGACCAACTAGAATCGCCCTTAAGGTACTATTATTTTCGGCACTTTATAGGCAATTGTGTAATTGAATTTTGCTCTCAAAAACTCACTTTGAATACTTGAATGCTCTATGTAAATATGTGACCCTAGGCACCTATTTATAGAGTTATGGAAAAGGATTTGGAATCCTATTAGGATACTAATTTATTTAATTATAATCCTACTAGGACTCTAATTAAATAAACTAAATCTTTTAGGATTAGATTTAATCATATGACAAATCCCGGTAGCTTTAGGATTCGAGTAGCACACAAACACACACGCACGCACAGCAGCCCACGAGGGGCGCCATGCGCGCGCTCGCAGCCCGCGAGCAAGCAGCCCACTGCCGCAAGCCCACACGCTGGCGCAGCCTTGGCGCGCGCTGGGCCTGCCTTGCGGTGGGCCTGGCGCAGCCTTGGCTGGTGCGTTTGTGGCGCGCTGGCTTGCTGGGCGATGGCCTGGCTTCGTGCTGGGCCTTCGTCCGGCAGGCCTCGTCCGATGCTTATTCGTACGATACGCTTCCGATTAAATTCCCGGTTCCGGAATCCATTTCCGATACGAACAATATTTAATATTTCTGATTCCGGAATTAATTTCCGTTTCGAACAAATATTTAATATTTTCGTTTCCGGAATTATTTTCCGATTCCGATAATATTTCCGATTCTGACAATATTTCCGTTTCCGGCAATATTTTCGATTCCGGCAATATTTCCATTTCCGATAATATTTTCCGATACGTACCATGTTTCCGTTTCCGGCAATATCTACGACTTGGATAATATTTATATTTCCGATACGATCCATATTTCCGTTTCCGGCAATATCATCGTTTCCGGAGTATTCATTTCTTGCCTGTGACGATCTCAGCTCCCACTGAAACCAAGATCCGTCGATTCCGAATATCCATAGATGGAGTATTTAATGCCATTAAATACTTGATCCGTTTACGTACTATTTGTGTGACCCTACGGGTTCAGTCAAGAGTAAGCTGTGGATTAATACCATTAATTCCACTTGAACTGAAGCGGCCTCTAGCTAGGCATTCAGCTCACTTGATCTCACTGAATTATTAACTTGTTAATTAATACTGAACCGCATTTATTAGACTTAACATTGAATGTATACTTGGACCAAGGGCATTATTTCCTTCAGTCTCCCACTTGTCCTTAGGGACAAGTGTGCATTTCCTAATTCCTTTGTCGCTCGACGCTTGCTCTTGAACATAAGGTAAGAGTTGTCATCCTTATTATGTCCAGAGGTTTTCCTCGGTTTCAGAGTTCAACTGATCAAATAAACAGATAATCATAGCCTATGATTCATCCGAGCACGGCCATGCATTTCACAGTTTCTAGCTCTCCGAGTGGCCTTGTACAACTTTTAAGCATCTCATCCCGATTTATGGGAGGACAATCCCAATCTTGCGATCTTGAGATTAGACTTCGTTTGATAGGTGATTACCTGAGCGTTGCCTTTATAGCCTCCTTTTACGGTGCGACGGTTGGTCAACGTCAAAGCAACCAGTTCTCAAACAAGTAATCTCAAATCACTCAGGTATTGAGGATTTAGTGTCTAATAATTTTAATGAAATTTACTTATAACAGATTTTCATCTCTTACAGTAAAGTTTCATAGGTCTTGTCCGATACTAGTCTTCCCAAAGTAAGTATCTATGCAAATGATTATGACATTGCCATGTCCACATAGTTCAAGAAACAGAACTACTAGTCATCTTGCATTCTAGTCGTCTAACGTTTTCTATGCGTCCAATTTTATAGAAAACTCCGACTAGGGACCATTTTCAACTTTTGACATTCAAGTTCACTTGATAGACATTTCTTAGTCACAGGACTGGTCCTAACAGTCTATCTTGAATATATCGTCAAATTGAAGGGACTCATCATTTAATACTAAACCAAGATTAAATGGAATATGAAAATACATTTCATATATGATAAATGTTCAACCCCATTGTTTAAGAACCATGGGCCTCAAAACCCATCTTTAAAACAGTTCATGGAATTCAAAACTATGCTTGATTTCCAGTGCTACAATGTGAGTGTTGCTTCTCACTTGTTGCATAGGTTTAGTTATCATGCTTTGCCAATCTTAATATCCTTTTCATCGAATGTTCTTCGAGATAAATGATAAGATCTTTTGAGTATGTTTATTTTGTGATCTAGTCTTTCTTGCTACATTAGTGGTTCTACGCATTTTGCAATGAAGAACCATTAAGTCAACAGACATGTGATCTTCCCAAGTTCAATGAAGAACTCATATAAACAACTCTATTTTATTGCTTCTTAGGCAATAATTACTTTTACTTCAACTGTATAGGTTGCTAGTGATGCTTTGTTTGGATCTACTTATCCAAGCAGTTCACAGATATGTGGAAGACTCTCCAACTATATCTTAAAACATAGAAATTATTATTTTAATTTCCCACGCAACAACTCATGGTCTTCAATCCATGTTGCCATTTCAAAACACGATGCTCTTTAGCTCGTCCTTGTCAATGGTTAACTCCAAAGGGTCTTGCTTGATCCTTTGCCAGTGTTTATGCGTGTAGCATCAATATTTAGCACATCTTTATTTCCTTGAATCAAGAACTATTCCTATGTACCTTTTTAAGTACCATAAGTATTCTTGATCTCAATCTAGTTGATCTTCACTTAGATCAATAGAGATTGGTATATGTTCGTCATGCCTAAAGTCATACGATACATTTTTGGCGATCCTCATATTATATCATACATGATAAATTCTTTTGCAGAATAATTCTCAATTGAATTCTATTCATGTAACTTTAGCTCATTCAATTTCAGTAGATACTGAATCCAGCTAAATTCTTTGATATATAATATAGGTTAAGAATCTCACTTAGATCCTTTGATGTTTTAACTTAGTAAATGCTTATACATAGTTCAAACATTCTTTACTCAGATTTATTCATATGGGTCGAATATCTCCAATGGAGTCTTTCGTGTTTGATTTAGTAAATGCCATTACTTAATCCAAAACATTAATATAAGATCTTTGTAAATAGATCTTAATACCCAGTATGTACTAAGTTTCGCCTTGGTCCATCATTGATGAATAATTTCAAATCTAAGTCATTAGCATTTGAATGTTATTTCACAATGGAGAGATATGTGTGTGATACACATAGGACCAATTAAGTTTTATGTACTCCCACTAAACTTCTTATATATCTATAAGAATCATGTACATTTTATGAAACTAAAATACTTATTAGCTTCACTAAAATATAGTTCTAATTCCCAATTGCTTGCTTAAATCTGTACTTAGATTTTATAAACTAGCTTTTCTTTTCAAGCATTTATTTGGATCCACAAATCCTATGACATGCCATGTACATAGTTTTCTTCCAACATTTGATTGAGGAATACGTTTTGTCATCCAATTGTCATATGTACCAATATGCAATCAGTGCTTGAGTTATAGATTTGAGCATTACGATTATGCATGAGGTTTCAACACAATCCATGCTATGAATTTGCTTGTAACCTTTAGCAACTAATCTAGCTTTGTGTGTGAACACAATTCCATGTTTGATGGTTTTTATCCTTAAAACAAACTTGCAACCAATAGGTGTGAAACTATTCTTGCAAATCAACAAAATTTCAATTTTGTCATCAAAACATTGGTTATGTTTTATGGCCTTTAACCATCTAAAACATTTGAGTCTATATATGGCCTCTAACCATTTTAGGGAATCTAGGTTTCGTCATAGCTTTCTTACAAGTCACAAACTCATTAATCTACATGATAATAGTTTGACTGCAAGCTGTAGGTTTCTTCACTATCTAATAGAAGAATCTCATAGTTTCATTGACCTGATCTCTATGTTTCTTCACTATCTTAATAGAAGAATCTCATAGTTTCAGTGACTTGAATTCTATGCCTACTTGGGTATAGAACATCAAACAATAGAATATCAATAGCCACTTGAAAGTCCTTTGAATATTCTGTTCTCCTTGAAGCACTTGTAAAGTCTTCTAAGAGATGTCTATTCTTTAAAGCCACTTGTAAAGTCCTTACAGAATAAGTTCGGATTTTCTGAAGCACTTCGAAGAGCCTCCGGAATGTCCGTTTATGTTTGTTGTTCGCCTTGAAGACTTTCGAGGTCTATTTTCTCCCACTTGTCATTTTGGAAACGAATCTCCAAAAGGACATTATTTCGAGCAAACAAACATTATGTTCTCAAAAATTCGTGGTAGAAACAATACCCTTGTGTCTCATTTGAATAAATCACAATGAAACATATATCTATACTTGGGCCTTAGTTTGTCGAATGACAAACACTAAGCTCCCACTGAGTTTTGCAACTCTCTAGATATATTTTATGAAAAGTTATTCTGAAATTACTTTTCAATAGCTTTGACGAATTTGGTTTAGTTTGGTGGTAGTTGAGCATTTTGTTTTAGAAATTATAGGAAAAGTTTTTATGATTCATCATTAATCGAATCAAGTATCAATTGACTTCGATTATTCCAACTAAGATATGCCATATCTTATGGACCTAGATTGTGAAATTACAACACACAATCATTGATGATCATATTTGGTCTCAAGTAATCATCAACATGATCTAACCTAGATCTTTATGATTTCTTGCCAAGTGGATTTTATACTTCTGAATCTTTGAACTAGCCAAACAGATTCAACTTATATCATATTTGAGTAAATAAACCTATATTCACTCAAATCCATGTGAAATAATAAAGTCATAAAATCTTTCTTTAGCTTTGAACTCTATTGTCTAGGCGTTTTAACAATAGTTCATATCTTTTGTTACTTTCAACAAGTAAGACTAGTTGTCTTAAAATGATCTAGAAATCAATCAACTTTCAAAAGTCCATTAAAATAGAGCTTTTGAATGTTAACTTGTTGATATGGTCTAAGCAACAATGCCAAAGATTAGTGGAACTCAAATCAAGGGGTTGATTTGAACCTAGTAAAGTTCTTTAAAGAGTTGTTTGTTTTAATCAAGCATATTGACTCAACCTGTAATTGACCATTTCATTCAAATAAACAAACAAACATTGTTTTTGTTCTTCTGAATGTGAGTCTTTCTGTGTTTGAAAACAGAAATTTAGGTATGTTGATTATGGAACAAAATAGCCATTAAGTTCCAGCCTTTGAAAGGACTTAAAACAAACTAGATGACCATACAACTAATGTAGCATTGCCATGCTTCATTTCCCACTTGTAGGTCATTAGTGTATCCTAGCTTCCATTGTTTGAGTTATTACCGAAGTAAGAACCTCAAGCGGTATATGATACCAAGGAAGTTTGATTGCTAGGTCACTTCTCTTTAAACATAAACTTATAGGTAGAAACGGAATCGTAAATTCCTTTCATATGTTCCTTTGTTTTCTTATTTCTTGTACCCTTTCTTATAGTCTTAAGAATTGATTTCTTTAGTGTTGACTTTTATACTTTGTTAGACATGTCCAATGTCACCAACAAGGTTTTTACCATTTTAATTTATGTTGAATATTTTGCTTCAACTAGATGATCTTACCAGAAGCTTCTAAAGTTCTCTAAGTATCGATCTATTCGAATGTCTAGGGACTAGACTCATTCGAGAAATAAATGGACAAAGATATTAGGTTGTTAACCATTGGTAAGGCTGAGCGTTTAAACTCAATGCTTTATGATCTCAAAACTACATTGTATTTTGAATTCACAAGCACCAATTGGTTTGCCATTCGATTTTGATATTCGAAAACAACCATAAAAGTCGATATAAGAAACGTACATTTTAAATTGCTCACTTTCTCTCTTTTCCGTGAATCGTTCTTGGATTCACTACCAATCGAGGAAATTTACTGTTACCTTTCTAAAAGGATTTATTACAGTGCAAGATATTTAATTATAAACAATAATTAAAACATACATTGAAGCATGCAAAGTCTAAACATTTATCATGAATAATAACTTGAAAATTAAAGCAATCATGCAACAAGTCATTAGCATTTTATTCGAGTTATGTGTTCCGGCAGGTTTGAATAAAATGATTCCAAGACCCTAAAACCATTGAAGAATTAAGCACAGTTTGTCGACTCAATTCTAAAACATCTTAGGTAAGCAAAAACCTTTTGCTAATAGTCTAGAAACTATTCTTGGTTGATAGGTACGTCTAAGAACTTATTAGGTAAACCTATCGATTTTGCCACGACATAAAAGGACTCCTTACTTATATCGTTGAGTTTCACCAAAACTAACATGTACTCACAATTATTTGTGTACCTTGCCCCTTTAGGACCAATAAGTAACACCTCGCTGAGCGAAAACTATTACTAGATTGATGTAAAGGATATCCAAGCAAGTGTATATTTTGGCATGGCACCTTTTAACTCAATTTTTAAGTTTGGAACTTAAGGCTTTTACTATGTTGGTTAGATTTTAAGTGAACTAAAATCCTTAATCATGCAACATAATCAAGCTTTTGATCTCATGCATTTTAAGACATATTTAAAAGCAATAAATAACTTAAAACATGCATAAGATAAATGTGATCTAATATGGCCCGACTTCATCTTGAAGCTTTAACTTCAAAGTCCGTCTTGAAAATCTCCGTAGGAGGCACCATTTTCTTCAAATAGGATAAGCTATAATTAAAACTAATTACAACTATTTGATGGTACGCAGACCATATTTGAATTGAAAAACAACTTTGGTACTTTAGACCAATTACATTCAAATTAATGGTACGCAGACCATATTTTCTATCCTATTTGGGCCATACTAGTCACTTCATAACCTGCAAAACAGTACATATACAATATATACCATTCACCCATTCATTATCATGAATGGCCCAGATAGCTGGTTAGTAAAACACATTATGCATCACGTAAACATTTGCAGCAATTAATCAAGGGCACCAATAATCTACCAATTATTCAGTCCTTATTAATTCTAATCAAGTTGTTTTAACCTTAAGGATTTGTAGACCTAATCAAGAGTTTATGACTAAAAGGGCTCCCACTTAAACCAATAAATTCATATGCTTTACTAATTTTAATCATAAAAATGTATTTCTAGTCTAACCGGAAACATACAAATTTAATTAAAATTTAAAGCTCATATAAATTTATAATTGAATCCAAAAAGTTTAAGTTAATTTCAGTCGTATTTAAATTAATTCATGATTTTAATTTTAGTAAAATAATTAGAATAAACAAAATTTATTATAATTACAATATTCAAAATTAAAATCCAAGAAAATAATTTAAAACGATCTAATCGCAACGCAACAACCCCACGCAACGTACGCCCATGGGCCACACGCACACAGCCATCGCTGGCCATGTGCGCGCAGCCCATGCGCTGCGTCGCATCGCTGCTACTGCTCTCCTTCGCAAGACATCACGCGAGCTGGTGCTCGCTGCGCGCGCCAGCACTCGATGCACGCGAGCCATCGCTCGCTGCGTTCGCTCGCCAGTGCTCGCTTCATGCGAGCCAGCGCTCGCTGCGCGCGCTCGCCAGCGCTCGCTTTATGCGAGCCAGCGCTCGCTGCTCGCTCTTGCCAGCACTCGCTTTGTGCGGGCCATTGCTCGCTGCGCGCGCTCGCCAGCGCTTTCTACGCGCGCTTGCCAGCGCTCGATCCTGCGAGCCATCGCTCGCTGCGCGAGGCATCGACGCTGGGCGTAGAACTCGTGGCACGCGAGCTTGCGTTCGCTGCGCGCGAGGCTCCGCACGCTTTGCGCGAGGCAGTGCGCGTTGTGGCGCAGCTCGCTTGCTGCCCACACGCGACTGCTGTGCCTGCTTTCGCCCTTGCCCATTCGTCCATTGCTCACAGCCCACGATACAAGGCAGGGCTGCTGCCTTGTGCTCGTGCACCATGGCCTTGCTCATTGCATTCGTGCCGCATGGGCGACGAGCTCCCTTGCTCGTCGTCACATGCTCGCACTATACAACACCCCTTAAGGGTAACACGTAGCGTCCATTGCTTTGTGCGTGCAAGTTATATGAGCGAATCGCATAAAATTTAAAAAAATTATATTTAAAATTAATGACAAATTAATAAATAATATTAATTTCATAAATTTAGGGCGAAAAATCGAAAATTTATTATTCAATTGATTTCCGATTAACATGGATTCAAGCCTAGGTCATAAAAATTTAAAATTTATCATAAATTTACAATTTTTATGGTGGTTTTTAATCATAGGTATCTAATTAAATTATAATTAATTATGAAAATCAAATTAATTCTAAATTATTCTAATTTTCAACAAATTAATCATAATTACAAATTAGATTGCATAATTAACAAGGCTAGGCATTCAAATTTGTTAAACATATACAGTAGGTCAATCAAAAATTCAAGATTTATCAACAATAATCGCAAATATTTAATTTAACATCTTAAATTTACGAAATTTTGCATTCGAAAAACTAAAACCTCCGAAAAGTCATAGTTAGGCTTCGAATTTGAGAATTCTGGGTTCGGCAGAAAACTACTATTTTTGTCAAAATTTTGGAATGCCTTTTACATGCGGAATTGACACAAAAATCACTCGATTTGGATGAGTAACGAAGAAACTGCCGAAAAACTGCGTACGTATAATTAAATAAACGCAATTTGCAATTAATTAACAATTACGAAAATTAATCACCCCTTTTAATTTCTTGTAAATTTGTAATATTTAACCATGTTCATGCAATTTAGATTATGAAAATAATAAGAGGCTCGTGATACCACTGTTAGGTTATGATACATATGACAATTCATAAATCATGCGGAAAAACCATAAAGCCAGGAAAACATATTATTTACACATAATCATTTAGCATAGTTTAGATGCATACTCTTTGTTGCGTGCCTTCCCTAGCTGCGCCCGAACCGAACTAGAACAAGTCTTTAGGACTCCATGTGTCGTCCCTCCGTAGATAGTCCACAGCACGTCCGGATCCGCCTTAAGATTGACCAACTAGAATCGCCCTTAAGGTACTATTATTTTCGGCACTTTATAGGCAATTGTGTAATTGAATTTTGCTATCAAAAACTCACTTTGAATACTTGAATGCTCTATGTAAATATGTGACCCTAGGCACCTATTTATAGAGTTATGGAAAAGGATTTGGAATCCTATTAGGATACTAATTTATTTAATTATAATCCTACTAGGACTCTAATTAAATAAACTAAATCTTTTAGGATTAGATTTAATCATATGACAAATCCCGGTAGCTTTAGGATTCGAGTAGCACACAAACACACACGCACGCACAGCAGCCCACGAGGGGCGCCATGCGCGCGCGCGCAGCCCGCGAGCTCGCAGCCCACTGCCGCAAGCCCACACGCTGCCGCAGCCTTGGCGCGCGTTGGGCCTGCCTTGCGGTGGGCCTGGCGCAGCCTTGGCTGGTGCGTTTGTGGCGCGCTGGCTTGCTGGGCGATGGCCTGGCTTCGTGCTGCGCCTTCGTCCAGCAGGCCTCGTCCGATGCTTATTCGTACAATACGCTTCCGATTAAATTCCCGGTTCCGGAATTCATTTCCGATACGAACAATATTTAATATTTCCGATTCCGGAATTAATTTCCGTTTCGAACAAATATTTAATATTTCCGTTTCCGGAATTATTTTCTGATTCCGATAATATTTCCGATTCTGACAATATTTCCGTTTCCGGCAATATTTCCGATTCCGGCAATATTTCCATTTCCGATAATATTTTCCGATACGTACCATGTTTCCGTTTCCGGCAATATCTACGACTTGGATAATATTTATATTTCCGATACGATCCATATTTCCGTTGCGGGCAATATCATCGTTTCCGGAGTATTCATTTCTTGCCTGTGACGATCTCAGCTCCCACTGAAACCAAGATCCGTCGATTCCGAATATCCATAGATGGAGTATTTAATGCCATTAAATACTTGATCCGTTTACGTACTATTTTTGTGACCCTACGGGTTCAGTCAAGAGTAAGCTGTGGATTAATATCATTAATTCCACTTGAACTGAAGCGGCCTCTAGCTAGGCATTCAGCTCACTTGATCTCACTGAATTATTAACTTGTTAAATAATACTGAACCGCATTTATTAGACTTAACATTGAATGCATACTTGGACCAAGGGCATTATTTCCTTCAATTCCCATATATGTATAGCAAACCTATGGCAAGCTGTTTTTTGTATTGTTGACCCCATAAGTGTTGATTTTGTCTTTTGGCCTTATTAGGTGGAGAACTTACTGAACGTGAAGCTGCTACAATTTGTCAATGTTGACCTGTATGATGTCAAGGTAACTTGCTCTACTATCATAGGGATAGCTAACTTGCTCCCAGGAGCACGCACATGTGTCACGGCCCTGTTGCTCTTCTCTTTCTGCTCTGGGGTAAATATTTCAAATGCTTCAACAAGTTAGGTCACTCTTCTTTGCTGATCAGGATCCTGCCTAGAAATCACTTGTCTAAGCGCATTCTCGAGCATCCATTCTTCCGTATTTTTCCTTTCTTTCATTCTTAGATACCTTATATATATGCTCTCGTTCTCTGAGGTTGGTACAGCAGATAAGTATTGTGGTTTGCGTGGGTTTATTTTCTTCAGTTTTTCCATCGCCTTGATGAATTTTGTAGGAACAAACAATTTTTTGAGCTTGCTGAAACTCTTGGACTTTGTTTTCATGAACTCTTCTGTTCATCTGGTTCTTTTTGTAGGATCTTTTACCTGTTTGCTGTTGCTTTTCTGCTGATCTACCAGTCACTTTTCCATCTATTTCACCACCTTAGCTGCAATTTTCTTCGATGGAGGTTGTAGGAGTTGAAATTCTCTCTCTGACAGAACTATTAGCCATTTCTTGGACTGGATTTGGCTGTTGATGAAATGACTCAGCATCATATTGTAGGATTGCATTAAGTGCTTCTTGTACTAACTTTATGGCTGCAGTCTGTTGCAGTCCAAGTTTCTCTGTCTTTGCAACTTGGTCATCAACTTCCTAGAGATTGTTGCTGTTTTTACTTAGCTCCATATTCAAGTTACTCATCTCATGGCTATTGTTTCCATCTCCACTTTCTTTTTCATCTGCTTGAATGATATCTTGGGCCTCATTCGTTTATGGTTCACTTAAACTTTTATGTTAAAAGTGTAGTTAGGTTATCAACATGTTGGGTGATCTATGGTGAATTTGCCTTTTATTGGGTTGTAAACTGTTTTGACTGGTATCTATTAATGTATTATAACATTCCCGGTATTGGGGAGGGTCAAATTACAAAGGAAATATTGCCGAAATTTTAACCTAGTTTACTTTTATTTTTATACTAGTACTGTAAGCTGCTTATTTTATTTAATCTATGGATTAAATAAAATCAGCAGCGCATTTTTATTAGAATATCCAAAAGTCATTTGCGTCGCAGATTAGCAAAAACTGCGACGTAAATGACCTTTTTTTTAACATGATGAACAGTCATTTGTGTCGCACTTTAGCTAATCTGCAACGCAAATGACTTTTTTTTAACATATTGAAAAGTCATTTGCGTCGCTGTTTAGCTAATCTGCGACGGAAATGACTTTTTTTTTTAACATGTTGAAAAGTCATTTGCGTCGCTGTTTAGCTAAACTGCGACGCAAATGACTCTTATTTGCGTCGCCCAAATGTGCGATGCAAATGACTTTTTTCATTTGCGTCGCAGCCAGTTGCGTCGCACTAATGTGCGACGCAAATGAGCTTAAATGACCGACGCAAATGACTGTTTTTCCACTAGTGTAACTTTTGAAAACATAATTAATAAATATCGAGGCCTCCTACAATTTGGAACCATAATGGCCCAAAACCCAAAGTATAAATAATTCAAACATTTCAAACATAATTAAAGTAAAGTTAAAAAGTTCAAAATACGAAAACATGCAACTCTCTCGATCATCCCAAGCCACATGATTCCGATCTACCAACCTGCTATATTATTCTACTCCCCATCAATGCAAGTGCAAATGATAGATCATCATAGGGTCATTAAGGCAAAGGCCATGACCAAAAAACACAAAGTACGTAGTCAGCAAAAGCTGAGTACTTACAAGCATAGAGTGAATGAAACTAAAACATGCATCACTCACTAAGTAATAATCAACATGCAAAAGCAATATAATAATAAACAATCAATCATGAATACAAGACTCGACTCTTGACTCGACTCTTGACTCGACTCTTGACTCACAATTCAATTAGAATAAGTTTCGAACGGGCCAAAAGAATATTCCACAAAGGGAAAAGGTGATGGGAGCCAACCATACACCAAATAATAAATAATAAAATCGGGTCATACCGAGTGTCGGGCCATACGGACGGAATTCCTGCGCATAATATAAATGAAACAACGTCTTGTATCATTAGTAGGAGTACGAGCTTTCCGGCAAGACTCCCCCCATTGTTCATACTCAAGGTATATACGTTCCAAGAGTTTTGAAGCTTGTTCTGGTTGCACTTTACGTTTATTAATATTTTATTAAAGGCGAACTCAAGACTCACCAACATGCACACATACAATTAATAAACAACAACCAAAACAATCTTATTTTAAATGCTTTAGGACTTGTGATAAACAAGGAAAGACAATTGTGATATTACTACCATGTTCCTCCTCACCAAGGTGAGACTCCATATCATGCACATTAACATGAGGGTTGTGCCCTTGCACGACAAATCCTAATTCATTTCATACAGAATATTCCCAACTGACCCTACATGTGCGGTGGCTTACGTGAGCTAACCCTTCACATGTGGTAAAATAAATAGTACAACGAAGTACGGATAATTGGCTCAAAGTATGCTAGACATCCCGTACAATAGCATACAAATAAATAATCCATCATATCCCTTGCATGTGAAATAAACCATACATGCATAGATATTGAACAACATGATTGACAATGAAATTCATACTCATAATAATTCCGACATGCTTGTTCAATAATTAATCCAATAAATCCAACATCACAAATCACATGCTTGTTCACCAAAATAAACATGATTCCACATAATGTAATTCACATCATCAACAATCATGTAATGTCATTGACAAAAGGTGTGGTCACCCTAGACTTGTACGTACCTTGAATACCTAAGCGTAAGGGCCACTTTGCAATAACGAGCACTCAACTAGAAATCACCTCCTATCATCAAAATAATGAAACTTAAATTATTTACATGTTCATTAAATTTCCAGCAACTTTATAAAATTTAAGACCTCCTTTAAACTCTAGAATTCAATCGTTTTTCAATATTATAAACGTCTCGATTTGCAAAATCAATCCCTAGTACAAAAACATACTTTTTCCGCCTTTAAAATCAATAAAAATCAACACTTTAAACCTTTGTTCAAATCTGAAAATATAATTGATTATTATAATTAAAATCATCACCTAACTATGCTAATCAATTGACTCATTAGGTCTAGGTTAAAACCCTAACTTGAAAATCCCAATAACACTAGTTTATTATCATAAAAATCACTGCTTTATTCAATAAACAAATCTGAAAATTCATCCTTTAATAATTAAAACAAGCCTAATGAATCACAACACGCAAATCCTCAAACCACGGTATTCATAACCGGTTCCCAGCATTTTAATTACTCAAAATAATATTAATATAATAATTTAAAATACGGAATTTAAATAGAATAGGCAAGGAAGAAGAGAATTATACCAATCTGGCCTATAGCACGGAACAACCACGAATTAATGTGATTGGGCGAAAAGAGATTGGAAAACAAACAACAACGAAGCAACACAACACACGACACACCACTCGTGTGTGCGTGTGCAGCGCGGCACGAAGAGCAGCAGCAGGGGCGAAGGCACGCGGCTGGGCGCTGTGCGCGAGGGGGAGAGCGAGGGGTGCTGGGCGCTGTTGCGCAAGGGAGAGAGCGAGGGTGCTGGGCGCTGTTGCGCAAGGGAGAGAGCGAGGGTGCTGGGCGCTGGTGCGCGAGGGAACGCGAGCGAGGGCGAGAGGGAGTGCAGCGCTGGGCGCGACAACACTCGAAGGCACAGGGGCAGCGCGCGCTGGGCGTGAGGCCGAGCAGCACGAGGGCACGAGCACGGGCTGCGTGCGTGCGGGTGTGCGGACGAGAGAGAGGAGAGAGAGAGGGAGTTGGAGTGATGGCCAAGAAAGAGAGAAAAGAGGGTTTATGAATTTTAGGGGCTCATTTAATGATGGGGGAGTCCTATTTATAGGCTCCCTAATCCCTTGATGGGCTAGGCTTAGGAGATTTGAGTTGGGCTTAGGAAATAAATGACTGGGGTAGCTTAGGGTTTAATTTAAACTCTTTTGATTGGGCTCGTTTAGTAAAACGAATTGGACTTTTTATTTAAAACCCGAAGCACATAAAAAATCATTTGCAACTCATTTAATTTCCCAACTCAAGAATTAAATTCGTTTCGTAATTAATTAAAATAATAAATATTCTAATTAATTAAACTTCATTAAATATAATACATTTAAATATTTTTTAAATGCTAATAAAATCGTAAAATACTTTATAAATATAATAAAATATACTTATAAATATTATAAAAATACGAGGTATTACAAGAACAAAAACAATGCTTGTTTGTTTGATTATTTGAATGAAAATGGTCATTTACGGGTAGAGTTAATATGCTTGATTAAAACAAACAACTCTTTAACAATAAAAACTTTACAGGTTCAAATCAATCTCGTGATTTTAGTTCCACTAATCTTTGGCATTGTTGCTTAGACCATACCAACAAGTTAACATTCATAAGCTCTATTTTGATGGACTTTTGAAAGTTGATTGATTTCTAGATCAATTCAAGACAAGCTAGTCTTACTTGTTGAAAGTAACAAAAGATATGAACTATTGTTAGAACGCCTAGACGATAGAGTTCAAAGCTAAAGAAAGGTTTTATGACTTTATTATTTCACACAGATTCGAGTGAATATAGGTTTATTTACTCAATGTGATATAAGTTTGAATCTGTTTGGCTAGTTCAAAGATTCAGAAGTATAAAATCCCACTTGACAAGAAATCATAAAGATCTAGGTTAGATCATGTTGATGATTACTTGAGTAAAAAATGATCATCAATGATTGTGTGTTGTAATTTCACGATCTAGCTCCATTAGATATGGCATATCTACGTTGGAATGATCGAAGTCAATTAGTACTTAATTCGATCAATGATGAATCATAAAGACTTTTCCTATAATTTCTAAAACAAAATGCTCAACTACCACCAAACTAAACCAAATTCGTCAAAGCTATTGAAAAGTAATTTCAGAATATCTTTTCATAATATATATATATATATATATCTAAAGAGTTCCTAAACTCAGTGGGAGCTTAGCGTTTGTTATTCAACAAACTAAGGCCCAAGTATAGATATATGTTTCATTGTGATTTATTCAAATGAGACACAAGGGTATTGTTTCTACCACGAATTTTTTGAGAAAATAATGTTTATTTGCTCGAAATAATGTCCTTTTGGAGATTCGTTTCCAAAATGACAAGTGGGAGAAAATAGACCTCGAAAGTCTTCGAGGCGAACAACAAACATAAACGGACATTCCGGAGGCTTTTCGAAGTTCTTTAGAAAATCCAAACACGTATTCTTTAAGGACTTTAGAAGTGGCTTTTAAAGAATAAACATCTCTTAGAAGACTTTACAAGTGCTTCAAGGAGAACAGAATATTCAAAGGACTTTCAAGTGGCTATTGATATTCTATTGTTTGATGTTCTATACCCAAGTAGGCATAGAGTTCAAGTCACTGAAACTATGAGATTCTTCTATTAGATAGTGAAGAAACATGGAGTTCAGGTCACTGTAGCTATGCGATTCTTCTATTAGATAGTGAAGAAACCTACAACTTGCAGTCAAACTATTATCATGTAAATTAATGAGTTTGTGACTTGTAAGAAAGCTATGACGAAACCCAGATTCCCTAAAATGGTTAGAGGCCATATATAGACTCAAATGTTTTAAATGGTTAGAGGCCATAAAACATACTCAATGTTTTGATGACAAAATTGAAATTTTGTTGATTTGCAAGACTAGTTTCACACCTATTGGTTGCAAGTTTGTTTTAAGGATAAAAAAAAAAAAAAAAACCATCAAACATGAAATTGTGTTCACACACAAAGCTAGATTAGTTGCTAAAGGTTACAAGCAAGTTCACGGCGTGGATTGTGTTGAAGCCTCATGCATAATCGTAATGCTCAAGTCTATAAATCAAGCAATGATTGCATATTGGTACATATGGCAATTGGATGACAAAACTTATTCCTCAATCAAATGTTGGAATAACTATGTACATGGTATGTCATAGGATTTGTGGATCCAAATAAATGCTTGAAAAGGAAAGCTAGCTTATGAAATCTAAGTACAGATTTAAGCAAGTAATTGGGAATTGGAATTGTATTTTAGTGAAGCTAATATGTATATTAGTTTCATAAAAT
Organism: Spinacia oleracea; assembly: GCF_020520425.1. Taxonomy (NCBI): domain Eukaryota; kingdom Viridiplantae; phylum Streptophyta; class Magnoliopsida; order Caryophyllales; family Amaranthaceae; genus Spinacia; species Spinacia oleracea. The sequence continues at coordinate 70,980,839 of NC_079488.1, forward strand.
GTACATGATTCTCATAGATATATAAGAAGTTTAGTGGGAGTACGTAAAACTTAATTGGTCCTATGTGTATCACACACATATCTCTCTATTGTGAAATAACATTCAAATGCTAATGACTTAGATTTGAAATTATTCATCAATGATGGACCAAGGCGAAACTTAGTACATACTGGGTATTAAGATCTATTTACAAAGATCTTATAATATTGTTTTGGATTAAGTAATGGAATTTACTAAATCAAACACGAAATACTCCATTGGAAATATTCGACCCATGTGAATAAATCTAAGTAAAGGATGTTTGAACCATGTATAAGCATTTACTAAGTTAAACATCAAAGGATCTAAGTAAGATTCTTAACCTATATTATATGTCAAAGAATTTAGCTGGATTTAGTATCTACTGAAACTAGAATGAGCTAAAGTTACATGAATAGAATTCAATTGGGAATTATTCTGCAAAAGAATTTATCATGTACGATATAATATGAGGATCGCCAAAAACGTATCGTATGACTTTAGGCATGACGAACATATACCAATCTCTATTGATCTAAGTGAAGATCAACTAGATTGAGATCAAGAATACTTATGGTACTTGAAAAGGTACATAGGAATAGTTCTTGATTCAAGGAAATAAAGATATGCTAAATATTGATGCTACACGCATAAACACTGGCAAAGGATCAAGCAAGACCCTTTGGAGTTAACCATTGACAAGGACGAGCTAAAGCGCATCGTGTTTTGAAATGGCAACATGGATTGAAGACCATGAGTTGTTGCGTGGGAAATTAAAATAATAATTTCTATGTTCTAAGATATAGTTGGAGAGTCTTCCACATATCTGTGAACTGCTTGGATAAGTAAATCCAAACAAAGCATCACTAGCAACCTAAACAGTTGAAGTAAAAGTACTTATTGCCTAAGAAAGCAATAAAACAGAGTTGTTTAAATTAATGAGTTCTTCATTGAACTTGGGAAGATCACATGTCTGTTGACTTAATGGTTCTTCATTGCAAAATGAGTAGAACCACTAATGTAGCAAGAAAAACTAGATCACAAAATAAACATACTCAAAAGATCTTATCATCATATCTCGAAGAACATTCGATGAAAAGGATATTAATATTGGCAAAGCATGATAACTAAACCTATGCAACAAGTGAGAAGCAACACTCACGTTGTAGCACTGGAAATCAAGCATAGCTTTGAATTCCATGAACTGTTTTAAAGATGGGTTTGAGGCCCATGGTTGTAAAACATTGGAGTTGAACATTTATCATATATGAAATCAATTTTCATATTCCATTTAATCTTGGTTTAGTATTAAATGATGAGTCCTTTCAATTTGACGATATATTCAAGATAGACTGTCAGGACCAGTCCTGTGACTAAGAAATGTCTATCAAGGGAACTTGAATGTCAAAAGTTGAAAATGGTCCCTGGTCGGAGTTTTCTATAAAGATGGACGCATAGAAAACGTCAGACGACTAGAATGCAAGATGACTAGTAGTTCTGTTTCTTGAACTATGTGGACATGGCAATGTCATAATCATTTGCATAGATACTTACTTTGGGAAGACTAGTATCGGACAGACCTATGAAACTTTACTGTAAGAGATGAAAATCTGTCATAAGTAAATTTCATTAAAATTATTAGACACTAAATCCACAATACCTGAGTGATTTGAGATTACTTGTTTGAGAACTGCTTACTTTGATGTTGACCAACCATCGCACCGTAAAAGGAGGCTATAAAGGCAACGCTCAGGTAATCACCTATCAAACGAAGTCTAATCTCAAGATCGCAAGATTGGGATTATCCTCCCATAAATCGGGATGAGATGCTAAAAGTTGTACAAGGCCACTCGGAAAGCTAGAAACTGTAAAATGCATGGCCGTGCTCAGATGAATCATAGGTTATGATTATCTGTTTTATTTGATCAGTTGAACTCTGTAACCGAGAAACACCTCTGGACATAATAAGGATGACAACTCTTACCTTATGTTCAAGAGCAAGCATCGAGCGACAAAGGAATTAGGAAATGCACACTTGTCCCTGAGGACAAGTGGGAGACTGAAGGAAATAATGCCCTTGGTCCAAGTATGCATTTAATAATAAGTCTAATAAATGCGGTTCAGTATTAATTAACAAGTTAATAATTCAGTGAGATCAAGTGAGCTGAATGCCTAGCTAGAGGTCGCTTCAGTTCAAGTGGAATTAATGATATTAATCCACAGCTTACTCTTGACTGAACCCATAGGGTCACACAAATAGTACGTAAACGGATCAAGTATTTAATGGCATTAAATACTCCATCTATGGATATTCGGAATCGACGGATCTTGGTTTCAGTGGGAGCTGAGATCGTCAAAGGCAAGTAAATGAATACTCTGGAAACGATGATATTGCCGGAAACGGAAATATGGATCGTATCGGAAATATAAATATTATCCAAGTCGTAGATGTTGCCGGAAACGGAAACATGGTACGTATCGGAAAATATTATCGGAAATGGAAATATTGCCGGAATCGGAAATATTACCGGAAACGGAAATATTGTCAGAATCGGAAATATTATCGAAATAGGAAAATAATTCCGGAAACGGAAATATTAAATATTTTTTCGAAACGGAAATTAATCCCGGAATCGGAAATATTAAATATTTTTCGTATCGGAAATGAATTCCGGAATCGAGAATTTAATCGGAAGCGTATCGTACGAATTAGCATCGGACGAGGCCTGCCAGACGAAGGCCCAGCACGAAGCCGGGCCATCGCCTAGCAAGCCACACGCATCAATCGCACACAGCCAAACCCCGCCAGGCCCAGCGCAAGGCCAGGCCCAGCAAGGCCTTGGCGCGCGCAGAGCAATCAAGTGGGCTGCGACATTGGGTTGCAAGTGAGTGCAGACTCGCGTGGGCCGCAAGGCTTGCGCGGGTGGTGCTCGTGCTCGTGCTCGTGTACGCTTGTGTGCAATACAAATCCTAAAGCTATTAGAATTTGTTCTATGATTAAATCCTAATCCTAGTAGATAGATTTTATTTAATAAGAGTCCTAATAGGATTCTAATTAAACTAAATTGGTATTCTAATAGGATTCTAAGTCCTTTTCCATAACTCTATAAATATGTGCCTAGGGTCACAAATTTAAAAACGTAAGATTCAAGTATTCAAAGGTAAGATTTTCGCTAAAATCAGCGATACACTCTTGCCCTATTAGCCGAAATTTATAGTACCTTAAGGGCGATTCTAGTTGGTCAAGCCTAAGGCGGATCCGGACGTGATGTGGACTATCTACGGAGGGACGACACTTGGAGTCCTAAAGACTTGTTCTTGTTCGGTTCGGGCGTAGCTAGGGAGGGCACGCTACAAAATGTATGCATCTGAATTATGCTAAATGATTATGTGTTAATAATATGTTTCCTGGCTTTATGGTTTATTCCGCATGATTTATGTTTATTCATATGTATCATAACCTAACAAATATGGACTGACCTGGGTTATTAAAACAACGTGAAAGGTGACCAAGAGTACCAAACTATCACCCATCCCTTCTATATCACCGTGCATCTTTTCCTGGAAAGAACATTTGAAATTCTACTCTTATATACTTTGCATTAATTAAACCGACTCCTTTTTGGATCTAGCTTCAAATGTTCTTATTGAAACACATAATAATCCTAAAAATATTTTCGGTTACGTTTGATTAATTTCTAGGTAATATGTCACTGGACTCACCAAGGTAAACTAAGCAATAAAGAGATAATGAATAGGAAATTAGAAACAATATGTTTACTATAATTGTAAAAAAAGAAAGAAGTAGGCATGTTACTTTTTTTTATACGGAGTAGTTTTATGGGAGGTACCTTTTTAGTTTAGGTATGTAACTTCTATAGTTTAGACATGTTACTTTTTTTTTTATATATATAATTTTAGAGGAGGTTCTTTTTAGTTTATGTATGTTACTTCTATAGTTTAGCCATGTTACTTATTTTATACGGAATAGTTTTAGGGGAGGTACCTTTTAAGTTAAGGTATGTTAATTCTATACTTTAGACATGTTACTTTTTTATATAATTTTAGATGAGGTACTTTTTTTGTTTAGGTTTGTTACTTCTATAGTTTGGACATGTTACCTTTTTTTATACGAGAGTAGTTTTAGGGAGGTACCTTTTTAGTTTAGGTATGTTACTTTTATAGTTTAGACATGTTACTTTTCTTATAATTTAGAGGAGGTATTTTTTTAGTTTAGGTATGTTACTTTTATAATTTAGACATGTTACTATTTTTTTATACGGAGTAGCTAGTTTTAGGGGAGGCACCTTTTTGGTTTAGGTATGTTACTTCTATAGTTTAGACATGTTACTTTTTTTATACGGAATAATTTTATTTGAGGTACCTTTTAATTTTAGGTTATGTTACTTCTATAGTTTAGACATGATATTTTTCTATAATTTTAGAAGAGGTACTTTTTTAGTTTAGGCATGTTAATTCTATAGTTTAGACATGCTACTTTTTTAGTTTAGGTATGTTACTTCAATAGTTTAGACATGTTACTTTTTTTTTTATAATTTTAGAAGAGGTACTTTTTTAGTTTAGGTATGTTAATTCTATAGTTTAGACATGTTAGTTTTTTAGTTTAGGTATGTTACTTCTATAGTTTAGACATGTTACTATTTTTATACGGAGTAGGTTTAGAGAAAATACTTTTTTATTTTAGGTATGTTATTTCTATAGTTTAGATCTGTTACTTTTTTTTATATTAATATTAATAGTAATTACTTTAATAGCTTTAGAAAATATTAGTAGAGTTACTAAGTGATTACTTCTTTTTATAATTTCAGTTACTTCTTTTTATAATCCGCCCATCAGACGTTCCATCCCCAAGAAATTAAAAACAGAACAAGATAGTCGTCATTCAGATGATCAAGTGTTGGAATTATTGCGTCAACACATCAACCAATAATATGGAGTTTAAAGATGTGAGTGATGCCAAGTTAATCATGGAGAAGAAGCTTTCACCTACTGATATGAAATTAGCAAATCTTTAATGTAAATGTGTCACACCATCAAGTTGATGGTGTGACCGGTCACACAACAGACGGGTTGTATACGGAATGAGTATATTTTTATGTGCAATATATATTATATCCAATGGTTGACAAAGATATATGGTGAAACATCAACTTTTCATGTGATAGGTCATGAATTCGAATCTTATTATGTCATATTCTAATGATTAGAAGGACCCTTTTGATTGTACCAATACTTCTTAACAGCTATAAATCCAGCTATACAGGTCAACTTTTGAGAATAAGGGTAAAGATAAACCTTACTCTAAACCTAAATACAAATGGAAGAAGAGCCTCAAACAACATCCAAGTCACAAGAGAAGCTAATCGATTCAGATGGGTCATCCAAACTCCAAGAGAGTAGATGAGAGTGCTCAAGCTCTTATCTATTCTAGATAATCGTCAATTATATATGGTGATTCACTGATTCCTCTGTTCATTTTTGCTCTCAACGTTTGTCACTTTCACGCATGCCAATGCACAACTTTGAGCATTAATATCTTTAATTATCTTTAAGCAAAAATTACAGTAAGTTAATATTTTGAAAATACACATTAAGACGAATTTAACACGATCTCACATGACTATGTTTACCTTACGTATAAATCACCAACAATGATCAAAGTATAATATGTGAATAATGTAGAAATCACAAACGTTGCGAGTATTAAAAATCGGAGGAAGTACATGTGATGAAATATAATATGGATGCCCATTATTCCCCCGTCAATATCTTTGGAATATTCTAGAGTTCAGTAAAATCCTAACTATTGTATCCTATATATACCCGATATTATATGGAATAAGATATACAACACTATTGTCTCTTATCTCTCTCGTTTAGTCACAACACGTTATCAGCACCAAATCCTAGCCGACTGAGCAGACGAGAAACAAAGAAAGGCATCCATCGTTGAGGTAAATGTTATTATATTTGCTAATCTTATTGTTGAAATTTTGAGATTGATATAGCGTATATACTTGCGATTATAGCGATTAGCTGCGATTGAAAATTTGTTAGTTGGTATTGAGATCCATCGTTGATGACTATATGGGATTGAGTATTTTGCGAGTTGCGGCTATGAGTTGCGAATTGATGTGATTACTTTTGCATATGTGATGGTTAATGATTGGAGTTAATGTTGGAGTTAATGCCAACGTATTAAAATATGTGTCAATTGGAGTTACGTTAATGGTCGGAGTTATTGCATTGCCGCAATCATTGTTTATTTTATTTTATTTTATTTTTTTATAAATTATTGTATCACGCCAAAACTAACCATCAATATCAGATTATTTTAATTACATGATTGTTTAATTTTGATATATATAATTCCGTTTTCACGACATGGTAATCCTGATTAACCAAACAAAGGGAGGAAGTATTTTCGAATATCACATATATGCTTGCAAATACATATCATAGTAAAAGATAAAATAGGAAAAATGACAAAAAAGAAATTAAATGGTACTTTTTTTAAACAAAAATGGTACTTTTTTTTTACCAGATGGTACTTTTTTTTACATGAATGGTGCTTCCTATTTTGTCTTTTAGTTATTTATCTTTTAGCTAATATGATATCCTAAAAAACAACCTCAAACAAAGGATGCATGCGTAGCGGTAGTTTTGTGTATTCCGTATGAACTTCCACATTAATGTATTTACAATAGTTATGTGTCAGACCTTTTAGCATTTTTTGATCTACAAAGTAAATGATTCTTGCTTTATTAAATTATGTTTTTTTTTTGGTTCTACTACGAGAAGTTTCCACCGCCTTCGGCGAGTGAACTAATCTCCCGCGGGAGTTTGTATGGGTACCTCGATGGGCAGCATCCCTCCCAGTTGAGATTTTTTCCATTTTCAAGGCTCGAACCCTAGACCTTGGTTAAGGAGCAAGAGGCCCTTAACCACTCATGCCAACCACAATTGGTTTGCTTTATTTAATCTATATACTCTACTAAAACACAGGCACTCAGTCTGAAGCTGACAAGTGTCCCTGCGTAAAAAAAAAGTAGTTATTTTAAAACAAATTAAATTCTTAATATATTTACATAATTAGATACGTTAGAATATAGTTAGCAATCTAATATAGAATATTCAAATGATATTTAAATATAATCTATTATAGTACATTAAGATCTTATGGTTCCAAATATAGATTAAGAAAAAAAGTATTGCACGAATCAATTACTTTTGGTATAAATCTACTATAGAATATGCATAATCCAATATAATCTACAATATAATATTAAAATCTTATGGTTCCAAATATGCAAGACTGCAAATTAATTAGTATTGCGTTTATTATATCAATACAATCTACTATATAATATTAGTAGAGTATTGCGTTTACTATATTAATTTTATGCCGAATCGATCATTTAAATTGAAATATTCATAATTCAATATACTGTAGGATATACTATAGAATATTCATAATTCATAAAATCTACTATACAATATTAAGATCTCATGGTTTTAAATATAGAATAAGATCTGCTATAGAATATTCATATGGTAATTCAATATAATCTACTGTAGAATATTAAGATCGATCTTATTGTTTCAAATATGTAAGATTGCGAATTAGTAGAGTATTGCGTTTATTATCTAGCGTGCATGCCAAATCATTTGATTCCATAAAATATTTTGCGGATACTAGGATATGGTTTGCGGAGTGACATATTGCACATATACACACATACATATCACTATTTATCTATACATACTCTACTAAAACACAGGATTCTGAGGCTGACAACTATACAATCACATGTAATATATTCACATTTTAAAAAAAAAAATTAAAATTATATCCTCAAAAACACAATAAAAAAGAATGTTATTATACAATTACGAAAAAAATACAATTGATAATAGATATTATATGGATATGGATACTTAAGTGATGGATGAGAATGATAAATAATGGATTTATATTTTTTTCTAACATTTTTTTCAAAAAAAATGTGCGATAAAAATCAAAACCTTATAATATGAAAAATACATAATCATCAATGTTTAATTAGCAGACTACATTACTTTTATTCTCTAATACTTTTAAATTATCCATTGTATTAGAAATTTTTATTATGTATATATACTTATTGAGATTTTTATCAACCCATACATAAAGGAATATTCTCAATTCCATGATATGATTATCTTCAATTTCTCCATAAAATATTTTAAATCACAATTAAAATAATAAAAATATGTGAAGTGGGTCCAATGAACATTTGTATGTATCTACCCTGTTTAGACATGAATATATACAAGTAGTGATTCGACAAGTGATGGACATTAATTTATAGAGATAAAATTATTTTCACTGGTGATGTGTAGGGTTTGGTTTTGGTTATGGTTTTGAGGTTTAGGCAACATAATTTCTTTCTTTTATACATGCTCCACGAAGTATAATCAATTATTTATTTATTTATTATTTTGACCACATATATAATAAGTGAGTGGAACAAAGAAAAATGGAGGTTGGGTGCATTCACTTCACCTTATTTGAAATAAATTTTTCGAATTTATTTGAACTTATTTAAACTACTAGATCGATTTGGACTTGATTAAATATAATAGGGCCTAACTAAAATTTATTGATTTGATCATACCTGACTTTAAGAAATTAAACTTGAGATGGGGTGGGTAACAAAATTGGTATGGGTAACACATTAAAAAAAAAAAGATAGTATTAGAACTTAATATCGGATCTGAAATGGGTAGGGTTGAACAAGTACATCTGGGTTACATCAGCTTCAAGTTTATATGAGTTAAGGTTTTTATTGGTTTAGATTCATACAATGTGGGTAAATCAATAACGGGATGAAATGGGTGGAGTAAATCAATGTGGATCCATTCCGTTCGGGTTGAAGCGAGTCGGCTGTTGCGGAACTGTTTGTTATCGGGTTTAGTATCTTAACCGGGTTAATATTTTCCGGTCGATTTGGGTTAATATAATGCGATTGGGTTTTGGGTTCTAGCTCGCGGGTTATTTACGGTTCGGGTTATAAATGATCGGATCAACCCAACGGGTTCAACGGTTCAGGTTGAGAATTGACATTTTTCATAGTATATGATGATAACTGATTTTTATACCTAAGATGAAATTAAGGGTGATGCATGGAAATGAATAAAAAATCTACGTATTTTCCTATGTTTCTTTTCACAATTAATTTACCTTTGCACTTAAAGTTAAAATATGTAAACCGTGCATCGCACGGGTACTATACTAGTTTGCCTCTAAACTTATGCTATAGTTTGACTAATATAATTTGCATATAAACTATGCTACGTTATGGATATATATGTTTATTACCTAAGTCCTAATTTGCAATATTCAATTGTAGTGTGAACTATGTCGAATCTTACAAAACTTTAATTTGCGGCCCTTGATATTACTGGAAAGAACTATCTATCTTGGGTGTTAGATGCCGAAAACATTAATAGCCGGTCTGATTCCAGCTTTGAATTAGCAAGAAATCGAAACAAAGTTTTCTAGGCAGACTCAAATGGTACCTAGATGGAAATGACCTTGGTGATACAACCAAAGAAGGAAATAAAGCAACAAGTCAAAACAAAGCTAAGGCTATGATATTTCTTCGCCATCACCTTCATGAGGGTCTTAAGATTGAGTACTTGACTGTAAAAGATCCACAAATCCTTTGGAGTAATTTAAAGGAGAGGTATGACCACCAAAAAACTGTGATATTGCCTAAAGCTCGTTATGATTGGTTACATTTAAGACTACAAGACTTTAAGTCTCTAAGTGAATATAACTCAGCTATGTTCAGAATTAATTCACAATTGAAGTTATATGGAGAGAAAATCATTGATGCAGAAATGTTAGAGAAAACATACTCTACCTTTGTCTCAAATAACATTGTCCTGCAGACACAATACCGTGAAAAATGATTTAAGAAATATTCTGAACTCATATCTTTTCTACTTGTGGCTGAGCAAAATAACTAGCTATTAATGAAAAATCATGAATCCCGTTCAACTGGCTCTACTCCATTCCCTGAAGCGAATGTGACATCCCATCATGGGAAAGAAAAATAATATGCCAACAATAGTGGTCGAGGACGTGGTTAAAGACGTAGACGTGGATATGGATATAGTCGAGGTCGAGGCCGAGGTGGTTCTTTCAAGAACTTGTATCCCATTAGAAGTGGGATAATAAAGATGGTAGCAAACAAGAGAAAGATAAAAGCGAAAATGTGACCAATGTATGTTATCTATGTGGAGGAAATGGTCATTGATCTCGTGCATGTCGTACATGCACCAAAACACCTGGTTGAGCTATATCAACAATCATTGAAGCAAAAGGGAAAGAAAGTAGAAACAAATCTTGTGTATGAAGATAGTGAAGGTGACTTTGATTGTGGTAATACAACTCACCTGGAAGTTCCTGATTTCCTCACACCCCTTAAGGGGAATGATTAATCCTTAGAGTAGTTTATGGTCATTTAAGAATAAAACTTTGTTTTCTTGGATTCATGTTATTTTATTTTGGATTTTATTTGTTTGAACTATGAATTTGTATGGCATTATTAAAATTCGATTATTAAATTATTCTTATATATTATTGTCATCTCATTTGAAGAACATAAATACCCCTCAAGTTCAGTTAGCAATGAATGGTGAAGATTTATGCCTAGCAAACAGTGCAACTACACATACCATAATGAAAAGCAAGAGATATTTTTCTCATTTGACAATGAAAGAAACTAGTTTGAGTACTAAATCAGGTAGTACAAAGATAATTGAAGGATACGGAAGAGCAAATATATTATTGCCTATGGGAACAAAATTTAAAATCATTGATGCATTATATTCTCCCAAGTCTCAAAAAAATTTATTGAGCTTTATAGATATTCAACATAATGGATATCACGTTGAGACAATAAGTGAAGGAAATGTTGAATACCTTCACATCACGAGTATTAACCAAGACACTAAGCATATTTTGGAGAAATTACCTGCATTCTCCACTGGGTTGTACTACACTAAAATCAATACAATTGAAACGTATGCTACAGTAAACCAGAAGTTTACAGATAATTTCACTGTTTGGCATGACCGGTTGGGCCACCCCGGTTCAATAATGATGCGAAAATAATTGAAAATTCATGTGGACATTCATTGAAGAACCAGAAGATTCTTGCTAATGATTTCTCATGTACTGCTTACTCGCACGGCAAGTTAATAATACGACCTTCACCAGCCAAATTAAATTCTGAATCTATCAATTTTCTGGAACGTATACAAGGAGATATTTGTGGGCCAATTCACCCATCGTGTGGAACATTTAGACATGTTATGTTTTTAATTGACGCATCGAGTAGATGGTCACATGTATCCTTGTTATCAACTCGCAACCTGGCGTTTGCGAGACTACTTCCTGAGTTGATTAGATTACGAGCACATTTTACAGATTTCCCTATGAAGGCATTTCGTCTTGATAATGCTGGTGAATTCACTTCTCAAGCCTTTGATGATTATTGCATGTCCATTGGCCTAAGTGTTGAACATCCTGTAGCACATGTTCATACACAAAATGGTCTAGCTGAATCATTAATCAAGCGTCTCCAGTTGATTGCTAGACCATTACTTATGAAGTCCAAACTCCCAATCTCTGCTTGGGGACATGCTATATGTAGCAGCATTAATTCGTATCAGGCCAACGAGTAATCAAAAGTTCTCCCCATCACAATTGGTTTTTGGTCAGGAACCAAATATTTCCCATCTGAATTTTTTTGGATGTGCTGTATATGTTCCAATTGCTCCACCACAACTCTCTAAGATGGACCCTCAAAGAAGGTTAGGAGTATATGTTGGATATGAATCCCCATCAATCTCTATTATATAAGCCACCTCCTGAGGGTGTTTAAGTAAATTAACTTTTCGTGTCCACCGTGAAAAAGACAAAAATATCCTTCACACTTCAGCTGCAAAACAAATCCTTCGGCCTTCGCTCTCCCCTCCCATTTTCTTCTCTCTCCTTCCTCCCTGCAACCCAAACCCTTTACTCTCCCTCCCGTTTTCTTCTCTCTCCTCCCTCCCGTTCGTTTTCTTCTCTCTCCTCGATCAGATCCTCTCCTTCAATCTTATTCATCTTCTGCAACATCAAAATGCTCGAAAAAATCCATAAAAAAACTCGAGATCTAATTGGTGAATGGTGGGTTCTATGAGGAAGAAATCGAGTTCAGAATCACGCTACATCCGTCTCTCTTAGGTAAATCATTCAATTTCTCTTATTTCTAAAATCTTTCGATTTCAAAATTTTAAATCTTTCGAAGAAATCGAGTTCAGATTTGAGGATGGATTCAAGCCAGATCCAAATGCTGCTGAGGTAGAAACAATATTTGATGCTCCCTTGGAAATGTTCATCAAGGTTTGCTCTTTGGTTTAAGATCTTCCTTCAAGATACATGTTTTTGCGTGCTTTCTTTCTTTTGACATATTCTGTTGGAATGTTATCTCAGGATGAAAATCACAGAGCAGAGGAAAGAGAATGGATGTGATGCAAGTACTTGATTCATTAGTTTGATTATGAAACAGTTACAAAGAGTATGTGATATGGGTCTAACTGTTGGGATCTTGATTCGAGTTGCATCAGTTCTTTATCAAAGACCACCACCATTTGTGGAGCAGAATCCCAAATTTAAGGTTCCTACAAACCAGTTTGATGATTAGGTATTTATTACGCCATTAATTTTGATATGGGTGTCGTTCTTTGATTTTGGTGTTTTGCATCTGGAATTCTAAGTTAATCGAATTTTGGAGAAATTTGATGCTTGCTTTTGCCAATTTTGTTTTTCAAATTAGTAGCTTCCACCGTTTAATCGGATTTTATTTTCTATTGATTTTTGAAATTTGTGGTCTTTGGATGCTGGTGATTATATCTCTAATTTATGTACTGATATCATCAAACTTTGCCGAGTTTAACATTACTGATATTAAGGCAATGAAGCTCCTTGGGCTACAAATAAGCACTCAATTAATTAGTTGGCACCCTTTTTCCCCTTTAATTCCAATTTTCTCACATTTATTCTATTGTTCTTCAATTTAATTGAGTTTTGGTTATATGGCTATCAAATTCTTGCAAATTTAGAGTGACCCATTTAGATAAGAACGAGTTTTTGAGTGAAGAAATTAACATCATTCTCAGGAGCTGGTTCATTCTAACAAAAGTACTCTCTCTCCTCTCTTCACATTTTTTGATTGTCGGGTATTTTGCAAATTGTTCAACAAACTATTACGTGTGTACTTGACTGAAATGCTGCTCTAATGTGTGTGTTTGACTGAAATGTTGCTCTAATGTGTGTGTTTGACCGAAACAAATGAAAAAAGCTAATGATATTGCTGCAGGGGATTGGTTTTATTTTCCCGCCTCTATTTTTTCATTAGTATGAAGTATTAGATATTGAGCAGTACCGTTACTCTGGTTTTCATTCTTCTTAATGTATTTGATTATGATCTGTTTATTTAACTGCGCGTGTTTTGGCATTTGATTTGTGTTATTAATCGGTAATTAATTTGTGTTTTTAATATGCTTGATCTTTTCTCATGAATGTTTTGGCATGAATGTTTTGTTGCAGTTAATAATATCGAATTCGAGGAGGTTAAAAGTGATCTGGCCAAGCGTCAACATTTTATCTCAAGAATTTGTAGGTATCTCTTTTCTTTGTCCAGTTAAGCAGAGACCTTCATACATCTATTGTTGAGCAGCGCTTTCCTCCCTTTATTTTTTGTTGGTACGGAGTGAAATTCGAATGACTTTTTTATATGTTTGTGTAGTTTTCCAAAGGCGATATACCTGAATGGGTCTGCAATGCCATGGAGGTTGCAGAAGTTAATATTTCTTCATGCTGCAGATGACCTTCAACCAAGCAGGTTGTTTTCTTTGGTGCGTCTTTCTTCCTTCCCTCACCTTCATTCCCTCTTCTCTATAGAATAGAGATTTATCATGAACAATTTATATTTGACTACTTGCTATTATCCATTGTTAGCTACCCTTATTAATGTTAATTATGGATGTTTTCTTCATTTCAATCCTCTTTTTTCTTTATTTACCATTCTTAAGCTCATTTTGCTTCCTGTGTTTTGCTCAATCTGCTATTTTTAGGTGTTTGATGATTAAATATTTATGCCCACCAACTGTTTGAAGAAATTCCCAAGTGGTTTTGATTCTTGGTTTGTAATTAAACGTCAAACCAGATAAAAAATCACGGTCAAAAGCATATTAAGCACGATATTAATTGTTCATATTACTTTTGTTTTTATAACTATGAATTCTTTTTTCAAGAACTGCATAGAGGGTGAGTATGTTGGGGAGGATCTCAATTTCAGAGCACGGGGTATGGTGCCTTAAAATGGTACATCATTCCCTCATGATAATACTTCAAATGTGTAAGTGTAACTATTACGCGTAGAATGAAGCGGAGATAGTACTTCGGTAGTCAAAACTGTATATATGTCAATTATAGATTATGTCAATTATATTTTTAACATGAGATATCAAGTTTTGGATGATAGATTATGTCTTCATATCAAAAGTTTCATATTCATGAATAGATTTTTTTTTAAAGAGAGTTATTAATATTCATGATAGGTTATTAATTTGGTAAAATTAGAAAGGTAATGGCATTGTTGTTAAAATAAATAGTAAATTGTGTTCATTTCTTATTTTAAAGAAAGTCGCCACGAATTATGTAATTTGGTCTGGTTTGTGACATAATTAAAAGGAGAGAAATTGAGAATCAAAGCGGAGTCGAAAAGAGTAAACTACATGTAGCTCAATTAGACTGCGTAATTTTGCTTATTACATTGATGATGCTAAATGGGATAAAAAATATGAGGTTTTTGGTGTAACCAAAGAGAGTTAACATACATTTTACTGAGGCTCTACTGATGAAGTCATCCATTAGAGTATCGTGGTTCAAAAGACAGCCAAAATTTTCATCTGAAGACTCAATTTCAATGATTTCAGTAGGTGAACACCTTCTTGATGTATCAACTTCAGACACCTTTTTTTCCCCTCTGTTTGTGTTTTGTGATTTTTTACAGGTCTCACTGTAATATAGCCACTGATTGTCTCGCTGCATTCAATGCTATCACCGGTACTTCTTGTTGTTATTCGAAGCACAAATTGATTATTGATGTTTGCAGGGCAAAAATTCAGGACCTGCAGGAATGTGTGATGACCTATGAAGGGTGTAATACTAATAGAGTGGCTGAATTGATGGTGAAAAGCGCAAGAAATAGTTTTATTTTGCATTCCCAAAGTTGTATTCTTCAATCCCCACCCTGGAATGTACTTGATTAATATATTACTTGATGATGCTATTTTGGTCTCCTCTGGCACTAATGGGGCAACCAAACTCTGTAACCTTTATGAACTCCATGGATGGCAGCAGCTATGCAGTTTAATTAATTAGACCTTCTTTTCCAAAACAAAAGAGATACGAGAAACATCAATGATAAATATATTCAGGGTTGGTACAAAAGGGCCGGGGGACGATATATACTGATATCCAATGCAAATCAACTATGGTACAGTAGTAGATTAAATAGAAACAAATGTAGTAGAACGCATGTAAATTAATATCGGTATTAAGAAATTGGTTAAGATGTTTTCAAAAGAATAAAAAAATAGGTAGTAATTTTACGGTAATAAATATTAATTTCTTAATGGCGCCTTACATGCATTCTAAAAATTCACGCACGCATCGCGTGCATAAAATACTAGTAATTAAATATGTAAAGCCATCTATAGGGGATCTATTTAAAGCTCGATTTGCAGACTGTCATTTTAATGAGTCAATCTTTCCAACATTAGGGGGAGAAAATAAACAGCTGGAGAAGGAAATCAGTTGGAATGAATTTATCATTGTCTTATCTTAATCCTCGTACTAAACAATGTGAATTATAAGTACAAAAGATAATTCATTTAAAGAGCATAGCAAATCAATTGCCAGACGCATTTACTGACCCAAATAGAGTGACCAAGTCACATATACCAGCTGTAAATGCTCCAATTAAAATTTATGTCCCATCAGGACAATATCAAACTGCTAATGAGTCTACAGCTTTTCCCACTTCACACCTCGGAATGAACCATTCTTATTCTTATAGAGAGAAACGCGCTTTCACATCTTCTTAAACCGAAATGGCTGGGGAGAGGAAAGGTTCCTTTTTTTGAGGATACTACGCCTGAAGCGTGGTAGACCTATTGGTTCCAAAGATAAGAATCCTCGGAAAAGAAAAGGAGCGGTGATTGATAATAGCCAGACCTAAGAAGCAAAGAATTTTGAAGGATCTCAAGAAGAGACTTTAGACATGACGAATGAAAAAATTCAGGTACCTGACAATGAAGAGATCTCAACTAGTTATGTCATGTCTGGAATAAAATGCAACCGAAATAAAATCGACGTCGATGAAATTTTTGCATGCAATGTAGCAGTTGATGTTATGGATAAAAATGAGGATCAAGAACCAAAGTCTATTGAAGAGTGTACACAAAGTGATAATTGGCCAAAATGGAAGGAAGCAATTGAGGCAGAATTAAAATCTCTTGCAAAGAGAGAAGTATTTGGACCAGTAGTCTGTACACCTAAGGGTGTAAAACCAGTGGGACATAAATGTGTCTTTGTGCAAAAGAAGAATGAAGATGGAGAAATTGTGAGATACAAAGCAAGTTTAGTTACACAAGGATTCTCACAAAGACCTGGAATCGATTATGAATAAACATACTCTCCTGTGGTGGACGCAACTACTTTCAGACTCCTTATCAGTCTGACAATTACAAAAGGACTTGATTTACGTTTAATGGATGTAGTCACAGCCTACTTATATGGGCCACTAGACAATGGCATTTATATGAAAATCCCAGAAGGATACAAACTACCAGAAGCAGCATATTCTAGTTCTCGAGAACATTACAGCATAAAATTAAATAGATCTCTTTATGGATTGAAATAATCAGGGCATATGTGTAATACCTCGTATTTTTCTGTATTTTATAAATATATTTTATATTATAAAGTATTTTTATGATTGTTAGAATTCAAAATGCATTTAAATGTTATTTAAATGTATTTTATTTAATTAGAATATTATTAGTTTAATTATTACCAAACGAATTTATTATTTTATGTTGGGAATTTAATTGGGTCTCATAAGTAAAACGATTTTAAATGAATCTAGCCCAATTCAATTCCAAGTTCAAGTCCAAACAAATTAAGCAAGCCCATCCTATGTTTAATGAAGCCCGAAAGGGAATCCTAAAGCCTAGCCCATCTTTGAGTTTCCTAAGCCTATAAATGTAGGTGCTAACCCTCAAAATCGCTCCCTATTATTCATTAAAACCTAAAAATAATACCCTAACCCTACATTCTTCTTTCTTTCGTCAAACTTATGTTTGGCCGTTTTTATCGTACTTTCGTTCGTTTTCAGAAAAAGGTTTCTTCTTCATAGTTGTATATCTCGAAAAGTTCTTGAACTTTACCTCAAGAATCGATCGATTCCAAGTTACAGATTAGAAGTTATGAGCGTTCAAAAATCCTGCTGCAGTATTTCAATTTTCACTTTTCTCTCCTCTCTCTTTTGCTCGTGCACGCACAGCCCCTTGCTGCTTGTGCCTCGTGCCTTCGTGCACGCAACCCTCACCCCTCTCCTTGTTGCTTGCTGCCCTCGTGCCTTCGTGCACACAGCCACTCGCCTCACACACTCTTGCTCCCTCTCGCAGCCCGTGCACTCGTCGTGCGCTGCTGCTGCTGTGATATTATTGTTGCTGTGTGCGCTGCTCTCGCCCAGCCACACGCCCAGCCCCCACCCCTCTTGCTCGCGCCCCAGCCGCGCCCCTCTTGTGCCACACTGCTGTGCGCGCAATGCTGCCTTGCTCTTATTCCTTCGTCCGCGCGCGCGCACACACGAAGTGTGTGTGTGTGTGTGTTCATGTCCGTGCATTCAATTCTTTCGCCCAATCACAATTAATTCGTGGTTGTTCCGTGCTATAGGCCGGATTGGTATAATTCTCTTCTTCCTTGCCTATTCTATTTCAATTATGTATTTAAATCATATTATTATAATTATTATTATTGGTTTTGATTAATTAAAAAGCTGGGATCGGTTATGAACACCGAATTTTGAGGATTTGTATGTTTGAATTATTGAAGAATGTTTTGAATTGAAATATTATAATTTTCAGATTTGAAATATATATTAAAGCTTCAATTTTTATTAGTTTTAATGGTTTTAATTACAAACTATGGTTGGAGTTTGAATCTAAGCCTTATGGGCAATTGATTAGCATAATTAGATGATGAATTTAATTACGATAATCAATTATATTTTTCAGAATATTGTAAAGACTTAAAACGTCGACTTTTAATGGTTTTATACATGAAAATATTCATGCTAGGGTTTTAAACGATTGATTGAGACGATTATTTTATTAATGAACGATTAAGTTCTAATTAATTCAAGTGTTTTAAAACTAAACAAAGTTACTGGAAATTTAGTAAACATGGATAATAATTAAGTTTCTCCATTGTGCTTATAGGAGTTGATTTCTAGTAAGTTGTGATTCGCACAGTGGCCCCCGTACTTAGGTATTCCAGGTACGTACGTACAAGTCTAGGGCGACCACATTAATTGTCAAGGGACATTACATGATTGTTTATGGATGTGAATTGTATTACGTGAACTTGGTGAATTCATAGTTGATTTGGTGGACGATCATGTGAATTATTATTGTTGGAATTATTGATTTGTTGATTGAACAAGCATGTTGGGATGATTATGAGTATGGATTTCATTGTCAATCATGTTGTTCAATATTTATGCATGTATAGTTTGTTTCACATGCAATGGATGGATTGTTTATTTGTATGCTATTGTACGGGATGTCTAGCATACTTTGAGCCAATTATTCGTACTTCGTTGTACTATTTATTTTACCACATGTGAAGGGTTAGCTCACGTAAGCCACCGCACATGTATGGTTCAGTTGGGAACATTTTGTATGAAATGAATTAGGATTTTTCGTGCAAGGGCACAACCCTCATGCTAATGGGCATGATGTGGAATCTCACTTTGGTGAGAAGGAACATGGTAGTAATTTCACAAGAGTCTTGCTTGGTTGATAACAAGTCCTAAGACATTAAAATAAGATTGTTTTGGTTGTTGTTTATAAATTGTATGTGTGAACGTTGTTGAGTCTTGAGTTCACCTTTAATAAAATATTAATAAACGTAAAGTGCAACCAGAACAAGCTTCAAAACTCTTGGAACGTATATACCTTGAGTATGAACAATGGGGGGGAGTCTTGCCCGAAAGCTCGTACTCCTACTAATGATACAAGACGTTGTTTCATTTATATTATGCGCAGGAATTCCGTCGGTATGGCCCGACACTCAATATGGCCCGATTTTATTATTTATTATTTGGTGTATGGTTGGTTCCCATCACCTTTCCTTTATGGAACATTCTTTTGGCCCGTTCGAAGCTTATTCTAATTAAATTGTGAGTCAAGAGTCGAGTCTTGTATTCATGGTTGGTTTGTTGATTCTTAAATGTCTTTTGCATGGTGATTAGTACTTAGTGAGTGATGCATGTTTTAGTTTTGTTTCACTCTAGCCTTGTAAGTACTCAGCTTTTTGCTGACTACGTGCTTTGTGTCTTTTGGTCATGGTCTTTGCCTTAATGACCCTATGATGATCCATCATTTGCATTTGCATTGTTGGGGAGTAGAATAATATAGCAGGTTGGTAGATCAAAGTACGATCGAAATCATGTGGCTTGGGATGATTGACAGAGTGGCATGCTTTCGTACTTTAAAACTATTTTATCTATACTTTAATTATGTTTTGAATTTGTTGAACTTTTAATACCTTGGTTTTTGGGCCGTTATGGTTCCAACTTGTAGGAGGCCTCGATAATTTATTATTTATGTTTTTGAAAAGTTAGTTGTCATTAAATTCCGCTGCGTAATTCTGGTACTAGCCTTAATTATTACCAAACGAATTTATTATTTTATGTTGGGAATTTAATTGGGTTTCATAAGTAAAACGATTTTAAATGAATCTAGCCCAATTCAATTCCAAGTTCAAGTCCAAACAAATTAAGCAAGCCCATCCCATGTTTAATGAAGCCCGAAAGGGAATCCTAAAGCCTAGCCCATCTTTGAGTTTCCTAAGCCTATAAATGTAGGTGCTAACCCTCAAAATCGCTCCCTATTATTCATTAAAACCTAAAAATAATACCCTAACCCTACATTCTTCTTTCTTTCGTCAAACTTATGTTTGGCCGTTTTTATCGTACTTTCGTTCGTTTTCAGAAAAAGGTTTCTTCTTCATAGTTGTATATCTCGAAAAGTTCTTCAACTTTACCTCAAGAATCGATCGATTCCAAGTTACAGATTAGAAGTTATGAGCGTTCAAAAATCCTGCTGCAGTATTTCAATTTTCACTTTTCTCTCCTCTCTCTTTTGCTCGTGCACGCACAGCCCCTTGCTGCTTGTGCCTCGTGCCTTCGTGCACGCAACCCTCACCCCTCTCCTTGTTGCTTGCTGCCCTCGTGCCTTCGTGCACACAGCCACTCGCCTCACACACTCTTGCTCCCTCTCGCAGCCCGTGCACTCGTCGTGCGCTGCTGATGCTGTGATATTATTGTTGCTGTGTGCGCTGCTCTCGCCCAGCCACACGCCCAGCCCCCACCCCTCTTGCTCGCGCCCCAGCGGCGCCCCTCTTGTGCCACACTGCTGTGCGCGCAATGCTGCCTTGCTCTTATTCCTTCGTCCGCGCGCGCGCACACACGAAGTGTGTGTGTGTGTGTGTTCATGTCCGTGCATTCAATTCTTTCGCCCAATCACAATTAATTCGTGGTTGTTCCGTGCTATAGGCCGGATTGGTATAATTCTCTTCTTCCTTGCCTATTCTATTTCAATTATGTATTTAAATCATATTATTATAATTATTATTATTGGTTTTGATTAATTAAAAAGCTGGGATCGGTTATGAACACCGAATTTTGAGGATTTGTATGTTTGAATTATTGAAGAATGTTTTGAATTGAAATATTATAATTTTCAGATTTGAAGTATATATTAAAGCTTCAATTTTTATTAGTTTTAATGGTTTTAATTACAAACTATGGTTGGAGTTTGAATCTAAGCCTTATGGGCAATTGATTAGCATAATTAGATGATGAATTTAATTACGATAATCAATTATATTTTTCAGAATATTGTAAAGACTTAAAACGTCGAATTTTAATGTTATACATGAAAATATTCATGCTAGGGTTTTAAACGATTGATTGAGACGATTATTTTATTAATGAACGATTAAGTTCTAATTAATTCAAGTGTTTTAAAACTAAACAAAGTTGCTGGAAATTTAGTAAACATGGATAATAATTAAGTTTCTCCATTGTGCTTATAGGAGTTGATTTCTAGTAAGTTGTGATTCGCAGAGTGGCCCCCGTACTTAGGTATTCCAGGTACGTACGTACAAGTCTAGGGCGACCACATTAATTGTCAAGGGACATTACATGATTGTTTATGGATGTGAATTGTATTACGTGAACTTGGTGAATTCATAGTTGATTTGGTGGACGATCATGTGAATTTTTATTGTTGGAATTATTGATTTGTTGATTGAACAAGCATGTTGGGATGATTATGAGTATGGATTTCATTGTCAATCATGTTGTTCAATATTTATGCATGTATAGTTTGTTTCACATGCAATGGATGGATTGTTTATTTGTATGCTATTGTACGGGATGTCTAGCATACTTTGAGCCAATTATTCGTACTTCGTTGTACTATTTATTTTACCACATGTGAAGGGTTAGCTCACGTAAGCCACCGCACATGTATGGTTCAGTTGGGAACATTTTGTATGAAATGAATTAGGATTTTTCGTGCAAGGGCACAACCCTCATGCTAATGGGCATGATGTGGAATCTCACTTTGGTGAGAAGGAACATGGTAGTAATTTCACAAGAGTCTTGCTTGGTTGATAACAAGTCCTAAGACATTAAAATAAGATTGTTTTGGTTGTTGTTTATAAATTGTATGTGTGAACGTTGTTGAGTCTTGAGTTCACCTTTAATAAAATATTAATAAACGTAAAGTGCAACCAGAACAAGCTTCAAAACTCTTGGAACGTATATACCTTGAGTATGAACAATGGGGGGGAGTCTTGCCCGAAAGCTCGTACTCCTACTAATGATACAAGACGTTGTTTCATTTATATTATGCGCAGGAATTCCGTCGGTATGGCCCGACACTCAATATGGCCCGATTTTATTATTTATTATTTGGTGTATGGTTGGTTCCCATCACCTTTCCTTTATGGAACATTCTTTTGGCCCGTTCGAAGCTTATTCTAATTAAATTGTGAGTCAAGAGTCGAGTCTTGTATTCATGGTTGGTTTGTTGATTCTTAAATGTCTTTTGCATGGTGATTAGTACTTAGTGAGTGATGCATGTTTTAGTTTTGTTTCACTCTAGCCTTGTAAGTACTCAGCTTTTTGCTGACTACGTGCTTTGTGTCTTTTGGTCATGGTCTTTGCCTTAATGACCCTATGATGATCCATCATTTGCATTTGCATTTGCATTGTTGGGGAGTAGAATAATATAGCAGGTTGGTAGATCAAAGTACGATCGAAATCATGTGGCTTGGGATGATTGACAGAGTGGCATGCTTTCGTACTTTAAAACTATTTTATCTATACTTTAATTATGTTTTGAATTTGTTGAACTTTTAATACCTTGGTTTTTGGGCCGTTATGGTTCCAACTTGTAGGAGGCCTCGATAATTTATTATTTATGTTTTTGAAAAGTTAGTTGTCATTAAATTCCGCTGCGTAATTCTGGTACTAGCCTTAACCGTTATCACGGTGGCGGTAATACTTTAGTAATTCCTTTATTTTAAGTTGGAAAATGGTTTTATAAAAGCAAGGAATTATTAGGGTGTTACAAAGTGGTATTCAGGAGCTTAAGGCTACTTTGTAGTAAGTAATACTACAAAGTGGTATACTGGAGCTTAGTTTCATTCCTTCTTTGTAGTAAGCAATACTACAAAGTGGTAATCGGAGACTAATGCTTCTTTGTAGTAATTCATACTATAGAGTGGTATTTGCGGAACTTTAGGATTTTTAAATATTATTTTCCTAAAGTCAAAACGTATTATTTTGAGTACTCAATATTTTAAAGGTCAAATACCAATTATTTTGTGTCGTTGAAACGAGTTGAAAAGTTTGGATTATTATTTAATTTAGTTAATTTTTCCGAATTCTTTTTTTATTCGAAATTTTTAAATTAAATTCAAATTATTTTTATTATCTTCGGATTTTCTCTTATTTAAATATCCGAATTTATTTTATTTATTTATTCGAATCTTTTTTGAATTTATATATATATTTTTTTAATTTTCGGATTCTTTTTTGTTTAAAATTTTCCGAAATTAATTAATTTAATTAATTAATAATTCTTATTAATTTTCGATTTTAATTTTAATAATTTCAACTAAGTTAGGAGTTATTTCTTAATTAATTTCGAAAATTAATATTACTTCCAAGTGAGGAATGGGTAGATTAAGAAGGGCATATGAGTTTAAGTATGCATTTTATATGATAATGTTATTTATTAATTGCCATGTATATGTTCTGACAATGTTTTATCTTGCTTTATGTGATTATTTGCATCATATTTCATGTTGAGCATATACTTGTGCATTGAAATTGTCTGGCTCCACGAACTATTTATTGTATCCTTGGGGGTTTAATTTTGTTGGGAACACGATTAGTGAGACTCTTAAGTGTGTGTTTTTAGGACTTAAGAATGTTGCCTTCATAGTTTTCCAATTTAGGATAGTTAGAGAACCTTGATAGTGAGACTCCATACGTGTATGTGAAGAAGATTGAGCTTGCATACAACTATTTTGGGACGCTTAAGGATTGCCACATTTGAGGAAAATTGATGTTATGCCTGAGATGATTGTAAATTCTTTACCCCATAGTACACCGTATATAGAGCTTAAGCATAAGTTCAGTGATATGTATTTTGAGAATGATACACCTAGTTGGAGGAAGTATTGTATTGTAGATGGTAGATGAAGGTATGATACTGAGGTTATGACTACTATCATTGAAATAGCAGAAAGGTGCTATGAAGATGGTATGCTTGCTATTGGATTAGGTCTAGCTGACATAGATGATGATAAGTATGAGATAGTGATGACGATGATGATGAGTATGAAATGGAAGAAAATGAGAAATTGAATGATGATGGTGAAGTTGTTGAGGTTGAAAATTCGAATCCAGTGGTTCATGAAACTACTATTGAGTTTTCTAGTGGCTTTGGAATAGAATCGAAAGCTAATAATGAGGTTAATAGAGTGTCACAACAGGATGATGGGGTTATAGATAAATATTCTGATCGGGAAGGCAACAAGGATGATCCTAATGATCAAGAATTTACTCCAGAATAATACAAAGAAAGAGATGATCGTCGTGATGACATTAGTCTTTAAAGAACTGTAATTCTTAGTTATTTATTTTGTTGATTAATAAAGTAGCAAAGCTACTATTTATGGTTATTAGCTCAATTATGGTTTGGAGAAATAAAAGCAATGTTATTGATGGATGTAAGGCCTTTTCATTGAAGTATTAATAAAAGCATCGAATTCCTTTTGTTATCTCTTGAGTTCAAATCTCGATTAAAAGTTTCGTGGGTATCGCAAAGGGATTATGTGTTTTATTTCTCGAATTAATTATTAACTAAGTGCATCGTGGTTAGTTTCCACTTAGCTATGTGGTTCGAACAAGTCAAGGGGGTGGCTAGTAGGTGGCTCCACTTTCCCCATCATGTTCGAAATTTTATGCATTGTGGCAAAGTAATTTGATTGGTTTGTTGGTCTGTAACCTTAGCGTTGTCCATGTCAAACTAGTCATTAAAGTGAGTCTTGCATGAGCAAGGAATAGCCAATGTTATTAGGCAACTAGCTGCAGTATTTCAGAACCTAGTAAGAGACTAGGCAAAATTCAATTAATGACCCTGCTAGGGGAATGTTCAAGATGGTAGTCCAGAAAAATCATCCACTGTACCAAGGGGAGTCTGACCCAAGTGTATTGGAGAACTGGCTTAGAAAGTTTGATCAATTGATGGTTGTTGTAAACTGTCCAGGGAATCTTAGGGTTAATAATGTTGTGTATTATCTGATGGGAGAAACTGATTTGTGGTGGCAAAGGTGTGAGAACGCTTTGAGAGCTACCCCTGGATTTGGATGGGAATCATTCAAAGATGCCTTAAGAACCAAATGTTACTAACCGTACTTGAAAAAGATGAAAGCCCAAGAATACATTGAGCTAAGGATGTATGGGATGGTTGTGACGAAATACTATTTTAAGTGATAGAATTGTCTGGATCTGCACCTGAAGTGGTGGCAACGGAGGAGCTTAGGGCTCAAAGGTTTGAAAATGGATTGTCAAATGGATTCATAGTTGTTACTATCTGGAGAGATCCTCACTTCTCTAGATACCCTCTATATATAGAAAGACCGCTCGTCGGTATGGACTACAGGTGAAAGATTGAAAGTGAAATTGGCAAAAAGAGAAAGGTTGTTGGGAACCAGAGTCATTGAAGTGCCCATAGTTATACCAATGTGTAGTATAACAAGTGCAAAGATTCATAAGAATGTGCCTTTGACCATGCCAAAACCGTTTTCCTGCCTAACCAGATTGAGATTAAATTAGGAGAATCGGAGGTGATTTTAGTGATGGATTGGTTGGCCATTTTCAAAGACAAAAGTGACTGCGAAAAGAAGAAGGTTGATTTGAGACCTAGCTTAAGTACAGTAGTACCTATCGTCGTTTTGGGTAAGCCTAGAAACATATGAATTATCACGGAAATTGAACTCGTGAAGCTAGTCAGTATAGGGAACCCACTATTCTTATGCAATGTAAGAGACCTTAATAATAAAGTTGAGGATATACCTGAGGACATTGAAGTTGTGAATGAGTTTCTGGATGTGTTTCCGGAAGAGACCCCGGAAATGCCTCCCAATCGACCTATCGACTTTACTATAAACTTAGAACCTGAAAATGCACCTATTTCGAAAGCTCCATATAGATTAACTCCAAAATAAGTGAGTGAGTTGAAGGGTAAATTGAAAGATTTATTGGAGAAAAGTTATATTAGACCAAGTGCATGACAACGGGGAGCACCAATTGTGTTTATGAAAGAGAAGGATAAGAGTATGAGACATTGTATAGACTACAAGGAACCCAATGAGGTCATAATTAAGAGCAAAGTACCCTTTTGCCTAGGATAGAAACCTATTTTGACCAATTTAAAGAAGAAGGAATTTTCTTGAAGATCGAATTGTGATCAGGTTATCATCAATTGAGAATTGCGGATAACGATATACCAAAGACTGCATTTAGGACGAGATATAGTCATTTCGAGTTCACTGCTATGCCATTTGGGTTGGCTAGTGCACCTACAATATTCATGGACTTGAAGAATCGTGTGTTCCATGCGTTTATGGAAAAGTTTTTAGTGTTTTATAGATGATATCTTGGTGTATTCGAAGAGCAATAAAGAGCATGTAGAACATTTTGGGTCTATGTTAAGTACACTTAGGGATAACCAATTCTATGCCAAATTATCAATGTGTGAATTCTGGATGGAGAATGTCACATTTTGGGGTATCTAGTGTCTAAAGAAGAAGTTGTAGTGAACCTTGCAAGATTAAGGCTGTTAGGGAATGGCCTACACCAAAGAGTGTCACTGAAATTTGAAGTTTTCTTAGTTAGCTGGATATTATAGATTCTTTGTGCAAGACTTGTCTAGGATACCCAAACCAATGACTACCTTGATAAAGAAAGAAGCTAAGTTTGAGTGGAATGAGAATTGTGAGGAAGCATTCCAAGCTCTAAAGATGCGTTTGACAACCGCGCCAGTGTTAACTCTACCAGATGAAAATGATACCTATAGTGATGCATCAAAGAATGGTTTAGGGTGTGTATTGATGCAGAACGGGAAGGTTATCGTGTATGCATCAAGGAAATTAAAACCGTATAAACCTAAGTACCCTACCCATGACATAGAGCTAGCAGCCATGTTGTTTGCATGGATGAGATTAAGGAGAATCAAATTGGAGAGGTTAACTTGGAGCGAATCAAGGAAACGATTTCGCAAGGGAAGGAAATAGATTTTAAGATCCATGTTGGTGTAAGTTTTAGGCACAAAGGAAGGTGGTGTGTGCCTCAAATGTGCGGAGAGTTAAAGAAAAGCTCATGAGAGAAGGTTATAATACACCATATTCTGTTCACCTAGGTGGTGACAAGTTGTATAAGGATCTGAAAAGTGTCTATTAATGGCCAAGAATGAAGAATGAAGTAGCTAAGTTGTAGCTAGATATTTGACTTATCAGAAGATCAAAATAGAACATAGAGACCTCAAGGAAAGGTTCAACCATTATAATTTTCAAGTTGGAAATGAGACTGTATTTCAATGGACCTTGTCACTTGTTTGCCCAAGTCAAAGTTAGAAAATGACACCAATTGGGTTGTGGTAGATAAACTGACCAAGCCAGCAGTGTTTATACCAATGAAGGAGACCTAGAAATATGGAGCAACTTGCTAAAGCTTACATTAAGAATGTTGTGAGGTTACATGGAGTTCCTAAGGATATCGTATCAGATAGAGATTCAAGGTTTCTTTCGAATTTCTAGAAAAGTGTGTAGAAGAGCTTTGGTACGACATTGAAAATGAGTACAGCCTTCCACCCAGCCACAGATGGACAAACTGAGAGAACCATTTAGACACTTGAGGATATGCTTCGTGCATGTGAAATTGATTTCCAAGGAAGTTGGGAAGATAGTTTAGATTTGATTGATTTTCCTATAACAATAGCTATCATGCCAGTATAGGAATGACACCATTTGAGCCTTGTATGGAAGGAAATGTAGAAATCCACTATGTTGGAACGACGGCAGTAAGACAGTTGTGTTAGGGCCTCAAATGATAGAGGACACAATGAACCAAATTAGAACTATTCAATCAAAGATCCAAGCAGCGCAAGATCGCCAAAAGAGCTATGCATACATGACAAAAGTTTCTAGTGGGTGACAAATTGTTACCCAAAGTCTCACCAATGAAAGATGTGATAAGATTTGCCAAGAAAGGAAAGCTTAACCCAAAGTATATAGGCCCATATGAAATCCTAGAATGGATAGGAAATGTAGCTTATAGACTAGCCTTACCCATGGACCTACATAGAGTGCATAATGTGTTTCATATATCTCAATTGAGAAAGTATGTTCCGGATAAGTTGCATGTGTTGTAACCGGAAACCATAGAATTAGACCAAACTTTATCTTTCAAGGAAAGACCAGTCAAAGTCCTGGATTGTCAAGTCGTAGTACACGAACTAAGGGTGTTAATATCGTGAAAGCTTTGTGGTCTAATGAAGTTTTGTGGTCCCGGGAAGCTTAGGATGATATGAGAAAGAATTATCCCTAGCTATTTCCCAAGGGTAGTTGAGTTACGGGGCCGTAACTCGTTTCTTTTAAGGGGGGTAGAGTGCTAGAATTTCGCGCTTTTACCTTATTTTCCCTCATTTTGTGCTTAATTTAGTGCCTTCTATGGACATTGCACTTCATATTGTCATGTTGAATTACTTAAAGAGTACAACAACTAAATTTTTTTGCAAAGAAAACGCAATAAAGTCTCATAAAGTCTCAAGTTTTGATTTCAAATTATGATTTCCGTGCCCAAGTTTCGGGACGAAACTTCTTTTAAGGAGGGTTGACTGTAATACCTCGTATTTTTCTGTATTTTATAAATATATTTTATTATATTTATAAAGTATTTTTATGATTTTTAGAATTCAAAATGCATTTAAATGTTATTTAAATGTATTTTATTTAATTAGAATATTTATTAGTTTAATTATTACCAAACGAATTTATTATTTAATGTTGGGAATTTAATTGGGTTTCATAAGTAAAACGATTTTAAATGAATCTAGCCCAATTCAATTCCAAGTTCAAGTCCAAACAAATTAAGCAAGCCCATCCTATGTTTAATGAAGCCCGAAAGGGAATCCTAAAGCCTAGCCCATCTTTGAGTTTCCTAAGCCTATAAATGTAGGTGCTAACCCTCAAAATCGCTCCCTATTATTCATTAAACCTAAAAATAATACCCTAACCCTACATTCTTCTTTCTTTCGTCGAACTTATGTTTGGCCGTGTTTATCCTACTTCCGTTCGTTTTCAGAAAAAGGTTTCTTCTTCATAGTTGTAGATCTAGAAAAGGTCTTGAACTTTGCCTCAAGAATAAATTGATTCGGAGTTACAGATTAGAAGTTATGAGTGTTCTAAAATCCTGCTGCAGTATTTCAATTTTCACTTTTCTCTCCTCTCTCTTTTGCTCGTGCACGCACAGCCCCTTGCTGCTTGTGCCTCGTGCCTTCGTGCACGCAACCCTCACCCCTCTCCTTGTTGCTTGCTGCCCTCGTGCCTTCGTGCACACAGCCACTCGCCTCACACACTCTTGCTCCCTCTCGCAGCCCGTGCACTCGTCGTGCGCTGCTGCTGCTGTGATATTGTTGTTGCTGTGTGCGCTGCTCTCGCCCAGCCACACGCCCAGCCCTAGCCCCTCTTGCTCGCGCCCCAGCCGCGCCCCTCGTCCCTCTCGTGCCGCACTGCTATGCGCGCAATGCTGCCTTGCTCTTATTCCTTCGCCCGCGCGCGCGCACACATGAAGTGTGTGTGTGTGTGTGTGTTCTTGTCCGTGCATTCAATTCTTTCGCCCAATCACAATTAATTCGTGGTTGTTCCGTGCTATAGGCCGGATTGGTATAATTCTCTTCTTCCTTGCCTATTCTATTTCAATTCCGTATTTAAATCATATTATTATTATTATTGGTTTTGATTAATTAAAATGCTGGGATCGGTTATGAACACCGAATTTTGAGGATTTGTATGTTTGAATTATTGAAGAATGTTTTGAATTGAAATATTATAATTTTCAGATTTGAAGTATATATTAAAGCTTCAATTTTTATTAGTTTTAATGGTTTTAATTACAAACCATGATTAGAGTTTTAATCTAAGCCTTATGGGCAATTGATTAGCATAATTAGATGATGAATTTAATTATGATAATCAATTATATTTTTCAGAATATTGTAAAGACTTAAAACGTCGACTTTTAATGGTTTTATACATGAAAATATTCATGCTAGGGTTTTAAACGATTGATTGAGACGATTATTTTATTAATGAACGATTAAGTTCTAATTAATTCAAGTGTTTTAAAACTAAACAAAGTTGCTGGAAATTTAGTAAACATGGATAATAATTAAGTTTCTCCATTGTGCTTATAGGAGTTGATTTCTAGTAAGTTGTGATTCGCACAGTGGCCCCCGTACTTAGGTATTCCAAGTACGTACAAGTCTAGGGCGACCACATTAATTGTCAAGGGACATTACATGATTGTTTATGGATGTGAATTGTATTACGTGAACTTGGTGAATTCATAGTTGATTTGGTGGACGATCATGTGAATTATTATTGTTGGAATTATTGTTTTGTTGATTGAACAAGCATGTTGGGATTATTATGAGTATGGATTTCATTGTCAATCATGTTGTTCAATATTTATGCATGTATGGTTTGTTTCACATGCAATGGATGGATTATTTATTTGTATGCTATTGTACGGGATGTCTAGAATACTTTGAGCCAATTATTCGTACTTCCTTGTACTATTTATTTTACCACATGTGAAGGGTTAGCTCACGTAAGCCACCGCACATGTAGGGTTCAGTTGGGAACATTTTGTATGAAATGAATTAGGATTTGTCGTGCAAGGGCACAACCCTCATGCTAATGGGCATGATGTGGAATCTCACTTTGGTGAAAAGGAACACGGTAGTAATTTCACAAGAGTCTTGCTTGGTTGATAACAAGTCCTAAGACATTAAAATAAGATTGTTTTGGTTGTTGTTTATAAATTGTATGTGTGAACGTTGTTGAGTCTTGAGTTCACCTTTAATAAAATATTAATAAACGTAAAGTGCAACCAGAACAAGCTTCAAAACTCTTGGAACGTATATACCTTGAGTATGAACAATGGGGGGGGGGGAGTCTTGCCGCAAAGCTCGTACTTCTACTAATGATACAAGACGTTGTTTCGTTTATATTATGCGCAGGAATTCCGTCGGTATGGCCCGACACTCGGTATGGCCCGATTTTATTATTTATTATTTGGTGTATGGTTGGCTCCCATCACCTTTCCTTTATGGAACATTCTTTTGGCCCGTTCAAAGCTTGTTCTAATTAAATTGTGAGTCAAGAGTCGAGTCTTGTATTCATGGTTGGTTTGTTGATTCTTAAATGGCTTTTGCATGGTGATTAGTACTTAGTGAGTGATGCATGTTTTAGTTTTGTTTCACTCTAGCCTTGTAAGTACTCAGCTTTTTGCTGACTACGTGCTTTGTGTCTTTTGGTCATGGCCTTTGCCTTAATGACCCTATGATGATCCATCATTTGCATTTGCATTGTTGGGGAGTAGAATAATATAGCAGGTTGGTAGATAAAAGTACGATCGAAATCATGTGGCTTGGGATGATTGAGAGAGTGGCATGCTTTCGTACTTTAAAACTATTTTATCTATACTTTAATTATGTTTTGAATTTGTTGAACTTTTAATACCTTGGTTTTTGGGCCGTTATTGTTCCAACTTGTAGGAGGCCTCGATAATTTATTATTTATGTTTTTGAAAAGTTAGTTGTCATTAAATTTCGCTGCGTAATTTTGGTACTAGCCTTAACCGTTATCACGGTGGCGGTAATACTTTAGTAATTCCTTTTTTTTAAGTTGGAAAATGGTTTTATAAAAGCAAGGAATTATTAGGATGTTACAATATGTGGTATAATCGCCTGAGTGAGTACTTGTTAAAGGAAGGATATAAGAATGACCCCATCATTCCATGCATTTTTATAAAGAGATTTGGGGCAGGATTTATAATAATTGCAGTGTATGTTGATGATTTAAACATTGTTGGGACTCTTGAAGAGATTTCACATACAGTAGAATATTTGAAGAAAGAATTTGAGATGAAAGATCTGGGAAAGACAAAATTTTGCTTGGGACTACAAATTGAGCAACTAAAGAATTGAATCCTTGTGCATCAAACAACATACACAGAAAAGGTGCTAAAAAGATTCTCTAAAGACCCATTCCGTCCTTGGGAAAACGATGAAGAAATCCTCGGTCCTGAAGAACCATACTTAAGTGCAATAGGGGTAATGATGTACCTTGCTAGTCATACGAGACCTGACATATCGTTTACAAGAAATCTAATAGCAGGGTTTAGCTCATGTCCAACTCGAAGGCATTGGAATGGGATAAAACATGTACTTCATTACTGATATGTTCATATTTTGTAGTGTTTTTACCCCCGTCCCTTAGTACTTTTTTTTATCTCAAATGAGCTATTCGGAGCGATTTTTAGTACTAATGTGCTCCTTGTAGTGTGTTTGTAGTTTCAGGTTCATCATTGTAGGAATTAGTATATTTTTTTGCATTTCCTACTCATTTGAATCAATACAAGATATTATGTACTTTCGAGAGCACAAACATTAAGTTGGAAGAGTTTTGAAGCAAAGCGAATAACGAAAGAAGTAGAAAAATGACTATAGTCCACTATTATAATCATAACTCAAGTTCTACAACTCCAAATGATATAATTTCAATTGGGTTGGATTTTAGACTTCAATAGCTTTCCAACAAGTGGTCACTCGCCTAATTCCGACGAATAACGAAGGAGATATGGCGTTTTGAAGATTGAGGATCGTGCAGTTTCGACACGCGCCCGATCCGGATCGGGCGGTCATTCTGGGCGGGCGGAATTTCGCCCGATCAGGCCGACTATCGAGCAGTTCGCCCGATTGGGCGAAGGGCCGCCCGTTCGGGCGACGCCTACCCTTGATGCTTTTTCGCGTTTTTTCTTTCCGGTTTTTGGCTTGTATTTTGGGCAAACTATAAATACTAGCCCTTTATTTTTAGTAGACACCTTATTTTCTAGTATTGAACCTTAGTATTATTTTCCTTAGCCTAGTTTTCTCTCTAATTTATGCAAAAACACTTAGTTTAATTCTCAATAAAAATTCAAGTTTTCACTTCCCTTTGTTCTTCAAATAGGTATTGTTTCTTATTTTAATTCATTGTCTTGCTTTAATAATGCTTTCAATTATGATTATTGCTTTGTTTATTGTCAACATGCTTGAGTAGTTTAATTTCTAGGGTTGGGGATCCATGAATAATATGAAGGGATGATTGAATGATTATGATTGTTGGCATTGTAATTGATTCCGATTGATTGATTTATTTCACTATACAATTAGATTTGCGCATGTTTAATTGTGGTAGTTATGCAATATCAAAGTAATATTCGAGAGATGCAATTTGATGTTTAGGCTTGTGTCAATAGGTGGAATTAGAGTTAATACGTAGCGAGAGCCCGTTAATTCTAAGTCTATGATTAGTATCGACTTGAGAGAGCATGCTAGTCTAATTAATTACTTTGTTGATTATCGTGATTGTTCAATGTCCTGGATTATTATTTGTTGGCGAACCTATGCCCTAGATTCCTTAATATATTGATTCATTCTTGTTTAATTATCGTTCGTAGTCTTAGCATACAAAAATCACCAACCAACTCTTGTTCACAATAGTCTAGATTAATTAATTGATAGTAGAAAGAACGCCTGTTTCCCTGTGGATTCGATCCTGACTTCCCTTGCTACCTAGCTAGTGGACCTTAGGTTATTTTTGATTAGGTGATACGACTTTAGCCTGTCAAATTTTGGCGCCGTTGCCGGGGAAACGGTTTAATTTTCTACTATTAATTTTATGATCTAGATTATTTTCTTGAGTCTCTTAGAACTTCCAGTTCTTTGAGACCATGTATATATTTTATTTTCTTTAGTTTAATTTTTTTTAATTTTTTTTTTCAACTTTTATTATTTTATATTATATATTTTTTTTTCCCTGAAAAAATGGATTATTATTCTTTCCCTCAATTCGTAAATGAGCCTTTTTGGGTGTATTTCAATAGGCTAAATGATTTTTTTGGTTACCACAATTTTAATCTTTGGGATTCTTGTGGTTTTGCTTATGGTGGTTTAAATGAGTATACAAGGAATGTGATAGAAAGTAGATTTAATGGTGATTTTCGAGCCTTGTCTTTGGATGATATGTGGGATTACTATATGTGGTTTGCAAGGGATTTGTATGAGCGTGAAATGACCATTCATGTTACATGTGCTAATCCAAATTATGAGCATAATCTACATGTTTCTACCCCCTCTCCCTTGAATGCTTGTTATAATGAGGTGCATTCTAATGTTTATGATAATCATGTCTATTATAATGATTTATCTAACCCTTTCATGGATATCAATGCTTTGCCTCATGATTCCACAGTTGCTTCTCCCGTGTATTATTGTGAACCCTTGCCCAATCCTGTTCAACCCGAATCAGAAAGCAGAGATAGCTTCTTAGAGGAATTAAGAAGATTAAACTCTGAGATTGAGATTCAGTGTACTAGATCTCAAGAGGCTACTAATGAGATTATTAAAGCTAGTAAGGCAACTCTTGAGAGATTTAGAAAAATTCAAGAAATTATTGAAAATAATGATTCGAGTTGTGTTGGGGATGGGGGTCAACTGAGTGAACCCATAGGCAACCAAGAGTGGGAGGAACTTATAACAGAGGTTGAGGATGAGTTCGAGGATGATGATGTGACTGTTAGATCAATGGATGAAGGATTTGATGAAACTGAAAAGCCATATGTTATAGAGCAAGTCCATGAGGAAGTTGAAGTTGATAAAACCCTTGTTGTTGTGTCAACCCCTACCCCTCATATTCCAAGTCCAAGAAGGGTTATTCTTAGCCCCGTTTACACCGTCTCACTCCCCTTCTCTTTCCCCATAAAACCTTTGCTTGAGGATCTTCCTCCTCGCCACGAAAATCAAAAGCCCAATGACCCAATAGAGTATGTTCCTCTTTGTGAATCTTTTGCAGGTACTTATAGTACTTACAAAGAAGAGGTGGATGCTTTGCAGAGAGCACTATATGGTGAAGAGCCTGTCCACCATGAATTCCAAAACACAGAGAGAGCTATTTCATTGATCATTGAGGTTGAAGAATCAATAGTCCGCAAAAACAACATCGATAAGGAGAGTATGCCTACTTTCTCTTTTCCTTCCTTTTCTTATTCTTCTTTTATTATTGGCTTTTCTTTTTGTTCTTCTTCCTTTAGGCATCCTACTCCTTACTGGCATAGAGCTCATTCGGACTTTATGCAAATGTTGTTGTTGATTATCGTGCATGTCTTGTTGCACGAAAGTTGTGCGAGTGCGCATGACAAGCTTATGCGCTCGTTGGTTGGTTATTTACTAACCAATCTCTTTGCGGGAGGCACATAAGAGCTGGAGCCGGAGGGGCTTAATGAAGATTGAGACCTCGATCTCCACTCCTTCAAGCACTGAGGACATTGCTGAGTTTGGCTTGGGGGAGGTATGTGTTATTGCTTTCTAGAGTAGTTTATCGCTTTTAAAAAAAAATAAAAAAAAAATACAAAAATACGTTCCGATGAATGCAAAATCATGCTTCCCTGTGCCCCTTTGATTGAAAATTGTTTTGATTCTTGGTATTTGATGATGAGCAATGTAGATGTGTTAGCCATGATTTAATATTCGATTACTTTGATGCCTTAACATGAGTCAACTCTGACTAACTGTTTGTGGACTTGGTGCTTGGCTAGTTGACTTGGTTAGGAATGTGTGATAGTTTCCTGGTGTGTCGTTGATTTTGAGTATTGATTTGCAACTGTTAGTAGTGTTTTATGACTCATATACATGCACATTGTGGAGGACGAAGGCATTTTTCTATTTAGGTAGCCTTCAGATGAAATTAGATACATTTGTTCCCTCTTTTTCTACCCATGTTGTGCTTGTGCCCTTTATTTGGTGACTAACCACATTACAAGCCCGTAAATTCCCCATTGGTTACTAGTCCCAAGCCTAGCTTGGGGGAGCTAATAGTAGTGAGGTCAGGGAGTTGTAGTGTGGTACATTTTGAGCATATTGAGTATTGAAAAGGGAAGTTCTTCTTATCATGATTGTTGTTGAAAAAATGAGTTGAAAACTGAATGAGATGAGGAGAATAAAAAAAAATGTGAAGGTTCCAAAAGAAGAAAAAAAAAAGAAAAAAAAAGAGATTGAGCAAAAAAGAAAAAAAATCGTTATTCTCAAAATAATTCAAGCTTTTGTCACTCCGGTATTATAATTTCTTATCTTCATGAGTGATTGGTTATAATTGTGAAATCAAGGCAAGAAAGTATAGTGTGGTTTGTTTGTTGTTTTATTCATGTGTTGAGTGGGAGAGTTGTGGTCATCATTTGTTATTGATCATGGATTTGCTAGGATTTATGCTCCCCAAAGCCAAGGCTTTAAGCTCACATTTTACCCAAATTTACCACACCCTTACCTAAGCCTATCATTACAAGCTTGAAAGACCTTCCGACCTTTGTGCATAGAGTTGTATTAATGTGAAAGTAGTTGTTTATCAATGCAAGTTGTGACACCACACATTTCGAGTCGACTACTAGGTTGAGTGTATGCTTTTCCAGACACACGAGTGTTGTGAGTTTGGGAGGGCATTGTTCACTTATATGATTGGAGGAGAGCGAACGGGTACATCTTTTACCCGCCACATAAATGATTGAAGAGTGTGTGAGGACTAGTCTTGAATTCCATTGTGCACTTGTAGTTCGCTCTGCGTGACGATTGTTAGGGAGGATTTGTGGTCGAATGGATTTGATTGGTTGGCATTATGAATGCTTGTTGAATTTTACCTTGAATCGTATCCATTGTTTTAAGATGTGTTTGGGGTGAAGTTGATTTATGTATTCATCGATGATTTCTTTTCTTAGGGACAAGCAAAGATCTAGCTTGGGAGAGTTTGATATGTTCATATTTTGTAGTGTTTTTACCCCCGTCCCTTAGTACTTTTTGATCTCAAATGAGCTCTTCGGAGCGATTTTTAGTACTAATGTGCTCCTTGTAGTGTGTTTGTAGTTTCAGGTTCATCATTGTAGGAATTAGCATATTTTTGTGAATTTCCTACTCATTTGAATCAATACAAGATATTATGTACTTTCGAGAGCACAAACATTAAGTTGGAAGAGTTTTGAAGCAAAGCGAATAACAAAAGAAGTAGAAAATAACTATAGTCCACTATTATAATCATAACTCAAGTTCTACAACTACAAATTAAGTAATTCCAATTGGGTTGGATTCTAGACTTCAATAGCTTTCCAACAAGTGGTCACTCGCCTAATTCCAACGAATAACGAAGGAGATATGGCGTTTTGAAGATTGAGGATCGTGCAGTTTCGACACGCGCCCGATCGGGCGGGCTTCGCCCGATCCGGATCGGGCGGTCATTCTGGGCGCTGTTCCGGGCATTTCGCAACCGCCCGATCGGGCCGACTATCGAGCAGTTCGCCCGATCGGGAGAAGCGCCGCTCGATCGGGCGACGCCAACCCCTGATGCTTTTTCGCGTTTTTTCTTTCCGGTTTTTGGCTTGTATTTTGGGAAAACTATAAATACTAGCCCTTTATTTTTAGTAGACACCTTATTTTCTAGTATTGAACCTTAGTATTATTTTCCTTAGCCTAGTTTTCTCTCTAATTTATGCAAAAACACTTAGTTTAATTCTCAATAAAAATTCAAGCTTTCACTTCCCTTTGTTCTTCAAATAGGTATTGTTTCTTATTTTAATTCATTGTCTTGCTTTAATAATGCTTTCAATTATGATTATTGCTTTGTTTATTGTCAACATGCTTGAGTAGTTTAATTTCTAGGGTTGGGGATCCATGAATAATATGAAGGGATGATTGAATTATTATGATTGTTGGCATTGTAATTGATTCCTATTGATTGATTTATTTCACTATACAATTAGATTTGCGCAGGTTTAATTGTGGTAGTTATGCAATATCAAATTAAGATTCGAGAGATGCAATTTGATGTTTAGGCTTGTGTCAATAGGTGGAATTAGAGTTAATACGTAGCGAGAGCCCGTTAATTCTAAGTCTATGATTAGTATCGACTTGAGAGAGCATGCTAGTCTAAGTAATTACTTTGTTGATTATCGTGATTGTTCAATGTCCTGGATTATTATTTGTTGGCGAACCTATGCCCTAGATTCCTTAATATATTGATTCATTCTTGTTTAATTATCGTTTGTAGTCTTAGCATACAAAAATCACCAACCAACTCTTGTTCACAATAGTCTAGATTAATTAATTGATAGTAGAAAGAACGCCTGTTTCCCTGTGGATTCGATCCTGACTTCCCTTGCTACCTAGCTAGTGGACCTTAGGTTATTTTTGATTAGGTGATACGACTTTAGCCTGTCAATTACCTCCTAGGAACGGAAGATATGGGTTTATTCTTTTCTAGCCAGTCTAAAGAAGACTTAATTGGTTTTGCAGATGCGGGGCATTTGCCTGATCCCCATAATGTGAAGGAAATAATGCCCTTGGTCCAAGTATGCATTCAATGCTAAGTCTAATAAATGCGGTTCTGTATTAATTAATTATAGAAGTTAATCAATTCAGTGAGATCAAGTGAACTGTATGCCTAGCTAGAGGCTGCTTCAGTTCAAGTGGAATTAATAATATTAATCCACAGCTTACTCTTGACTGAACCCATAGGGTCACACAAATAGTACGTGAACGGATCAAGTATTTAAGTGAATTAAATACTCCATTTATGGATATTCGGAATCGTCAGATCTCGGTTCCAGTGGGAGCTGAAATCGTCAAAAGGCAAATTATGAATACTCCGGAAACGATGATATTGCCGGAAACGGAAATATGGATCGTATCGGAAATATAAATATTATCCAAGTCGTAGATGTTGCCGGAAACGGAAACATGGTAGGTATCGGAAAATATTATCGAAAATAGAAATATTGCCGGAATCGGAAATATTGTCGGAAACGGAAACGTTGCAGGAATCGGAAATATTATAGGAATCGGAAATAAATTTTGGAATAAAAAAAATTAAATATTGTTCGAATCGGAAATGAATTCCGGAATCGAAAAATAAATCGGAAGCGCGACGTACGAAATAAACATCGGACGAGCTTGCTAGACGCAAGGCCCAGCACGAAGCTAGGCCCGTGCCTAGCAAAGCCGGCGCAAGCGCAGCAGGCGAGCAAGCAGCCCGCCAAGAATGCAAGGCCCAGCCAAGCAACGAAGCAAGGCCAGGCCCACCAAGCGGCAAGGCAAGCAGGCTGGCACGCCTTTCGTGGGCCGCGTACCAGCTGCTGGGCCGAGCCAACCCACCGCGCGCGCGGGCAGGCCCCTTGCGGGCTGTTCGTGCGTGTCGTTGTATTCGTGCGTGTTTCGAATCCTTAAGTTTTTAGGATTTATCCGATTAGAATATTTTCTTGAAACTACTAGAATTAGTTGTTATGCAAAACACTAAAACTAATAGATTTAATTTGAATTTAATTCTAATAGAATTAGATAAGTTGAATCCTATTAGGTTTCTAGTTCCGATAATCCTACCATATAAATATGTGATGGAAATCACAATTTATAATACATCAATTCAAGTATTCATATAGTTTTAAGTTAAAAACTAAAAGTTAATAATTTGCCAAATAATTATAAACGAATAACAAAATACCTTAGGCTAAATTCTAGTTAATTGAATCTAAGGCGGATCCGAACGTGCTGTGGACTATCTACGGAGGGACTACACTTGGAGTCCTAAACTTGTTCTTGTTCGGTTCAGGAGCAGCTAGGGAAGGCACGCTTCGAATGTATGCATCCTAAAATATGCTAATTGTTATGTGGCAAATAATTTGGATTCCTGGCTTTATGGTTTTTCCGCATGAAATATATGTTTTATATTTGTCATAACCTAACAGTGGTATCACGAGCCTCTAATTAATTCCATAATAAATTATAGTTAACATGGTTAAATTTTATAAATTTGCAATGATTTAAAGGGGTGATTAATTTCGATTTT
Source organism: Spinacia oleracea (assembly GCF_020520425.1). NCBI lineage: Eukaryota > Viridiplantae > Streptophyta > Magnoliopsida > Caryophyllales > Amaranthaceae > Spinacia > Spinacia oleracea. The sequence goes on from NC_079488.1 coordinate 71,021,061, forward strand.
TGTAATTAATTGCAAATTCGTGCGATTATTTAATTATATGTTCGCAGGATTTTCGGAAGTTTAGTCAATAATGGTCGGAATCGTATAATTTCATAAACGGCGTTTTAAAATTTTGACTAAAATCAAAGATTTGATGCCGAACGTAGAATTCCCAAATTCGAAGCCTAACTATGACTTTTCAGAGGTTTTAGTTTTTCGAACATAAAATTTTTAATTTTTTGGATGTTAAATTAAATATTTGCGATTCTTGTTTGTAAATCTTGAATCTATGATTGACCTACTGTATATGTTTAACAATTTTAATGCCTAAGCTTGTTAATTATACAATCTAATTTGTAATTGTAATTAATTTGTTGAAATTCGAATAATTTAGAATTTGATTTGATTTTCATAATTAATTAGCAATTTAATTAGGATCCTATAAACCACCATAAAATTTGTTAAAATTAAAAAGTTTTAAAAATTTTATGACCTAGATTTGAATCCATATATTCGGAAATTAATTTGAATAATAAATTTTCGATTTTTCGCCCATAATTTATGAAATTAATATGATTTATTAATTCGTCGATAAATTTAATAATACAAGTTTTAATTTTTATAAAATCCGTTCACGAATCTTGCACGCATGAAGCAATGGACGTTAAGTGTTACCCTTAAGGGGTGTTGTATAGTGCGGGCATGCGACAACGAGCAAGGGAGCTCATCGCCTATGCGGTACGATGCAGCGAGCAAGGAGCGTGGCAACTGTACGCAAGGCAGCAGCCCTGCATAGCGATACGTGTTGCGAGCAGTGAGTGGGGTGGGCGAGAAGGCAAGGCGGCGAGCACAACGCATCGCGCGTGCGGGTAGTGATGGCTGGCTCGTCCAACTACGTTGCCCAGCAGCGTGCCTTAGCAGTAGGCGAGTGGCTGCGCGCAAGCGTGGCTTGCTGGGCTTGCGCGTGGTCGCTCGGCCTTTGCGTTACGATCAGTCGAGTGGCAGCCCATTGGGCGTGGCAACTAGTTGGACTCAACGAGGCATGGGCGCGAGCCCATGGCCTTGTCTTGGCCCGATTGGTTCGTTTTAATTTTAATTTTGATTTTCGAGTGGAAAACGATTTTAATTAAATTTAAAACTCGTAATTTAATTTTTTCTCAGAATATAATTTTGAATAATTTAATTATTATAAATTTTATTTATACTAATTATTTGACTAAAATTAAAACCTTGATTAAATTTAAATTTAATTAATTTAATTCAACGAAAATAAATTAAAGGATTTAAATAATAATTTATATGAGCTTTAAATTTTAATTAATTTTGTAAGTTTCATGTTAGACTAGGAAATACAATTTTATGTTTAAAATTAGTAAAGCATGTAAATTTCTTGGTTTTAGTGGGAGCGTTTTAGTCATAAACTCTTGATTAGGTCTACATTCCTTTAAGGTTAAAACAACTCGATTAGAATTAATAAGGATTGAATAATTTGTAGATTATTGGAAGCCTTGATTAATTGCTGCAAATATTTATGTGATGTATCATATGTGCTACTAACCAACTAAGTGGGCCATTCATTGATAAATGAATGGGTGAATGGTATATTGTAAATGTACTGTTTTGCAGGTTATGGAAAGTGACTAGTATGGCCCAAATAGGATAGAAAATATGATCAGCGTACCATTAATTTGAATGTAAAATTGGTCTAAAGTACCAAAGTTTTATTGCTTTAAATATGGTCTGCGTACCATCAAATAGTTTTAATTAGTTTCAATTATAACTTATCCTATTTGAAGAAAATGGCGCCTCCCATGGTGAAATTCAAGACGGAGTTTCCAATCGATTTTCAAGACGGAGTTTGAAGTTGAAGCTTCAAGATGAAGTCGGGCCATACTAGATCACATTTATATCTTATGCATGCTTTAAGTTATTTATTGCTTTAAATATGTCTTAATTATGCATGAGATTATGGATTGATTATGTTGCATGATTAAGGATTTTAGTTCTTATAAAATCTAACCAACATAGTAAGAGCCTTAAGTTCCAAACTTTAAAAATCGAGTTAAAAGGTGCCATGCCAAAATAACACTTAGTTGGATAACCTTTACATCAATCTAAGTAATAGTTTTCCGCCATAGCGAGGTGTTACTTGTTGATCCTAAAGGGGTAAAGTACACAAATAATTGTGAGTACATGTTAGTTTTGGTGAAACTGAACGATATAAGTAAGGAGTCCTTTTATGTCGTGGCAAATGAGATAGGTTTACCTAATAAGTTCTTAGACGTACCTATCAACCAAGAGTAGTTTCTAGACTATTAGCAAAGGCTCTGCTTACCTAAAATATTTTAGAATTGAGTCTAAATACATAATGTGATTAATTCTTCAATGATTTAAGGGTCTTGGAATCATTTTATTCACACCTGCCGGAACACATAACTTGAATAAAATGCTTAATAAATAATAAATTATGCATGTATGCTAAAATTTAAGTTTATTAAGAGAAACTGTGAATGGTTATTTATTTATTTATTCTTTTTCAATTTTAGTTTTTACTATGGAAAACAACAATTCATTCAACATCCGCTCAATTCTCGAAAAGGAGAAGTTGAACGGGAAAAACTTCCTTGACTGGAAAAGGAACTTGCAAATAGTTCTTATGCAGGTAGAAAAGGAGTATGTCCTGGATGAGGCGATGCCCGAAGTCGCTGGCGACGGGGTCACTCGGGCAGCCCTCAATCGTTGGATTGATGCCAACAAGGATGTAAAATGTCTAATGCTTGCAACCATGAGTGTAGATCTACAGAAAACGTTCATCAACTCAAATTCTTTCACAATCATCACTGAGTTAAAGAACATTTTCCGAGCTCTGGCTCGAGTCGAAAGATTCGAGACTCATAGGCAAATTCTTGAGACTAAGCTTAAGAAAGGCGAGCCCGTAAGTCCACATGTTCTCAAAATGATTGGACTCATTGAGAATATGAGTCGGCTGGATCAGCAATTCTCTCAGGACCAGTCAGGAAATGGCTGTAGACACCAACCTCCATTCTCTTCATAGCGGGTATGATCAGTTCAAGCTGAACTACAGTATATGAATAGTCTGGAAAAAACGCTCACTGAGCTTCACGGTATGCTGAAGACCGCTGAAAAGACGCTCAAAAGTGATAAGCAGGATGTGCTTATGGTGCGTGGGGGAAAGTTCAAGAAATCTGGCAAGAAGAGGAATGCTAAGAAAGGTGGAAAGAAGGCCAGCCCGACTAAGCAATCTGGCGGCACCAAGTCTGAAAAGAAGAAGGTGAGCCAACCCACTTCTGAATCTGAATGCTTCTACTACAAGAAGAAGGGGCTTTGGAAGAGAGATTGCTTGAAACATAAGGAAGATCAGAAGCGGAACAGTCGTTCCATCTTCAAGTATTTTCGTTATAGACTGTCTACTTGCTAATTCAACTTCTTGGGTATTAAATACAGGTTGTGGCTCACATTTATGTTCCAATTCGCAGGGACTAAGAAGAAGTAGAAGGTTAAGCAAGGGTGAAGTCGACCTACGAGTGGGAAATGGTGCACGGATTGCTGCATTAGCCGTAGGAACTTATTATTTGTTGTTGCCCTCTGGGCTAGTTTTGGAACTGGAAGAGTGTTTCCATGTTCCAAGTCATACTAAAAACATCATTTCTGTTTCTTGCTTAGATGCTAAGGGATTTTCCTTTTTAATAAAAGACAATAGTTGCTCGTTTTATTTTAAAGAGATGTTTTATGGATCTGCTAGATTAGTCAATGGACTTTATTTATTAGATCACGACAAACAAGTTTATAACATAAATACCAAAAAGGCCAAAAAGAATGATTTAGATCTCACCTATCTGTGGCATTGTCGATTAGACCATATTAACATGAAGCGCATAGAAAGACTTCAAAAGGAAGGAATTCTAGAACCATTTTACTTAGAGGATTATGGTAAGTGCGAATCATGTTTACTTGGCAAAATGACAAAGCAACCTTTCTCTAAAGTTGGAGAAAGAGCAACTGAACTATTGGGTTTAATCCATACAGATATATGTGGACCAATGAGTACAAATGTTAGAGGTGGTTTCAGCTACTTTATCACTTTCACTGATGACTTCAGTAGATATGGTTATGTCTACCTAATGAAGCATAAGTCTGAATCCTTTGACAAATTCAAGGAATTTCAGAGTGATGTAGAGAATCAATTAGGGCAGAAGATTAAGGCACTGCGGTCTGATAGAGGCGGTGAATATCTGAGCTATGAATTTGATGACCATCTGAAAGAATGTGGAATTATACCAGAATTGACTCCTCCTGGAACACCTCAATGGAACGGTGTGTCAGAACGGAGGAATAGAACCTTGCTAGACATGGTTAGATCAATGATGGGTCAGGCCGAACTTCCAATAGAATTTTGGCGACATGCACTAAATACAGCCGCACCTCACTATAAATAGAGCTCCGTCTAAAGCTGTCAAAAAGACTCCAAATGAGTTATGGTTTGGAAAGCCTCCAAATGTGTCTTTTCTTCAGATTTTGGGTTGTGAAGTATACTTCAAACGATTAATTTCAGATAAACTTCAACCAAAATCCGACAAATCTATCCTTGTGGGCTATCCAAAGGAAACAAAGGGGTATTACTTCTACAATACATCTGAGAACAAGGTGTTTATTGCTCAAGATGGTATATTTTTGGAAAGAGATCACATTCCCAAAATAACAAGTGGGAGAAAAGTAGACCTCAAAGAAATTCGATTCGAACAACAAACTCTAGAGATTTCTCAAGATGACATTCAGGTTAAAACTCAGAGATCTTTAGAAGAATCTGGTGAGAATCAAGGACCACCTAGAAATGTAACCCCGCGTAGATCACAGAGATATAGGTCTCAACCGGAAAGGTACTTAGGTATTTTGACGAACGAGAGCCATGAAGTTCTATTACTTGAAAGTGATGAACCTGCGACCTACAAACAAGCTATGACGAGCCCTAGCTCAAAGCAATGGCAAGAAGCCATACAATCTGAATTAGACTCCATGTCTGAAAACCAAGTTTGGGATTTGGTCGATTTGCCAGATGGCTGCCAAGCCATAGGAAGCAAATGGGTTTTCAAACTGAAAAAGGACAAAGATGGGAAACTAGAAGTTTTCAAAGCTAGATTGGTTGCAAAAGGTTACATGCAAGTCCAGGGTGTGGATTACGATGAATCCTTTTCACCAGTTGTAATGCTAAAGTCTATTCGGAAAATGTTAGGCTGCATATTACGATTACGAAATATGGCAGATGGATGTTGTGAGGGGGTCGAAAAAGCACGAGGCTAATGCATGACCTCGTCCCTCGTGGGCGTGACGTCATCAGATCAAGTGTAGTTAGATTTCCTGTGAGTTTACACCCAATCGACTAGTAATATAGGATTCGCCATTCAGTTTTTAACGACAATGAGAAAAACTGACAAAACCCGGTTATCGTGACATAAAGGGAGTGCAATTATGTTCGACCACGACGGCCATAGGTTCCCTTGTGATCCATGGTGTGGGGATCGCTCAACGTACACCCGCAGGGCAGAGATTGAGAGTTCGGGGGACTGTAACTACCGAGAGGAGTGCTCATCGATAACTCCGGAGGCAGGTTATCCTTACTAGCTCAGCATAAATAATTGAAGGGACATGCGTTAAACTATTAAACCATTCTGAATTGATTTTAGAAGTATGCAACACATAACACTAAATCGATCGTGATTATCTTATTTAGATTGATTTAAGGTACCTAGCATGATAGTTCAATTGTCCAAGGTATTATCTTTATTAGGCGTGATAGATCAATCAAATTAATAGTTTAACAATTTTATAAAAGGGTGATGAAAGCGATTAAATCATGCGAAGGGACACATTACAACACACCCTTGAGAGGTGCGTCACGGTTCTCAGAAAACTAACCACTTGGCTTTGCTATTTCTCCTTTTATTTAACGAATCTCGGGTTTCTAAGCAGTGTTCCAGTATTTAGGCTTAATTCATCAGCTACAAGGGACAGGATACGTTCTGTTCGACTTTTGGGTCGATTGCGACAGAAAGCGGGATCAATTTCGCAGCGTGAGGTTTAGGCTTAGGGTTGGAGTCAATACTCAAATTATGAATTGTGTGTTGTGTTGTCCTTTTCACGTCGGCTTTAGGTGTCTATTTATAGGAAATAGTGGCGTAGAAAGATAGATTTTCAGGAATATGAATACGAAACGGATTAGGAAAAGAATCCGTCCCAGGTATTTTCGGCGCCCAGCACTGGGCGTCAAAGATTTCGGCGCCCAGGGCTGGGCGTTGAAAATAGGATCTGGGCAGAATTCTTTGTCAGCTTGGACTCTAGAGTACGGAGTCCATTAAGAGACTTAATCCGAGTTATTTGGTGCGTATCAATTTACGACGGAATGCGTCTGGGCCCTTTACGAACTCTAGGTTCGTTATGAGTTTAATTAATACGTTAACTCTTTTATCGAATTGCGATAGGAATAGAATTTCTTTTATAATTTCTATCTCTTTTAGGATTTATGTTGGAGTGCAACACTTAATTCTGACAGGTTTCTATCTTTTTATTCTTACTACTTTTAGCAATTACCTTTTACGGCAGCTACTATTTTTTCTATAAATGGAAGCTTTGGCTGAAATGAAAGGGTGATTTGAGATTCGTTATTTTATAGGAGATGCGTTGCCAAGTGGAGATTTATGTTCTCATCATCGAACCTTCCCTTTTGGGAATGGGGACAAAAGTAGGTGTCTACAGTTAGCCCCCACTTTGACTAAGTCTCGAGATGAGCCGATGGTCAAAGTACTGGACGGAGTGCGTCATACAAGCCATGGTGTATGTGACCTGTTTTGCGAGGGTCTCACGAGCCCCCGAGTGATAACATTTGACTTAAGGGTCATCACTTGAAGTGTTAACACATTCCTCACGTGTCATTGGAATTTGTTAAGTATAGAAACTCCCTCACTTTGTCATTGGAAGTACCTACAGATGTATAGAAACTCCCTCACTTTGTCATTGGAAGTATCTATAGATTGTTTTCGAAATCAAAGCTATAAAATGTAACCAGGCCTGACCAAGCCCAATCACGAAGTAAAAAAGTTTTTAAAGATTCTCATTTTCAAGGTTAGCTAAACGAGAAAACCCCCTTGTTTTTATAGGACGTAAAACGAAGGAAAATCCAGCACATCGCTCTTTTTTGGAAAAGCGGAAAACCAATCCTTTGATTTTTGGAAAAGGGAAACCATCTTTTGGTTTTTGGAAAAAGATAAACCATCCTTTGATTTTTGGAAAAAGATAAACCATCTTTTGATTTTTGGAAAAAGATAAACCATCTTTTGATTTTTGGAAAAAGATAAACCATCCTTTGATTTTTGGAAAAAGATAAACCATCCTTTGATTTTTGGAAAAGGATAAACCGGGAAAAGTTATCGCTGCAGCGACTAAGGACCTGCGTGGTTAGTGACGCAGACCCCGCCCGCTGAAGGTGGGCGAGCCTGTCCTGCTGAGGGTGGACGCCCCGTCCGATAGAAGTGGACGAATCTGTTTTGATGTTTTGAAAATAAGGACCTACGCGGTTTGTGACGTAGACCCCGCCGGCTGAAGATGGCGAGCCTGTTTTTGTTTTTTGAAGAATTTATTTTCTTTCGAGGGATCCTCGGATTTAGTTGCAACCTGAATGTGGGTTGACAACATGCTTAGACGGACCATTGTCTCCTGGTCATCATCTTTTATGGTTTTGAGCTAGTCTTTACGGCTCAATTTTGCCATTAATTACCTGGGTCCTTGATTAGGGGACTATGTATAAGTATCAACGACGACCTTTGTCTTGAGGTCGTAATCCGGTTTTTATCTTTTGAGATTATCCAAACACGGGACTTCCTACAGCGTAGTCTGGGAATATTATTTTTAAATTTGTATACTCTATATTTTCTTTCGAGCCACCAAGCACTCGTGCTTGACGGTCATTTCTTGTAAAAGAGGTTCCTTTGGGATACGCAATTTGTAATGTTCTTGATCGTGTTTGGATCGTGCTCGTAAGTGCGAGCGATCTTTCTAGTGGTGTGCTACTCTTAACAAAGCCGTGAGGTACGACTTTCAGTAAAGGAATCGGTAATTTTCAAGTCGAATGGATACGGCAGGACCCTATAGAAATCCGGGCTTCTTTTGGGCCTGGCTCATTTTCGGCGCCCAGGCCTGGGCGTTAGAAAATTTTCACGCCCAGGTGGGGCATTGAAAATATTGTTTGGGCTGGTCTTTGATGACACCGTTGGCCTCTTTTTTACTTGGAAATTCTACGTATTCTCTTCTCTTTTGTTTTTCTTTATTTTTGGAACGTAGAATTTTATTAGAGATTACAATGAGTTGAGCAGATTTTCAGCGCCCAGAGCTGGGCGTCAGAATATCTGGCGCCTTGTCCTGGGCGTTGAAAGTGCGTCCCAGGCAGGACTTTCTCGTGATGATTTCTCGAGAAGCCGTAGCCGATTGGTGGACTACGGTGTTTGTCGCTTTGGGGCAATTATTTAAAGGAACTGTTGCTCTTAAGGCGTACAGTTATTGCAATAGTCGGGCGAGTCTTTATGGCCCGAGGAACATACCTTGAGGTGTAAGACTTTGATCACTCTTATATTTTTTTTTTGAACGTGTTCGTGAATGTTCGATACTTAGAATGTATGTGCGAACGAGCGTTCATAGAATGGCCGTTGCGTGCGGTCCACTAATCAGTTCGCTTGAATCATATATATATATATTTTTTTTAGCAATGACTGATGTTGAATATTTTCTTAGAAGCTTAATAGGGTTCAGGCCCATTCATGAAGTGGGCTTAAGCATCGTACCCTTTTGATCGTTCAAACATTTGCTTTGAGATTTTTTTTTGCTATAGTCGTTTCGTAGCTTGGAGCCCCCAAGTATGCATGTTGGGATGCTTCCTTTTGGCGTACGCTTTTTGTAGGTTCTTTCGAGAAAGATGCCTTGGGGTTCCGCTCGTGTAGGTGCGAGCTATCCGTTCCGTGGTAGGTAATGTTTTGCTACCTTTAATCCTTAATGTAGAAGTCGTGTGGCTTGCATTTTGAATTTGAGCGATAAGTAGTCTTTGCCTCTTTTACACATGCTCTTGGTCGTGCCTGCATTAGTGCAATATGCCTTACTTTTTTTTTTAGACTTGTACCGTGGGATGGTTGAACTAATGGTGCGACGTAGGCTTGTGTGGCCTAACAGCATGTCTTAGAACATTCCTCCAGGTGTTGGGATATCATTTTTTTTTTTTGCATTAGAGTATTTCATCACGCCTCGTTCAGGTGTCCGAACAAGTGTAGCACTTTCTGCGTGGGTGTGCACGGCTTATTACTTCGTTCGATGCGAGGATTCATAGATGTTTCTTTCTTGTTTTTATCCTTGATTTTTCTTTCGCTTTTGCTTTGGAACGATGTCGACTGTGTAACGGGCGCTTGTAAAGCGAGCATTATGTGCAGTAGTTTGATCGGAGTTTTGGTGACTCGCGATTTTCAGTTACCCTTGTTAGTGGGGTGACTTTATATATTCTAAGTAGCGCTTAGAATTTGGGAGGGGTTGTAGCCATTCTAAGGTTCGTTTTACATGATAGAACCTTAGGATTGTGCCCCTGTGACGTGTGTATAGCATTAACGTCGAGAATTTGCGATGAAATCGTCATTTCGAGCTTTTTTAGATTGTTTTTCTCAAGCCCCCAAATGTAGCTACAGGATTGGCTTGGTGCTATAATGCTTGGCACGCGTTTTTATGCATTCATGGTGACATGGATCATGAATAGTTTGAACCAGACTCGTTTTGTGCGAGGTACGTTCGAGTAGTGATTTGCTACTCCTCTTGTAAATGTCGTATTGTGCGACATTGCTATGGTCAAGGTAGTCACGTGTTGAAGTGTGCCTTGACCAAAAGCTAGGTGCCTTTCTTTACCCATAATTATATTTAGAAATCTTTTTGACTCATTTGCCACATCGAGATAAACGCATACCTAGCTTAAACCAACGACACTTTATTATGTTCGAAGAAGTCTTTGAAAATTATTTGAAATCCGAGTCCTACTGCGTAAAATCCGAGGTGTCCTAGGTAAGTTGACTTATAGAAGGGTTCGTACAGGATTACGTGAGTGAATCAAAATACTGTTACGATTTTTGGAATGCTGTCTAAGGATTTGCTGGAAGCCATGGTGCGGGCGTCAAGATATTACTTGTGCCCGTGTGGCACATGCTTTGGGCTTTTAGGGCCATCTTTTCCAGAATTGCGGGAATATAAACCGTTTTCAAATTGACTTAGATTTACTTGGTGTATGTCTTCACAAAAGGTCAAGGTATACTTAGTTCTTTCCCTAGCTCTTTCATTTCAATTTTTATCCCCCAATTGTTATTATGTCTTCTCTTTAATGATGCTTTCAGATTTCAATTTTAGATGTCCGTGTCATATGTCTGAGTAGGGTGGGCCTTAGTTAAGTGCCAAGTCCTATTGACAATGTCTAATTTTTTCAAAGGGGATTCACAAGCATTTGAATTACCATGAACGGGTGCCCTGAGTTCGAAGGAACGATGGGGCGATGTCGTAGAACAATCCTCTTTATTGCAAGCTTACTGCCTTTACTACTTGTTGGAGATTATGACTGTGTCTAGTGGTGAAAGAAGGTCTCTAAGTGAGTTAGTACGCTTTAGGGAGGGTCAAGTCGAGTATTTTAGAGGTCATGGACGCTCACGCTAGCCCCCATTCAATTGAGGCAAAGCGGTCTTTTGAGTATTGGCTAAGTGCCTAGGGGTGTGAGTGCTCCTTCTGGCAAGGGTACGTGCCCTTATTATTTTTCGATGTGTGCTCATTTTGGCATCTTGATGACTTGGATTCTTCCTTTGACTTAAATTTTTCTTTCGACTTGGGTTGCAAGTAATTAAATTTCAATAAGGGACTCTATTTTTTATTCTTGTTATTCTATAGGCTCTAACATTTTTGCAAATTGGTTGGACCGAATCATGGATTGCCTACGTATCCGCTTTAAATAGATTTAATTTGGAATCAGGTCTTGCGTAGTTCTTAGCCAGAAAATGGTTTCTTAGAATGCCAATTTTAAACAAGTACGTTCGAATGGAATCGTAATGTTTGAGATAAGTGAAGTTTATTATATTTTTTTTAATCTGCTGCTTTGCCGTAAGCCAAAAAATTGTTTTATTTTTTAAGTACATGTATTTGCACAAAAATCTTTTCATGTGTTTTTTGGTACGTATATCTGAATACGTGTTGTACCCCTCAAAGTGTTCGTTATTTTTCCGTGTATATGCGGATAAAATGACGAGCACTTCTGGACAAAATTTGGCAAGCAGAGAGATTCAGCGCCCAGGCGGGGGCGCTAGAGATTCCGGCGCCCAGCTCTGGGCGCTGAAAATGATTTCTGGGCAGATTTTTTTTTGGTGTGTTGCTTCTTTTCCTTTCGTGCCAGATATTTGTGAATCTTCTTTTTTTGTGCGCTAAATGCTCTTTTTCTTTTTAGACGAACTTTAAAGGCGCTTTGCAAAGTTTCTTTTTTATTATTTATATATATTTTTTTTACGTTAAGTGTAGAATGTACTTTTCATTTGTCTTTTTTTTTTTTTTTTTTTATATTCGTGACTCAAGACGGCTTGAAAGATGGGTTGAATGAGATAGGATAATTTGTATAGGTATTAGTCAAGCATGAGGATTGGAAAGGGTAGAAGATCGTAGAACTTTATGTAGTTTTTGTGGTATGATTTGGATTGGTTGACTCAATTCTTTTCCTTCGTTTACTTGGGTAAATTTCGCACTTTAGGAGGTACGGGCTAAGTATTTCATGGCTCGCTCTTTTTGCTCTCCCTTTTCTCTTTCTCTTTTTTCTTTTTTTGCTTGGGATTTCTCCCCCTTTTTATTTGGGCTAAAAGGGAGATGGTTATGGTCTTTGAGTCACGGGGCGAGACTGAGTGAGCCTCGTTTTGTAGGCCTATAGTGGACCTTTAATTTTGGTAGGCCTAGGTTGGACCTTTAAATTGTCTTACTTTGCAAGCGTTTTTAGTCGTTTCTTAAAATGTGCAAATAGCGTAGATTCAAAATGTTGTTTTTACTTTATTGAAATTTAACGAAAGAATTACATCGAAAATAATTTTTTTGCTTCTTTTCAGATTCCAGTTTCCGGGATTTAATTGGAAGTTTTAGACTCGAACTTTCATTAATTTTTCTGATTATAACCCGTGTATGAATACAAGGAGGTGGCCTAGACTCAAAATAATGACGTGGCGTAAGCCTATAATACTTGACCAAGCGACTCTCAGACTTAGGCTAATTGGACCATAACTATCGTTGGTTGACACTTTAGATTTTAACACTTGGGTGTTCATTTGTCATGCGCCATTTTGCTTAATGTTGCCAAGGTAGTTAGTTGGGGAGATCGAATTTTCATTTTTGCAAGACTAGAATCATTAGTGCGGCTTCCCTCTTTAGTGTGTATTGCTTTACCCCAATGGTAGCCTTATGGCATGCCGATTTGGGTATTTTCATGGTTCGTCATGTTGCATTCATGGAAAATCTTTTAGTCCGTACTTAGGAGTACTTCAAGGAGCGAGTGGCTCGAGAGGACTATGATAGTCGTGACCCAATGTGATCATAAGCCTTGAGGCCATTAATTTTCCTTTTGCCGATGGTATTGACACCTTAGGTTCACTTTGGGGGTTGTGCGACTATGGAGGAATGATTTTCAGAATGTGACTGTTTCCATTTTGCAAATACTTGAATTACATAATATATTCTTTTTATTGGTGAGAGAGAGTATTGAGACCGTATATTCTTAGCAAGGGATGACAATTACATATGGGTGCTTATTGATTTAAATGTTAGGAAGGGAGACTCAATATGGTTTAACCTTTTAACTTGCAGAACGACACCAAGCATTAGGACCGATTCTATGGATAAGACAACTAAGACTTAGGATTTAGATTGTACTTTGGCATAGCCTAGTCTAGACTCGGATTTATTTATTTTTTATTCGAACATCATTTTTCTTTGAAAACTCTATTTGAACATTATTTTTTGAATACTTTGCCCATGTGACATTCAAGGTTATTTTAATTAGCATGCTCGGTTTTGGTGCCGAACATTGTCGTCATAGGAGGCCTAATGACGACGCAAGGAGTTATTTATTTTATAAGTCGTTCTTAGAATTGAGTGCCTTTTTCATACGTCCTCGTAGCAAATTTGTTACGAATTTTTTAATGCTACGTATATTTTGTGCGCGGGTACCGAGGCTGCGGTGCCTGGCCAAAAGGCCAAACAGCAACTTCAGCGCCCAGCAAGGGCGTTGGAATAATTGGCGCCCAGCCAGGGGCGATGAAAATGCGTCCCTGACTGGTACTCGTATTCTGTTCGTCTATTTTTTTCCGTATATGCGACTTAATTTTGCGTGCTTGCCTAATAACGTCATTTGCGCATTGTGCAGCGTTGTGGGATCCGTTACAGGCCATCCTAGGCATCGCTTATTTTTGTGGCGATCCCCCGGGGTTGCGGAACACGTATTTCGGTATAACTCTTTGGCCAATTGGTGTTTATGAATGTTTAGGCAATTTTTTAGGGTCGTTGGTTTTCTAGCGTTATTTGTCACACACAATAACAATATAATCATGTAATTCGCTACACATAACTAACATTACAACATGAAGCAAAAATAATATGTCACGTAGTTTATGATAGGCTTCTATGGGTAATATTTGCATCTGGCTTGGTACCGCTTCTATCGTAGATCCAACACATGCCCCGGTCGAGGTAGAGCATTCAACAGACGAATTTCGTCCCAAGAGGCCAATCACGATGTAAGCCAAGGGGGCATGCACCAATGAGAGGGACCTTAGTGGGCGAGCGATTGGGTTTGGGACGGGTGTACTACTAGCGACAAGTGTCGAGTGGACAACATTCGAAGCGTATACACCCCCCGGTAGGCGATGGGTATCCTTAGTCCCAACTCCCGAGATGAAACATGCCAAGGGAACCGAGATTCGTTATGCGGTTCTGTCCGTTCACATTAATATGCTGATTTTCAGGTCGTCCCAACTTGATAAGGAAATAAACGCGGAGTAGGATCGTTTCACCCTTCGGCTATTTTGATTACCTACGAGCACGAGTATTTCATTAAAGTGAAGGAAATAATGCCCTTGGTCCAAGTATGCATTCAATGTTAAGTCTAATAAATGCGGTTCAGTATTAATTAACAAGTTAATAATTCAATGAGATCAAGTGAGATGAATTCCTAGCTAGAGGCCGCTTCAGTTCAAGTGGAATTAATGATATTAATCCACAGCTTACTCTTGACTGAACCCGTAGGGTCACACAAATAGTACGTAAACGGATCAAGTATTTAATGGCATTAAATACTCTATCTATGGATATTCGGAATCGACGGATCTTGGTTTCAGTGGGAGCTGAGATCGTCACAAGCAAGTGAATACTCCGGAAACGATGATATTGCCGGAAACGGAAATACGGATCGTATCGGAAAAAAATATAAATATTATCCAAGTCGTAGATGTTGCCCGGAAACGGAAACATGGTACGTATCGGAAAATATTATCGGAAATGGAAATATTGCCGGAATCGGAAATATTGCCGGAAACGGAAATATTGCCGGAAACGGAAATATTATCGGAATCGGAAAATAATTCTGGAAACGGAAATATTAAATATTTTTTCGAAACGGAAATTAATTCCGGAATCGGAAATATTAAATATTGTTCGTTTCGGAAATAAATTCCGAAATCGGGAATTTAATCGGAAGCGTATCGTACGAATTAGCGTCGGACGAGACTCGCTAGACGAAGGCCCAGCACGAAGCCAGGCCATCGCCCAGCAAGCCACACGCATCACCAACACACGCCAAAGCCTCGACCAGGCCCAGCGCAACCTAGGCCCAGCGAAAGCCATGGGCGCGCGCGGACAGCAGTATGGGCCGAGCGTTGTACGCTCAGCGTGGGCCGCAAGGCCTGCGCGGGTGTACGGTGCTCGTGCGATGCTCGTGTGCGAGTCCTAAAGCTATCGGGATTCGATAAAAGATTAAATCCTAAACCTATTAGATAAAGTTTATTTAATAGAGTCCTAGCATGATTCTAATTAAATTAATTAGTATCCTAATAGGATTCCAGTTCCTTTTCCTTACCTCTATAAATAAGTGCCTAGGGTCATTATTTACAGATACGATTGAAGTATTCAAAGGGTAAGTTTTTGAAAGAAAATTCAGCCACTCTCTTGCACAATAATAGCCGAAAATTCCTAAGCACCTTAAGGGCGATTCTAGTTGGTCAATCTTGAGGCGGATCCGGACGTACTGTGGACTATCTACGGAGGGACAACACTTGGAGTCCTAAAGACTTGTTCTTGTTCGGTTCGGGCGCAACTAGGGAAGGCACGCTACAAAGTGTATGCATCTATACTATGCTAAATGATTATGTGTAAATAATACGCTTTCCTGGTTTTATGGTTTTTCTGCATGATTTATGTATTGTCATATGTATCATAATCTAACGGTGGTATCAGAGCCTCTTATTATTTTCATAATCTAATTTGCATAAACATGGTTAAATATTACAAATTTGCAAGAATTAAAAGGGGTTATTAATTTTCGTAATTGTTAATTAATTGCAAATTGCGTTTATTTAATTAAATGTACGCAGTTTTTCGGCGGTTTCTTCGTTACTCATCCAAATCCAGTGATTTTTGTGTCAATTCCGCATGTAAAAGGCATTCTAAAATTTTTGACAAAAATAGTATTTTTCTGCCGAACCCAGAATTCTCAAATTCGAAGCGTAACTATGACTTGTCGGAGGTTTTAGTTTTTCGAACGCAAAATTTTGTAAATTTAAGATGTTAAATTAAATATTTGCGATTCTTGTTGATAAATCTTGAATTTTTGAATGACCAACTATATATGTTTAACAAGTTTGAATGCCTAGCCTTGTTAATTATGCAATCTAATTTGTAATTATGATTAATTTGTTGAAAATTGGATTAATTTAGAATTAATTTGATTTTCATAATTAGTTAATAATTTAATTAGATACCTATGATTAAAAACCACCATAAAAATTATAAATTTGTGTTAAATTTTAAATTTTTATGACCTAGACTTGAATCCATGTTAATCGGAAATCAATTAATTAATAAACTTTCGATTTTTCGCCCTAAAATTATGAAATTAATATGATTTATTAATTTGTCATTAATTTTGAAAATTAAATTTTTAATTTTTATGCGATTCGCTCATATAACTTGCACGCACAAAGCAATGGACGCTACGTGTTACCCTTAAGGGGTGTTGTATAGTGCGGGCATGCGACGACGAGCAAGGGAGCTCGTCGCCCATGCGGTACGAATGCAGCGAGCAAGGCGAGTGGCGCGCGAGCACAAGGAAGCAGCCCTGCCTTGTGTCGAGTGCTGTGCGCATGTGGGCAATGGGCGATGAGCGATGGCATGGCACGAGGAGAGGCGCGCGCGCGCGAGGGCGAGAGCTGGTCGCCCAGCAATCGCAGCTCAGCGCGCCAACACGCGTGGCCTCGAGCGCATGCTTGAGCGAGCGAGCGAGCACATCGTAGCTGCTGCGATGCTATGGGCGGGCAGGCTGCGCGCAAGCTTAGCTTGGCTTGCTGCGTTTGCCGTGGTTGCTGCGATGATGTGCCATGGGCCAGCGATGGTCGTGCAATCGATGGGGCTTGGGCGCAAGCCCAAGTGCTCGTCATGTTACGATTGTCGAGTTTTAAATTTTAATTTGAAATTTTCAGTTCATGTAATTTTAATTAATTTTAAATTTAATAATTTAAATTGTTTTCTTGGATTTTAATTTTGAATATTATAATTATTATAAATTTTATTTATTCTAATTATTTTACTAAAATTAAAAACCTTGAATTAATTTAAAATTCGACTGAAAAATAAATTAAATAAATGGATTCAATTATAAATTTATATGAGCTTTAAATTTTAATTAAATTTGTATGTTTCCGGTTAGACTAGAAATACATTTTTATGTTTAAAATTAGTAAAGCATATGAGTTTATTGGTTTAAGTGGGAGCCCTTTTTAGTCATAAACTCTTGATTAGGTCTACAAATCCTTTAAGGTTAAACAACTTGATTAGAATTAATAAGGACAGAATAATTGGTAGATTATTGGTGCCCTTGATTAATTGCTGCAAATGTTTATATGATGCATACAATGTGTTTTAACTAACCAATTATGTGGGCCATTCATGATAATGAATGGATGAATGGTATATATTGTATATGTACTGTTTTGCAGGTTATGAAGTGTCTAGTATGGCCCAAATAGGATAGAGAATATGGTCTGCGTACCATTAATTTGAATGTAATTGGTCTAAAGTACCAAAATTGTTTTTCCATTCAAATATGGTCTGCGTACCATCAAATAGTTGTAATTAGTTTAATTATAGCTTATCCTATTTGAAGAAAATGGCGCCTCCCACGGTGAAATTCATGACGAAATTACCATTTTCAAGACGGACTTTGAAGTTGAAGCTTCAAGATGAAGTCAGGCCATACTAGATCACATTTATCTTATGCATGCTTTAAGTTATTTATTGCTTTAAATATGTCTTAATTATGCATGAGATTGTGGCTTGATTATGTTGCATGATTAAGGATTTTAGTTCACTTAAAATCTAACCAACATAGTAAGAGCCTTAAGTTCCAAACTTAAAAATTGAGTTAAAAGGTGTCATGCCAAAATATACACTTGCTTGGATATCCTTTACATCAATCTAGTAATAGTTTTCGCTCAGCGAGGTGTTACTTATTGGTCCTAAAGGGGCAAGGTACACAAATAAATGTGAGTACATGTTAGTTTTGGTGAAACTCAACGATATAAGTAAGGAGTCCTTTTATGTCGTGGCAAAATCGATAGGTTTACCTAACAAGTTCTTAGACGTACCTATCAACCAAGAGTAGTTTCTAGACTATTAGCAAAAGGTTTTTGCTTACCTAAAATGTATTAGAATTGAGTCAAAATACATAATGTGCTTAATTCTTCAATGATTCTAGGGTCTTGGAATCATTTTATTCACACCTACCGGAACAATAAATTCGAATAAAATGCTAATAACTTGTTTAAATTGCATGATTGCTTTAATTTTCAAGTTATTACTCATGATAAATGTTTAGTCTTTGCATGCTTCAATGTATGTTTTAATTATTGTTTATAATTAAATATCTTGCACTCCAATAAATCCTTTTAGAAAGGTAACAGTAAATTTCCTCGATTGGTAGTGAATCCAAGAACGATTCACGAAAATGAGAGAAAGTGAGCAGTTTAAAATGTACGTTTCTAATATCGACTTTTATGGTTGTTTTCGAGTATCAAAGTCGAATGGCAAACCGATTGGTGCTTGTGAATTCAAAATACACTGTAGTTTTGAGATCATAAAGCATTGAGCTTAAACGCTCAGCTTTACCAATGGTTAACAACCTAACATCTTTGTCCATTTAATTCTCGAATGAGTCTAGTTCCTAGACATTCGAATAGATCGATGCTTAGAGAACTTTAGAAGCTTCTGGTAAGATCATCTAGTTGAAATAGAATATTCAACATAAATGGTAAGAACTTTTATAAAATGACATTGGACATGTCTAACAAAGTATAAAAGTCAACACTAGAGAATTCAATTCTTAAGACTATAAGAAAGGGTACAAGATATAGGAAAACAAAGGAACAAATGAAAGGAATTTACGATTCCGGTTCTACCTATAAGTTTATGTTTAAAGAGAAGTGACCTAGCAATCAAACTTCCTTGGTATCATATACCTCTTGAGGTTCTTACTTCGGTAATAACTCAAACAATGGAAGCTAGGCTACATTAATGGCTTACAAGTGGGAAATGAAGCATGGCATTGCTACATTAGTTGTAGGGTCGTCTAGTTTGTTTTAGGTCCTTTCAAGACTAGAACTTAATGGCTATTTTGTTCCATAATCAGCATACCTAAATTTCTGCTTCAAACACAGAAAAGAATCACATTCAGAAGAACAAAAACAATGTTTGTTTGTTTATTTGAATGAAATGGTGATTTACTTGTTGAGTCAATATGCTTGATTAAAAACAAACAACTCTTTAAAAACTTTACTAGGTTTAAATAAAACCCTTGATTTGAGTTCCACTAATCTTTGGCATTGTTGCTTAGACCATATCAACAAGTTAACATTCATAAGCTCTATTTTGATGGACTTTTGAAAGTTGATTGATTTCTAGATCATATAAGACGAGCTAGTCTTACTTGTTGAAAGTAACAAAAGATATGAACTATTGTTAGAACGCCTAGACAATAGAGTTCAAAGCTAAAGAAATATTTTATGACTTTATTATATCACCTGGATTTGAGTGAATATTGGTTTATTTACTCAATGTGATATAAGTTTGAATCTGTTTGGTTAGTTCAAAGATTCAGAAGTATAAAATTCACTTGGCAAGAAATCATAAAGATCTAGGTTAGACCATGTTAATGATTACTTGAGACCAAAAATGATCATCAATTATTGTGTGTTGTAATTTCACGATCTAAGCTTCATAAGATATGGCATATCTAAGTTGGAATGATCGAAGTCGATTAGTACTTGATTCGATCAATGATGGATCATATAGACTTTTCCTATATTTCTAAAACAAAATGCTCAACTACCACCAAACTAAACCAAATTCGTCAAAGCTATTGAAAAGTAATTTCAGAATATCTTTTCAATAAATCATATATCTAAAGAGTTCCTAAATTCAGTGGGAGCTTAGTGTTTATTATTCAACAAACTAAGGCCCAAGTATAGATATACGTTTCATTGTGATTTATTCAAATGAGACACAAGGGTATTGTTTCTACCACGAATTTTTGAGAACATAATGTTTGTTTGCTCGAAATGATGTCCTTTTGGAGATTCGTTTCCAAAATGACAAGTGGGAGAAAATAGACCTCGAAAGTCTTCGAGGCGAACAACAAACATAAACGGACATTCCGGAGGCTTTTCGAAGTGCTTCAGAAAATCCGAATTTATTCTTTAAGGACTTTAGAAGTGGCTTTAAAGAATAGACATCTCTTAGAAGACTTTACAAGTGCTTCAAGGAGAACAGAATATTCAAAGGACTTTCAAGTGGCTATGGATATTCTATTGTTTGATATACCCAAGTAGGCATAGAGTTCAAATCACTGAAACTATGAGATTCTTCTATTAAATAGTGAAGAAACATAGAGATCAGGTCAATGAAACTATGAGATTCTTCTATTAGATAGTGAAGAAACCTACAACTTGCAGTCAAACTATTATCATAATAAGTTTGTGACTTGTAAGAAAGCTATGACGAAACCTAGATTCCCTAAAATGATTAGAGGCCATATATAGACTCAATGTTTTAGACGGTTAAAGGCCATAAAACATACTTAATGTCTTGATGACAAAATTGAAATTTTGTCGATTTACAAAAATAGATTAAACACCTATTGATTGCAAATTGGTTTTAAGGATAAAAACCATCAAACATTGAATTGTGTTAACACACAAAGCTGGATTAGTTGCTAAAGGTTACAAGCAAATTCATGACATGGATTGTGTTGAAACCTCATGCATAATCGTAATGCTCACGTCTATAATTCAAGCAATGATTGCATATTGGTAGATATGCCAATTGGATGACAAAACATCTTCCTCCGTCAAATGTTGGGAGAAACTATGTACATGGCATGTCATAGGATTTGTGGATCCAAATAAATGCTTGAAAAGGGAAAGCTAGCTTATCAAATCTAAGTACATATTTAAGCAA
This sequence comes from Spinacia oleracea, assembly GCF_020520425.1. NCBI lineage: Eukaryota > Viridiplantae > Streptophyta > Magnoliopsida > Caryophyllales > Amaranthaceae > Spinacia > Spinacia oleracea. The sequence continues at coordinate 71,041,866 of NC_079488.1, forward strand.
GCAATTGGAATTGGAATTGTATTTTAGTGAAGCTAATAAGTATTTTAGTTTCATAAAATGTACATGATTCTTATAGATATATAAGAAGTTTAGTGGGAGTACGTAAAAATTAATTGGTCCTATGTGTATCACACACATATCTCTCTTTTATGAAATTACATTCAAATGCTAATGACTTAGATTTGAAATTATTCATCAATGATGGACCAAGGCGAAACTTAGTACATACTGGGTATTAAGATCTATTTACAAAGATCTTATATTAATGTTTTGGATTAAGTAATGGCATTTACTAAATCAAACACGAAAGACTCCATTGGAGATATTCGACCCATGTGAATAAATCTAAGTAAAGAATGTTTGAACTATGTATAAGCATTTACTAAGTTAAACATCAAAGGATCTAAGTAAGATTCTTAACCTTTATTATATGTCAAAGAATTTAGCTGGATTTAGTATCTACTGAAACTAGATTAGCTAAAGTTACATGAATAGAATTCAATTGGGAATTATTCTGCAAAAGAATTTATCATGTATGATATAATATGAGGATCGCCAAAAACGTATCGTATGACTTTAGGCATGACGAACATATACCAATCTCTATTGATCTAAGTGAAGATCAACTAGATTGAGATCAAGAATACTTATGGTACTTGAAAAGGTACATAGGAATAGTTCTTGATTCAAGGAAATAAAGATATGCTAAATATTGATGCTACACGCATAAACACTGGCAAAGGATCAAGCAAGACCCTTTGGAGTTAACCATTGATAAGGACGAGCTATAGAGCATCGTGTTTTGAAATGGCAACATGGATTGGAGACCATCAGTTGTTGCGTGGGATATTAAAATATTAATTTCTATGTTCTAAGATACAGCTGGAAAGTATTCCACATATCTGTGAACTGCTTGGATAAGTAATTCCAAACAAAGCATCACTAGCAACCTATAAAGTTGAAGTAAAAGTACTTATTGCCTAAGAAGCAATAAAACAGGGTTGTTTATGTTAAAGAGTTCTTCACTAAACTTGGGTAGATCACATGTCTGCTGGCTTGATGGTTCTTCATTGAAAAATGCGTAGAACCACTCTTGAATCAAGAAAAGAATAGATCACAAAATAAACACACTCAAAAGATCTTATCATCTATCTCGAAGAACATTCGATGAAAAGGATATTAATATTGGCAAAGCATGATAACTAAACCTATGCAACAAGTGAGAAACAACACTCACATTGTGGCACTGGAAATCAAGCATAGCTTTGAATTCCATGAAATGGTTTAAAGATGGGTTAGAGGCCCATGGTTGTAAAACATTGGGGTTGAACATTTATCATATATGAAATGTATTTTCATATTCCATTTAATCTTGGTTTATTAAATGATGAGTCCCTTCAATTTGACGATATATTCAAGATAGAATGTCAAGAACAGTCCTGTGACTAAGAAATGTCTATCAAGTGAACTTGAATGTCAAAAGTTGAAAATGGTCCCTGGTCGGAGTTTTCTATAAAATTGGACGCATAGAAAACATTAGACGACTAGAATGCAAGATGACTAGTAGTTCTGTTTCTTGAACTATGTGGACATGGCAATGTCGTAATCATTTGCATAGATACTTACTTTGGGAAGACTAGTATCGGACAGACCTATGAAACTTTACTGTAAGAGATGAAAATCTGTCATAAGTAAATTTCATTAAAATTATTAGACACTAAATCCTCAATACCTGAGTGATTTGAGATTACTTGTTTGAGAACTGGTTGCTTTGACGTTGACCAACCGTCGCACCGTAAAAGGAGGCTATAAAGGCAACGCTCAGGTAATCACCTATCAAACGAAGTCTAATCTCAAGATCGCAAGATTGGGATTGTCCTCCCATAAATCGGGATGAGATGCTTAAAAGTTGTACAAGGCCACTCGGAGAGCTAGAAACTGTGAAATGCATGGCCGTGCTTAGATGAATCATAGGCTATGATTATCTGCTTATTTGATCATTTGAACTCTGAAACCGAGAAACACCTCTGGACATAATAAGGATGACAACTCTTACCTTATGTTCAAGAGCAAGCATCGAGCGACAAAGGAATTAGGAAATGCACACTTGTCCCTAAGGACAAGTGGGAGACTGAAGGAAATAATGCCCTTGGTCCAAGTATGCATTCAATGTTAAGTCTAATAAATGCGGTTCAGTATTAATTAACAAGTTAATAATTCAGTGAGATCAAGTGAGCTGAATGCCTAGCTAGAGGCCGCTTCAGTTCAAGTGGAATTAATGATATTAATCCACAGCTTACTCTTGACTGAACCCGTAGGGTCACACAAATAGTACGTACACGGATCAAGTATTTGATGGCATTAAATACTCTATCTATGGATATTCGGAATCGACGGATCTTGGTTTCAGTGGGAGCTGAGATCGTCACAAGCAAGTGAATACTCCGGAAACGATGATATTGCCGGAAACGGAAATATGGATCGTATCAGAAATATTAATGTTATCCAAGTCGTAGATGTTTCCCGGAAACGGAAACATGGTACGTATCGGAAAATATTATCGGAAATGAAAATATTGCCGGAATCAGAAATATTGCCGGAAACGGAAATATTGTCGGAATCGGAAATATTATCGGAATCGGAAAATAATTCCGGAAACGGAAATATTAAATATTTGTTTGAAACGGAAATTAATTCCGGAATCGGAAATATTAAATATTGTTCGTATCGGAAATAAATTCCGAAATCGGGAATTTAATCGAAAGCGTATCGTACGAATTAGCGTCGGACGAGGCTCGCTAGACGAAGGCCCAGCACAAAGCCAGGCCATCGCCCACCAAGCCACACGCATCACCAACACACGCCAAAGCCTCGACCAGGCCCAGCGCAAGCCAAGCCCAGCAAAAGCCATGGGCGCGCGCGGACAGCAGCATGGGCCGAGCGATGTGCGCTCAGCGTGGGCCGCAAGGCCTGCGCAGGTGTACGGTGCTCGTGCAATGCTCGTGTGCGATTCCTAAAGCTATCGGGATTCGATAAAAGATTAAATCCTAAACCTATTAGATAAAGTTTATTTAATAGAGTCCTAGCAGGATTCTAATTAAATTAATTAGTATCCTAATAGGATTCCAGCTCCTTTTCCATACCTCTATAAATAAGTGCCTAGGGTCATTATTTATAGATACGATTGAAGTATTCAAAGGGTAAGTTTTTGAAAGAAAATTCAGCCACTCTCTTGCACAATAATAGCCGAAAATTCCTAAGCACCTTAAGGGCGATTCTAGTTGGTGAATCTTGAGGCGGATCCGGACGTACTGTGGACTATCTACGGAGGGACGACACTTGGAGTCCTAAAGACTTGTTCTTGTTCGGTTCGGGCGCAGCTAGGGAAGGCACGCTACAAAGTGTATGCATCTATACTATGCTAAATGATTATGTGTAAATAATATGCTTTCCTGGCTTTATGGTTTTTCCGCATGATTTGTATTGTCATATGTATCATAACCTAACATAACGGTCCCCAGCGGAGTCGCCACTGTGAGGGGGTCGAAAAAGCACGAGGCTAATGCATGACCTCGTCCCTCGTGGGCGTGACGTCGTCAGATCAAGTGCAGTTAGGTTTCCTGTGAATTTACACCCAATCGACTAGTAATATAGGAGTCGTTGTAGACACCTACTTTTGTCTCCACTTGACAACGCATCTCCTATAAAATAACGAATCTCAATTCCCCTTTTCATTTCACCTGAAACCTGCTATTTATAGAAACCTGCTATTTACGGAAACCTGCTAAAAATAGTAACTGTCGTAATGGGTAGTTGTTAAAAGTGGCAAGTAATAAAAGATAGAAACCTGTCAGAATTAGGTGTTGCACTCCAACATAAATCCTAAATGAGATAGAAATTGCGAGAGAATCCTATTCCTAATACGATTCGAAAATAAGAGTTACGTATTAAGAGTTCGTAACGGGCCCAAATGCATTCCATCATAGAATTAATACGCACTAAAAGACTCGATTAAAGTCTCATACACTCCGGATTCTAAGAATCCGAATCTGACAAACAAACGGCCCAGACCCTATTTTCAACGCCTGGCTCTGGGCGCCGAAGCCCTTGGCGCTGAAATTACCTGGAACGTGTTCTTTCCTAATTCCTCGTTGATTAGAGTTTTACAATTCTATCTTTCCACGAAATCTTTTCTATAAATAGGGCCCTAAGTTCAACGTGAAAAAGACACAACACACAATTATTATTCTGAGTATTGACTCTAAACCCCTAAGCCTAAGCCTCACGCTGCGAAATTGATCACGCGTTCTGTCGCAATCGAACCAAAAATCGAACAGAACGTATCCTGTCCCGTAACTTGAGATTCGTTAAATAAAAGGAGAAATAGCAAAGTCAAAGTGGTTAGTTTTCTGAGAACCGTGACGCACCTCTCAAGGGTGCGTTCGTAATGTGTCCCTATTCCGTGGTTTAATTGCTTTCCTCGCCCTTTTATGAACTGTTAAACTAATTAAATCTAATTGTTCTATCACGCCTAATAAAGATAATATTTTGGGGAAATTGGATTATCATGCTAGGTCCCTTAATACAATCTAAATCAGATAATCGCGCTAGATCTAGTATTATGTGTTGCATATTGTTAAAATCAACTCATATTAGTTTAATAGTTAACGCATGTCCCTTCAATTATTTATGCTGAACTAGTAAGGATATCCTGCCTCTGGAGTTATCGACGAGCGAGTACTCCTCTCGGTAGTTACAGTCCCCCGAACCCTCAATCTCTACCTTGCGGGTGTATGTTGAGAGATCCCCACACCACGGATCACAAGGGAACCTACGGCCGTCGTGGTCAAACATAATTACACTCCCTTTATGTCACGATAACCGGGTTTTGTCAGTTTTTCTCATTGTTGTCAAAAACTGAATGGCGACTCCTATATTACTAGTCAATTGGGTGTAAACTCACAGGAAATCCAATTACACTTGATTTGACAAAAAGAAACGTCACACCCACGAGGGACAAGGTCACGCATTAGCCTCGTGCTTTTTCGACCCCCTCATAGGACTTAACCAAGGCTCACCCTACTCAGACATATGACACGGGCATCTAAAATCGAAATCAGAAAGCATCATTAATGAGAAGACATAACAGCAACTGGGGGCTAAAAATTGAAATGAAAGAGCTAGGGAAAGAACTAAGTATACCTTGACCTTTTGTACGGACATACACCAAGTATATCTAAGTCAATTTGAAAACGGTTTATATTCCCGCAATTCTGGAAAAGATGGCCCTAAAAGCCTAAAGCATATGCCAAACGGGCACAAGTATATCTTAACGCCTGCACCCTGGCTTCCAGTAAATCCTTAGACAGCATTCCAAAAATCATAACAGTATTTTGATTCACCCATGTAATCCTGTACGAACCCTTCTATAATCAACTTACTGAGGACACCTCGGATTGTACACAGTAGTACTCGGATTTCAAATAATTTTCAAAGACTTCTTCGAACATAATAAAGTGTCGTTTGTTTAATATAAGTGTGCGTTTATCTCGATGTTGCAAGTGAGTCAAATTTTTTTCTAAATATGATTATGGGTAAAGAAAGGCACCTAGCTTTTTGTCAAGGCACACTTCAACATGTGACTACCTTGACCATGGCAATGTCGCACAATACGACATTTTACAAGAGAAGTAGCAAATCACTACGCGAACGTACCTCGCACTAAACGAGTCTGGTTCAAACTATTCATGATCTATGTCACCATGAATACATAAAAACGTATGCCAAGCGTCATAGCACCAAGCCAATCCCGTAGCTATAATTGGGGGCTTGAGAAAAACACTCTAAAAATGCTCGAAATGACGATTTTACCGCAAATTCTCGATGCTAATGCTATACATGCGTCATAGGGGCACAATCCTAAGATTTGATCGTGTAAGACGAACCTTAGAATGGCTACAACCCCTCTCAAATTCTAAAAGCACTACTTAGAATATATAAAGTCACCCCACTAACAAGGGTAACTGAAAATCACGAGTCACCAAAACTCCGATCAAACTACTGCACATAACGCTCGCCCTACAAGCGCCCGTTAGACAGTCTACGTCGTTCCAAAGAAAAGGCATCAAAATAAAAAGAAAGAAACATCTATGAATCCTCGCATCAAACGAAGTAATAACCCGTGCACACCCACGTGCAAGGTGCTACACTTGTTCGAGCACCTGAACGAGGCGTGACGAAGTACTCCAATGCAAAAAATAATAATGATATCCCAACACCTGGAGAAATGTTCTAATGCATGTTGTTAGGCCACACAAGCCTACGGCGCACCATAAGTTCAACCATCCCACGGTACAAGTCTAAAAAAGAGAGTAAGGCATATTGCACTAATGCGGGCACGACCAAGAGCATGTGTAAAAGAGGCAAAGACTACTTATCGCCCAAATACAAAATGCAAGCCACACGACTTCTACATTAAGGATTAAAGGTAGCGAAATATTACCTACCACGGAAGGGATAGCTCGCACCTACACGAGCGGAACCCCAAGGCACCTTTCTCGAAAGAACCTACAAAAATCGTACGCCAAAAGGAAGCATCCCAACATGCATACTTGGGGGCTCCAAGCTACGAAACAACCATAGAAAAATAAAAAAAATCTCGAAACAAATGTTTGAACAATCGAAAGGGCACGATGTTTGAGCCCACTTCATGAATGGGCCTGAACCCTACCAATCTTCTAAGCAAACTATTCAAAGTCATTCATTGCTCAAAAAAAAATGATTCAAGCAAACTGATTAATGGACCACACACAACGGCCATTCTATGAACGCTCGTTCGCACATACATATCATCTTTTCTAAGTATCGAACATTTAAGAACGCGTTCAAAAGAAAAAAAAAAAGGAAAACGAACGAACAAGAGGCCAACTGTGTCATCAAGAAACCTCGCCAGAAATTATTTTCAGCGCCCAGCGCTGGGCGCCGAAATCTTTAACGCCCACGCATGGGCGCCGAAAATGATCCCAGACCCAAAAAACAGCTCTGACTTCTATAGAGCCCTGCCATATTCATTCGACTTGAAAATTGCCGATTTCTTTACTGAAAGTCGCACCTCACGGCTTTGTTAAGAGTAGCACACCACTACAACGATCGCTCGCACTTACGAGCATAATCCCAAACACGATCAAGTACATTACAGAATGCGTATCCCCAAGGAACCTCTTTGACAAGAAATGACCGTCAAGCACGAGTGCTTGGGGGCTCGAAGGAAAATATATATTATGCAAAGTTAAAACAATATTCCCAGACTACGCTGTACGAAGTCCCGTGTTTGGATAAATCTCAAAATATAAAACCGAATTACAACCTCAAGACAAAGGTCGCCGTTGATACTTATACATAGTCCCCTAATCAAGGACCCAGGTAGTGGCAAAATTGAGCCGAAAAGACTAGCTCAGAACCATGAAAGATGATGACCACGAGACAATGGTCCGTCTAAGCACGTTGTCAACCCACATTCAGGTTACAACTAAATCCGAGCATCCCTCGAAAGAATTCGCTCTTACAAGAATGAATAAAAGAAATTCTCATAAGAAATCACGTTGAACAAAAGAAATAGGGACTTGCCCACCTCAATCGGGCAAGATCGCGCCACGAACCACGCGAATCCCAAATCGAAAAGAAGAATTCAGGTTCGCTCACCTCCAGCGAGCGGGGCGTCCACCCTTAGCGGACAGGGCTCGCCCACCTTCAGCGGGCGGGGTCTGCGTCACTAGCCGCGCAGGTCCTCAGTTTTCGAAAAAAAAATCTTAAAAAAAAAAAATCAAAATGAAATAGGCTAGCCATCTTTAGCCGCCGTGGTCTACGTCACAAACCACGTAGGTCCTTATTTTCAAAAAGCACAAACAAATTTCAAAATAGATTCGTCCACTTCTATCGGACGGGGTGTCCACCCTTAGCGGACAGGTTCGCCATCTTTAGCCGGCGGGGTCTACGTCACAAACCGCGTAGGTCCTTATTTTCAAAACAGATTCGTCCACTTCTATCGCACGGGGTGTCCACCCTTAGCGGACAGGCTCGCCATCTTTAGCCGGCGGGGTCTGCGTCACTAACCGCGCAGGTCCTTAGTCGGTGCAGCGATAACTTTTTCTGGTTTTCCCTTTTTCCAAAAATTAAAGGATCGGTTTTCCCTTTTTCCAAAAATTAAAGGATTGGTTTTCCGTTTTTCCAAAAAAGAACGATGTGATCGGTTTTCCCTTTTTCCAAAAATTAAAGGATTGGTTTTCCGTTTTTCCAAAAAAGAACGATGTGCTGGATTTTCCTTCGTTTTACGTCCCATAAAAACAAGGGGGTTTTTCTCGTTTAGCTAACCCTGAAGATGAGAATCTTTAAAAACATTTTTACCTCGTGATTGGGCTTGGCCAGGCCCAATTACACTTTATAGCTTTGATTTCGAAAAATTGCTGTAGCTACTCCCAATGACAAAGTGAGGGAGTTCCTACGCCTCTTTAGATACTTCCAATGACAAAGTGAGGGAGTTTCTATACTATACGTTGACAAATCCTAATGACACGTGAGGGATATGTCGACACTTCAAGTGATGACCCTTAAGTCAAATGTTATCACTCGGGGGCTCATGAGACCCTCGCAAAAACAGGTCACCATGGCTTGTGTGGCATACTCCGTCTAATACTTTGACCATCGTCTTACTCCAAGACTCAGTCAAAGTGGGGGCTAACTGTAGACACCTACTTTTGTCCCCATTCCCGAAAGGGAAGGTTCGATGATGAGAACATAAATCTCCACTTGACAACGCATCTCCTATAAAATAACGAATCTCAATTGCCCTTTTCATTTTACCCGAAACCTGCTATTTATAGAAACCTTCTATTTATGGAAACCTGCTAAAAATAGTAACTGCCGTAATGGGTAGTTGTGAAAAGTGGCAAGTCATAAAAGATAGAAACCTGTCAGAATTAGGTGTTGCACTCCAACATAAATCCCAAATGAGATAGAAATTGCGAGAGAATCCTATTCCTAATACGATTCGAAAATAAGAGTTACGTATTAATTAAAATCCTAACGAGCCTAGAGTTCGTAACAGGCACAGATGCATTCCATCATAGAATTAATACGCACTAAAAGACTCGATTAAAGTCTCATACACTCCGGATTCTAAGAATCCGAATCTGACAAAGAAACGGCCCAGACCCTATTTTCAATGCCTGGCTCTGGGCGCCGAAATATTCGGTGCCCAGCCCTGGGCGCTGAAATTACCTGGGACGTGTTCTTTCCTAATTCCTCGTGGATTAGAGTTCTACAATTCTATCTTTCCACGAACTCTTTTCTATAAATAGGGCCCTAAGTTCGACGTGAAAAAGACACAACACACAATTATTATTCTAAGTATTGACTCTAAACCCCTAAGCCTAAGCCTCACGCTGCGAAATTGATCACGCGTTCTGTCGTAATCGATCCAAAAATCGAACAGAACGTATCCTGTCCCGTAACTTGAGATTCGTTAAATATAAGGAGAAATAGCAAAGTCAAAGTGGTTAGTTTTCTGAGAATCGTGACGCACCTCTCAAGGGTGCGTCGTAATGTGTCCCTTTTTCGTGGTTTAATTTCTTTCCTCGCCCTTTTATGAACTGTTAAACTAATTAAATCTGATTGTTCTATCACGCCTAATAAAGATAATATTTTTGGGAAATTGGATTATCATGCTAGGTCCCTTAATACAATCTAACTCAGATAATCGCGCTCGATCTAGTATTATGTGTTGCATATTGTTAAAATCAACTCAGATTAGTTTAATAGTTAACGCATGTCCCTTCAATTATTTATGCTGAGCTAGTAAGGATATCCTGCCTCTGGAGTTATCGACGAGCGCGAGTACTCCTCTCGGTAGTTACAGTCCCCCGAACCCTCAATCTCTACCTTGCGGGTGTATGTTGAGAGATCCCCACACCAGGGATCACAAGGGAACCTACGACCGTCGTGGTCAAACATAATTGCACTCCCTTTATGTCACGATAACCGGGTTTTGTCAGTTTTTCTCATTGTCGTTAAAAACTGAATGGCGACTCCTATATTACTAGTCAATTGGGTGTAAACTCACAGGAAATCCAATTACACTTGATTTGACAAAAAGAAACGTCACACCCACGAGGGACAAGGTCACGCAGTAGCCTCGTGCTTTTTCGACCCCCTCACAGTCGCCATTCAGTTTTTAACGACAATGAGAAAAACTGACAAAACCCGGTTATCGTGACATAAAGGGAGTGCAATTATGTTCGACCACGACGGCCATAGGTTCCCTTGTGATCCCTGGTGTGGGGATCGCTCAACGTACACCCGCAGGGTAGAGATTGAGAGTTCGGGGGACTGTAACTACCGAGAGGAGTGCTCATCGATAACTCCAGAGGCAGGTTATCCTTACTAGCTCAGCATAAATAATTGAAGGGACATGCTTTAAACTATTAAACCATTCTGAATTGATTTTAGCAGTATGCAACACATCACACAAAATCGATCGTGATTATCTTATTTAGATTGATTTAAGGTACCTAGCATGATAGTTCAATTGTCCAAGGTATTATCTTTATTAGGCGTGATAGATCAATCAAATTAATAGTTTAACAATTTTATAAAAGGGTGATGAAAGCGATTAAATCATGCGAAGGGATTACAACGCACCCTTGAGAGGTGCGTCACGGTTCTCAGAAAACTAACCACTTGGCTTTGCTATTTCTCCTTTTATTTAACGAATATCGGGTTTCTGAGCAGTGTTCCATTATTTAGGCTTAATTCATCAGCTACAAGGGACAGGATACGTTCTGTTCGACTTTTGGGTCGATTGCGACAGAACGCGGGATCAATTTCGCAGCGTGAGGCTTAGGCTTAGGGTTGGAGTCAATACTCAGATTATGAATTGTGTGTTGTGTTGTCCTTTTCACGTCGGCTTTAGGGGTCTATTTATAGGAAAAAGTGGCGTAGAAAGATAGATTTTCAGGAATATGAATACGAAACGGATTAGGAAAAGAATCCGTCCCAGGTATTTTCGGCGCCCAGCACTGGGCAGAATTCTTTGTCAGATTGGACCCTAGAGTACGAAGTCCATTAAGAGACTTCATCCGAGTTATTTTGTGCGTATCAATTTACGACGGAATGCGTCTGGGCCCTTTACGAACTCTAGGTTCGTTATGAGTTTAATTAATACGTTAACTCTTTTATCGAATTGCGATAGGAATAGAATTCCTTTTACAATTTCTATCTCTTTTAGGATTTATGTTGGAGTGCAACACCTAATTCTGACAGGTTTCTATAAATGGAAGCTTTGGCTGAAATGAAAGGGTGATTTGAGATTCGTTATTTTATAGGAGATGCGTTGCCAAGTGGAGATTTATGTTCTCATCATTGAACCTTCCCTTTCGGGAATGGGGACAAAAGTAGGTGTCTACAGATGTCACAACCGCTTTTTTAAACGGCGTTTTAACAGAAACTGTGTTTATGACACAAGCTGAGGGTTTTGAGGATCCAAAGAATGATAAAAAGGTATGCAAGCTTATGAAATCCATCTACGGATTGAAGCAAGCATCAAGGAGCTGGAATATACGCTTTGATGAAATAGTCAGTGACTTTGGCTTCATCAAGAATGCAGACGAATCTTGTGTATACAAGAAGGTCAGTGGGAGCAAAATTTCTTTTCTAGTATTATATGTCGACGACATATTACTTATCGGAAATGACATTCCTATGTTGAACTCTTTCAAGATTTGGCTTGGGAAATGTTTTTCGATGAAGGATCTAGGAGAAGCACAGTACATATTGGGCATCAAGATTTACAGAGATAGATCTAAAAAGATGATTGGACTTGGTCAAAGCACTTATATCAATAAGGTGCTTGAAAGGTTCAATATGGCAGACTCCAAGCGAGGCTACCTACCCATGTCTCATGGAATGACTCTAAGCAAGACTCAGTGCCCAAAAACACTGGATGAGCGTAGACGAATGAGTGGGATTCCATATGCATCATTGATTGGATCAATAATGTATTCTATGATATGTACACGCTCGGATGTTGCGTACGCACTCAGTGGTACTAGCATATACCAGTCAGACCCAGGAGAGGCACATTAGACTGCTGCCAAGAATATTCTAAAGTACCTGAAAAGGCACAAAGATGATTTCCTGGTCTATGGTGGAGATGATGAATTAATTGTTAAAGGCTATACGGACGCAAGTTTCCAAACCGACAAGGATGATTTCAGATCAAAGTCTGGGTTTTTCTTCTGCCTCAACGGAGGTGCAGTAAGCTGGAAAAGTGCTGAGCAAAGCACCATCGCGGATTGTACAACTGAAGCGGAGTACATTGCTGCACATGAAGCAGCAAAGGAAGCTATTTGGCTAAGGAAGTTTATAGGTGAACTTTGTGTAGTCCCCTCCATTAAAGGACCAATAGCTCTATATTGTGATAATAACGGAGCTATTGTACATGCAAAGGAGCCTAGACACCACCAGAGAGTCAAGCATGTACTTCGTAGATTTCACCTTCTACGAGAGTTCGTTGAAAGAAAAGAAGTCGAGATAAGCAAGATTGGAACTGATGACAACATCTCAGATCCATTAACTAAACCTCTGCCGCAAGCGAAGCAGAACTCGCACACTGCAGCTATGGGAATCAAGCATGTTGGAGAATGGCTTTGATGTCCTTATTTAATGTTTTAAAGTTTTAGAGTTTAATACTTTGTAAAACGTTATTGGTTAACCATTCATATAAATGAACATAATTCATTTTTCCATTTAATTTGTGGTTTATTAAATGATGAGTCCCCTAAATTTGACGATATATTCAAGATAGAATGTCAGGACCAGTCCTGTGACTAAGAAATGTCTATCAAGTGAACTTGAATGTCAAAAGTTGAAAATGGTCCCTAGTCGGAGTTTCCTATAAAGATGGACGCATAGAAAACACTAGACGACTAGAATGCAAGATGACTAGTAGTTCTGTTTCTTGAAATATGTGGACATGACAATGTAGCAATCATTTGCATAGATACTTACTTTGGGAAGACTAGTATCGGACATACCTATGAAACTTCACTGTAAGAGATGAAAATCTGTCATAAGTAAATTTCATTAAAATTATTAGACACTAATCCTCAATACCTGAGTGATTTGAGATTACTTGTTTGGGAATTGGTTACTTTGACGTTGTCAACCGTCGCACCGTAAAAGGAGGCCATAACGGCAACGCTCGGGTAATCACCTATCAAACGAAGTCTAACCTCAAGATCAGAAGATTGGGATTGTCCTCCCATAAATCGGGATGAGATGCTGAAAGTTGTACAAGGCCACTCGGAGAGCTAGAAATTGTAAAATGGATGGCCGTGCTCAGATGAATCATGGGCTATGATTATCTGTTTATTTGATCAGTTGAACTCTGAAACCGAGAAATACCTTTGGACATAATAAGGATGAAAACTCTTACCTTATTTTCATGAGCAAGCATCAAACGACAAAGAAATTAGGAAATGCACACTTGTCCCTAAGGACCAGTGGGAGACTGAAGGAAATAATGCCCTTGGTCCAAGTATGCATTCAAAGCTAAGTGAAATAATGCCCTTGCCGAACCCAGAATTCTCAAATTCGAAGCCTAACTATGACTTTTCGAAGGTTTTAGTTTTTCGAATGCAAAATTTCGTAAATTTAAGATGTTAAATTAAATATTTGCGATTCTTGTTGATAAATCTTGAATTTTTGATTGACCTACTGCATATGTTTAACAAGTTTGAATGCCTAGTCTTGTTAATTATGCAATCTAATTTGTAATAATGATTAATTTGTTGAAAATTAGAATAATTTAGAATTAATTTGATTTTCATAATTAATTATAATTTAATTAGAAACCTATGATTAAAAACCACCATAAAAATTGTAAATTTATGATAAATTTTAAATTTTTATGACCTAGACTTGAATCCATGTAAATCGGAAATCAATTGAATAATAAATTTTCGATTTTTCGCCCTAAAATTATGAAATTAATAATATTTATTAATTTGTCATTAATTTTATAAACTTTAAATTTTTTATGCGATTCGTTCATATAACTTGCACGCACAAAGCAATGGACGCTTCGTGTTACCCTAAGGGGTGTTGTATAGTGCGGGCATGCGACGACGAGCAAGGGAGCTCGTCGCCCGTGCGGCACGAATGCAATGAGCAAGGCATGGTGCACGTGCACAAGGCAGCAGCCCTGCCTTGTGTCGTGGGCCACGAGCAATGGACGAATGGGCATGGGCGAAGGGCGAGCCAAGGCAGTCGCGTGTGGGCAGCAAGCGAGCTGCGCCACAACGCGCACTGCCTCGCGCAAGAGCGCGCAGCCTCGCGCGCAGCGAGCGCAAGCTCGCGTGCCACGAGCGCTGCGCCCAGCGTTGCTCGCGCGCACAGCGAGCGATGTCCCGCTCCCAGCGAGCGATGTCGCGCGCCCAGCGAGCGATGTCGCGCGCCCAGCGAGCGATGGCTCGCACGCACCGCGAGCGATGTCGCGCGCCCAGCGAGCGATGTCGCGCGCACAACGAGCGATGGCTCGCGCGCACAGCGAGCGATGGCTCGCGCGCACTGCGAGCGATGGCTCGCGTGCGACGAGCGCTGGCGCGCGCGCAGCGTGCGATGGCTTGCGATGGAAATGCAGCAGCTATGCGACGAGCGCATGGGCTGCGCGCACATGGCCAGCGATGGCTGTGTGCGAGCGGCCCATGGGCGTGCAATGCGTAGGGTGTTTGCGTTACGATTAGATCGTTTTGAATGTTTAATTTGAAAATTTCAGTTCACGTAATTTTAATTAATTTTAAAATTAATAATTTAAATTATTTTCTTGGATTTTAATTTTGAATATTGTAATTATAATAAATGTTATTTATTCTAATTATTTTACTAAAATTAAAATCATGAATTAATTTAAATACGACTGAAATTAAATTAAACTTTTTGGATTCAATTATAAATTTATATGAGCTTTAAATTTTAATTAAATTTGTATGTTTCCGGTTATACTAGAAATACATTTTTATGTTTAAAATTAGTAAAGCATATGAATTTATTGGTTTAAGTGGGAGCGCCTTTTAGTCATAAACTCTTGATTAGGTCTACAAATCCTTAAGGTTAAAACAACTTGATTAGAATTAATAAGGACTGAATAATTGGTAGATTATTGGTGTCCTTGATTAATTGCTGCAAATGTGTACGTGATGCATAATGTGTTTTACTAACCAGCTATGTGGGCCATTCATGATAATGAATGGGTGAATGGTATATATTGTATATGTACTGTTTTGCAGGTTATGAAGTGACTAGTATGGCCCAAATAGGATAGAAAATATGGTCTGCGTACCATTAATTTGAATGTAATTGGTCTGAAGTACCAAAGTTATTTTTCAATTCAAATATGGTCTGCGTACCATCAAATAGTTGTAATTAGTTATAGCTTATCCTATTTGAAGAAAATGGTGCCTCCCACGGAGATTTTCAAGACGGACTTTGAAGTTAAAGCTTTAAGATGAAGTCGGGCCATACTAGATCACAAATATCTTATGCATGTTTTAAGTTATTTATTGCTTTTAAATATGTCTTAAAATGCATGAGATCAAAAGCTTGATTATGTTGCATGATTAAGGATTTTAGTTCACTTAAAATCTAACCAACATAGTAAGAGCTTTAAGTTCCAAACTTAAAAATTGAGTTAAAAGGTGCCATGCCAAAATATACACTTGCTTGGATATCCTTTACATCAATCTAGTAATAGTTTTCGCTCAGCGAGGTGTTACTTATTGGTCCTAAAGGGGCAAGGTACACAAATAATTGTGAGTACATGTTAGTTTTGGTGAAACTCAACGATATAAGTAAGGAGTCCTTTTATGTCGTGGCAAAATCGATAGGTTTACCTAATAAGTTCTTAGACGTACCTATCAACCAAGAATAGTTTCTAGACTATTAGCAAAAGGCTTTTGCTTACCTAAGATGTTCTAGGATTAAGTCGACAAACTGTGCTTAGTTCTTCAATGATTTTAGGATCTTGGAATCATTTTATTCACACCTGCCGGAACACATAACTTGAATAAAATGCTTAATAAACATTGAATTATGCATGTATGCTAGAATTTAAGTTTATTAAGAGAAACTGTGAATGGTTATTTATTTGTTTATTCTTTTCAATTGTAGTTTTTAATATGGCAAACAACAATTCATTCAACATTCGATCAATTCTCGAAAAGGAGAAGTTGAACGGGAAAAACTTCCTTGACTGGCAAAGGAACTTGCAAATAGTTCTTATGCAGGAAGAAAAGGAGTATGTCCTAGATGAGGCGATGCCCGAAGCTGCAGGCGACGGGGTCACTCAGGCAGCCCTCAATCGTTGGATTGATGCCAACAAGGATGTGAAATGTCTAATGCTCGCCACCATGAGTGCGGATCTGCAGAAAACGTTCATCAACTCAGATGCTTTCACAATCATCAGTGAGTTGAAGAACATGTTCCAAGATCTGGCTCGAGTCGAAAGATTCGAGACTCATAGGCAAATTCTTGAGACCAAACTTAAGAAAGGCGAGCCCGTAAGTCCACATGTTCTCAAAATGATTGGACTCATTGAGAATATGAGTCGGCTGGATCAGCAATTTTCTCAGGAAATGGCTATAGACACCATCCTCCATTCTCTTCATAGCGGGTATGATCAGTTCAAACTGAACTACAGTATGAATAGTCTGGACAAAACGCTCACTGAGCTTCACGGTATGCTGAAGACCGCTGAAAAGACGCTCAAAAGTGATAAGCAGGATGTGCTTATGGTGCGTGGGGGCAAGTTCAAGAAATCTGGAAAGAAGAGGAATGCTAAGAAAGGTGGCAACAAGGCCAGCCCAACTAAGCAAACTGGCGCCAAATCTGCAAAGAGGAAGGTCAGTCAACCCACTTCTGAATCCGAATGCTTCTACTGCAAGAAGAAGGGGCATTGGAAAAGAGATTGCTTGAAGCTAAAGGAAGATCAGAAGAACGGAACAGTCGTTCCATCTTCAGGTATTTTCGTTATAGACTGTATACTTGCTAATTCAACTTCTTGGGTATTAGATACTGGTTGTGGCTCACACTTATGTTCCAATCCACAGGGACTAAGAAGAAGTAGAAAGTTAAGCAAGGGTGAAGTCGACCTACGAGTGGGAAATGGAGCACGGATTGCTGCATTAGCTGTAGGAACTTACTATTTGTCGTTGCCCTCCGGGCTAGTTTTGGAACTGGAAGAATGTTTCCATGTTCCAAGTCTTACTAAAAACATCATTTCAGTTTCTTGCTTAGATGCTAAGGGATTTTCTTTTTTAATAAAAGACAATAGTTGTTCGTTTTATTTTAAAGAGATGTTTTATGGATCTGCTAGATTAGTCAATGGACTTTATTTATTAGATCACGACAAACAAGTATATAACATAAATACCAAAAAGGCCAAAAAGAATGATTCAGATCTCACCTATCTGTGGCATTGTCGATTAGGCCATATAAACTTGAAACGCTTAGAAAGACTTCAAAAGGAAGGAATTCTAGAACCATTTGACTTAGAGGATTATGGTAAATGCGAATCATGTTTACTTGGCAAAATGACAAAGCAACCTTTCTCTAAATTTGGAGAAAGAGCAAATGAACTATTGGGTTTAATCCATACAGATGTATGTGGACCAATGAGTACAAATGCTAGAGGTGGTTTCAGCTACTTTATCACTTTCACTGATGACTTCAGTAGGTATGGTTATGTCTACCTAATGAAGCATAAGTCTGAATCCTTTGACAAATTCAAGGAATTTCAGAGTGAAGTAGAGAATCAATTAGGCAAGAAGATTAAAGCACTGCGGTCTGATAGAGGCGGTGAATATCTGAGCTATGAATTTGATGACCATCTGAAAGAATGTGGAATTCTATCAGAATTGACTCCTCCTGGAACACCACAATGGAACGGTGTGTCGGAACGGAGGAACAGAACCTTGCTAGACATGGTCAGGTCAATGATGGGTCAGGCCGAACTTCCATTAGAATTTTGGGGGCATGCACTAAATACAGCTGCACTCACTATAAATAGAGCTCCGTCTAAAGCTGTCGAAAAGACTCCATACGAATTATGGTTTGGAAAGCCTCCAAATGTGTCTTTTCTTAAGATTTGGGGATGTGAAGTATACGTCAAACGATTAATTTCAGACAAACTTCATCCAAAATCTGACAAATGTATCCTTGTGGGCTATCCAAAGGAAACAAAGGGGTATTACTTCTACAATACATCTGAGAACAAAGTGTTTGTTGCTCGAGATGGTGTCTTTTTGGAGAAGGATCACATTTCCAAAATGACAAGTGGGAGAAAAGTAGACCTCGAAGAAATTCGAGTCGAACAACAAACTCTAGAGAATGCTCAAGATGACATTCAGGATGAAACTCAGAGATCTTTAGAAGAATCTGGTGAGAATCATGGTCAATCTAGAAATGTTACCCCGCGTAGATCGCAAAGATATAGATCTCAACCGGAAAGGTACTTAGGTATTTTGACGAACGAGAGCTATGACGTTCTATTACTTGAAAGTGATGAACCTGCGACTTACAAACAAGCTATGACGAGCCCTAGCTCCAAGCAATGGCAAGAAGCCATGCAATCTGAATTAGACTCCATGTCTGAAAACCAAGTATGGGATTTGGTCGATTTGCCAGATGGCTACCAAGCCATTGGAAGCAAATGGGTTTTCAAACTGAAAAAGGACAAGGATGGGAAACTTGAAGTTTTCAAAGCTAGATTGGTTGCAAAAGGTTACAGGCAAGTCCACGGTGTGGATTACGATGAAACCTTTTCACCAGTTGCAATGCTAAAGTCTATTCGGATAATGTTAGCAATCGCTGCATATTACGATTACGAAATATGGCAGATGGATGTCAAAACTGCTTTCTTAAACGGCGTTTTAACAGAAACTGTGTTTATGACACAGCCTGAAGGTTTTGAGGATCCAAAGAATGCTAAAAAGGTATGCAAGCTGAAGAAGTCAATCTACGGATTGAAGCAGGCATCCAGGAGCTGGAATATACGTTTTGATGAAGCAGTCAATGACTTTGGTTTCATCAAGAACGCAGACGAATCTTGTGTATACAAGAAGGTCAGTGGGAGCAAAATTGCTTTCCTAGTATTATATGTCGACGACATATTACTTATCGGAAATGACATTCCTATGTTGAACTCTGTCAAGATTTGGCTTGGGAAATGTTTTTGGATGAAGGATCTAGGAGAAGCACAGTACATATTGGGCATCAAGATTTACAGAGATAGATCTAAAAGGATGATTGGACTTAGTCAAAGCACTTATATCAATAAGGTGCTTGATAGGTTCAAGATGGCGGACTCCAAGCGAGGCTACCTACCCATGTCTCATGGAATGACTCTAAGCAAGACTCAGTGCCCAAAAACACTTGATGAGCGTAGACGAATGAATGGGATTCCATATGCATCATTGATTGGTTCAATAATGTATGCTATGATATGTACACGCCCGGATGTTGCGTACGCACTCAGTGCTACGAGCAGATACCAGTCAGACCCAGGAGAGGCGCATTGGACTGCTGCCAAGAACATTCTAAAGTACCTGAAAAGGCACAAAGATGACTTCCTGGTCTATGGTGGAGATGATGAATTAATTGTTAAAGGCTATACGGACGCAAGTTTCCAAACCGACAAAGATGATTTCAGATCACAGTCTGGGTTTGTCTTCTGCCTCAACGGAGGAGCAGTAAGCTGGAAAAGTGCTAAGCAAAGCACCATTGCGGATTCTACAACTGAAGCGGAGTACATTGCTGCACATGAAGCAGCAAAGGAAGCTATATGGCTAAGGAAGTTCATAGGTGAACTTGGTGTAGTCCCCTCCATTAAAGGACCAATAGCCCTGTATTGTGATAATAACGGAGCTATTGCACAGGCAAAAGAGCCTAGACACCACCAGAGAGTCAAGCATGTACTTCGTAGATTTCACCTTCTACGAGAGTTCGTTGAAAGAAAAGAAGTCGAGATAAGCAAAATTGGAACTGATGACAACATATCAGATCCATTAACTAAACCTCTGCCGCAAGCGAAGCACAACTCGCACACTGCAGCTATGGGAATCAAGCATATTGGAGAATGGCTTTGATGTCTCTGTTTAATGTTTTAAAGTTTTAGAGTTTAAATCTTTGTTAAACATTATTGGTTAATCATTCACCATAAATGAAAAGAATTCATTTTTCCATTTAATTTGTGGTTTATTAAATGATGAGTCCCTTCAATTTGACGATATATTCAAGATAGAATGTCAGGACCAGTCCTGTGACTAAGAAATGTCTATCAAGTGAACTTGAATGTCAAAGGTTGAAAATGGTCCCTAATCAGAGTTTTCTATAAAATTGGACGCATAGAAAACGTTAGACGATTAGAATGCAAGATGACTAGTAGTTCTGTTTCTTGAACTATGTGGACATGGCAATGTCATAATCATTTGCATAGATACTTACTTTGGGAAGACTAGTATCGGACAAGACCTATGAAACTTTACTGTAAGAGATGAAAGTCTGTCATAAGTAAATTTCATTAAATTATTAGACACTAAATCCTCAATACCTGAGTGATTTGAGATTACTTGTTTGAGAACTGGTTGCTTTGACGTTGACCAACCGTCGCACCGTAAAAGGTGGCTATAAAGGCAACGCTCAGGTAATCACCTATCAAACGAAGTCTAATCTCAAGATCGCAAGATTGGGATTGTCCTCCCATAAATCGGGATGAGATGCTTAAAAGTTTTACAAGGCCACTCGGAGAGCTAGAAACTGTGAAATGCATGGCCGTGCTCGGATGAATCATAGGCTATGATTATCTGTTTATTTGATCAGTTGAACTCTGAAACCGAGGAACACCTCTGGACATAATAAGGATGACAACTCTTACCTTATGTTCAAGAGAAAGCATCGAGCGACAAAGGAATTAGGAAATGCACACTTGTCCCTAAGGACAAGTGGGAGACTGAAGGAAATAATGCCCTTGGTCCAAGTATGCATTCTATGTTAAGTCTAATAAATGCGGTTCAGTATTAATTAACAAGTTAATAATTCAGTGAGATCAAGTGAGCTGAATGCCTAGCTAGAGGCCGCTTCAGTTCAAGTGGAATTAATGATATTAATCCACAGCTTACTCTTGACTGAACCCGTAGGGTCACACAAATAGTACGTAAACGGATCAAGTATTTAATTGCATTAAATACTCTATCTATGGATATTCGGAATCGACGGATCTTGGTTTCAGTGGGAGCTGAGATCGTCACAGGCAAGAAATGAATACTCCGGAAACGATGATATTGCCGGAAACGGAAATATGGATCGTATCGGAAATATAAATATTATCCAAGTCGTAGATGTTGCCGGAAAACGGAAACATGGTACGTATCGGAAAATATTATCGGAAATGGAAATATTACCAGAATCGGAAATATTGCCGGAAACGGAAATATTGTCAGAATCGGAAATATTACCGGAATCGGAAAATAATTCCGGAAACGGAAATATTAAATATTTGTTCGAAACGGAAATTAATTCCGGAATCGGAAATGTTAAATATTGTTCGTATCGGAAATGAATTCCGGAATCGGAAATTTAATCGGAAGCGTATCGTACGAATAAGCATCGGACGAGGCCTGCCGGACGAGGGCCCAGCACGAAGCCAGGCCATCGCCCAGCAAGCCAAGCGCGCCGCACAAACAGCCACGCCAGGCCCAGCGCAAGGCCAGGCCCAGCAGGCCGTGGCAGCGCGCACAGCGCGCGCAGCGCGCGCGGGAGCTGCGTGGGCTTGCAGCTCGCGCAGGCCTCGCTGCGTGGGCTGCTGCTCGTGCGCACGCATGGGCGGCCCATCGTGGCTGCCGTGTGTGCGTGTGTAAGTGTTTGTGTTCGTGCACGTTTCCTAAAACGTGTAGAGTTCGGTTAATGATTAAATTCCTAATTCTATTTGATAAATTAATTAAATTAGAGTTCTTGTAGGATTCTAGGTTTAATCAATTTGTATCTGAATAGGATTCCAATTCCCTTTCCATACCCCTATAAATATGTGGCCTGGGTTCACAATTTATAACGAGTTTCAAAGTATTCAAAGTGAGTTTTTGAGAGAAAAATTCAGCCACACATCTTGCTCAAAAGTGCCGAAAATTCTAGTACCTTAAGGGCGATTCTAGTTGGTCAATCTTAAGGCGGATCCGGACGTGCTGTGGACTATCTACGGAGGGACGACACTTGGAGTCCTAAAGACTTGTTCTGGTTCGGTTCGGGCGCAGCTAGGGAGGGCACGCAACAAAGAGTATGCATCTAAATTATGCTATATGATTATGTGTAAATAATATGTAATCCTGGGTTAATGGTTGTTTCCGCATGATTTATGTAATATCATATGTATCATAACCTAACAGGTCAAACATAATTGCACTCCCTTTATGTCACGATAACCGGGTTTTGTCAGTTTTTCTCATTGTCGTTAAAAACTGAATGGCGACTCCTATATTACTAGTGAATTGGGTGTAAACTCACAGGAAATCCAATTACACTTGATTGAATAAAAAGAATCGTCACACCCATGAGGGACGAGGTCACGCATTAGCCTCGTGCTTTTTCGACCCCCTCACAGTGGCGACTCCACTGGGGATAGTGAAGGAAATACTCGTGCTTGTAGGTAATCAAAATAGCTGAAGGGTGAAACGATCCTACCCCGCGTTTATTTCCCCATCAAGTTGGGACGACCTGAAAATCAGCATATTAATGTGAACGGGCAGAACCGCATAATGAATCTTGGCTCCCTCAGGGAGTTTGGACTAAGGATACCCATCGCTAATCGGGGGGTGCATACGCTTCGAATGTTGTCCACTCGGCACTTTCGCTAGTAGTACACCCGTCCCAAACCCAATCGCTCGCCCACTAGGTCCCTCTCGCCTGCATGCCCCCTTGGCTTGCACTTGCGGGTTGGCCTCTTGGGCGAAATTCGTCTGTTGAAGACACTACCTCGACCGGGACATGTGTTGGATCTACGATAGAAGCGGTACCAAACCAGGCGCAAATAACTACCCATAGAAGTCTATCATAAACTACATGACATGTTATTATTGCCTCATGATGGAATGTTAGTTATGTGTAGCGAAATATTTGATTGTGCGTGACAAACTATCTAGGAAAAACTAACGACCTTAAAAATTGCCCAAACATTCATGAACCAATTTGCCAAAGAGTTATACCTAAATACGTGTTCCGCAAACCCGAACGATCGCCACAAAAATAAGCGACGCTCGGGATGGCCTGTAACGAATCCCACAAACGCTGCACAACGCGTAAAGGACGTTATTAGGCAAGCACGCAAAATCGAAGTCGCATAAACAAAAGTAGACGCAAACAGAAAACGAGAACCAACCAGGGACGCATTTTCAGCGCCCCTGGCTGGGCGCCTATATTTCTCACGCCCATCGCTGGGCGCTGAAGTTGTTGCCTGGCCTTTTGGTCAGGCACAGCAGCCTCGGTGCCCACGCATGAAGAAAATACGTAGCAAAAAAAAAAAAAAAAACTTTTCGTGAATTTTTTTTGCTACGAGGGCGTATGAAAAAGCACTCGATTCTAAAAGCGACTTATAAAAAAATAAATAACTCTTTGTGTCGTTGTTAGGCCTCCTACGACGACAATGCTCGGCATCAAAACCGAACATGCTAGTAATTATGAATGTCACATGGGCAAAGTATTCAAAAATAATGTTCAAATGAAGTTTTTAAGAAGAAAAAAAAATAATAATGTTCAAATGAAAAATAAGTAAATCCGAGTCTAGACTAGGCTATGCCAAAGTACAATCTAAATCCTAAGTCTTAGTTGTCTTATCCATAGAATCGGTCCTAATGCTTGGTGTCGTTCTGCAAGTTAAAAGGTTAAACCATATTGAGTCTCCCTTTCTAACATTTAAATCAATAGGCACCCATATGTAATTGTCATCCCTTGCTAAGAATCCACGGCCTCAATACTCTCTCTCACCAACAAAAAGAATACATTATAGTATTTGCAAAATGGAAACAGTCACATTCTGAAAATCATTCCCCCATAGTCGCACAACCCCAAAGTGAACCTAAGGTGTCAATACCATTGGCAAAAAAAATTAATGGCCTCAAGGTTTATAATCACATTGGGTCACGACTATCATAGTCCTCTCGAGTCACTCGCTCCTTGAAATACTACTAAGTACGGACTAAAAGATTTTCCATGAATGCAACATGACCAACCATGAAAATACCCAAATCGGCATACCATAAGGCTACCATTGGGGTAAAGCAATACACACTAAGAGAGAAGCCGCACTAATGATTCTAGTCTTGCAAAAATAAAAATTCGATCTCCCCAATTAACTACCTTGCCAACATTAAGAAAAATGGCGCATGACAAATGAACACCCAAGGGTTAAAATCTAAAGTGTAAACCAACGAAAGTTATGGTCCAGTTAACCTAAGTCTGAGAGTCGCTTGGTTAAGTATTATAGGCTTAAGCCACATCATTATTTTGAGTCTAGGCCACCTCCCTGTGTTCATACACGGGTTATAATCAGAAAAATTAATGAAAGTTCGAGTCTAAATCACAACTTCCAATTAAATCCCAGAAACTGGAGTCTGAAAAGAAACAAAAAAATTATTTTCGATGTCATTCTTTCGTTAAATTTCAATAAGGTAAAAACAACGTTTTGAATCTACGCTATTTGCACATTTTAAGAAACAACTAAATACGCTTGCAAAGTAAGACAATTTAAAAGGTCCACCCTAGGCCTACTAAAACTAAAGGTCCACCCTAGGCCTATTAAAGCTAAAAGTCCACTATAGGCCTACCAAACGAGGCTCACTCAGTCTCGCCTCGTGACTCAAAGACCACAACCATCTACCTTTTAGCCTAAATAAAAAGGGGAGGGAAATCTCGAGCGAAAAAGAAAAAAGAAAAAAGAAAAGGGAGAGCGAAAAGAGCGAGCCATGATATACTTAGCCCGTACCTCCCAAAGTGCGAAATTTACCCAAGTAAACGAAGGAAGAGAATTGAGTCAACCAATCCAAATCATAAAGTTCTACGATGTCTACCCTTTCCAATCCACATGTTCTTAGACACCTTCGCTCTGGGGCCCCTGTTCAGCTCATCTAACCCATCCATGTTCTCATTTCCATAACCCAAGAAACCATTACCTCAACTCTTGTTCTTGAACTTGTTGTCAACCGCAAACCACGCACGGCCATTGACACGTGCGTCATACCCATTATTTCCAAAGCCCAAAACCTATTCTTACACCACCATTGTCATAATGACCATATAACTTGTGTGGATACATCCTGTTGATATACCCTTGAGCCGTCCCCATGCTACTCATTGGCCTTGGTTGATGTAAACTCATGACACTAGCTTGAGGCTGCAAATTGTGAACCCTAGCAGATATAACCCTCGTGCTTACCTATACAAATTATCCTATCTCATTCAACCCATCTTTCAAACCGTCTTGAGTCACGAATAAAAAAGAAAACAAATGAAAAGTACAATAAAATTAAAATAAAATAAAAGAAAAAGGAACTTTGCAAAGCGCCTCTAAAGGTTAGTCTAAAAAGAAAAAGAAGCATCTAGCGCACCAAAAAAAAGATCCGCCCAGAAATCATTTTTAGCGCCCACAACTGGGCGCCGAAATCTTTAGCGCCCCAGCCTGGGCGCTGAATCTCTCTACTTGCTAAAGTTTGTCCAGAAGTGCTCGTCATTTTATCCGCACATACACGGAACAATAACGAACACTTGGGGGGTACAGCACGTATTCAGATATACGTACCACCAAAAAATACATGTACTCAATCAAAAAAATATATAAAACAAATTTTTGGCTTACGGCAAGGCAGTAGATTGAAATAATAATAAAATTCACTTATTCTACCGTTTCAAATAATATGTTTCCACCTCAGAACGTACTTGTTTAAAATCGGCATTCTATGAAACCATTTTCTAGGCTAAGAACTACGCAAGACCTGATTCCAAATTAAATCTATTTAAGGCGGATACGTAGGCAATCCATGATTCGGTCCAACCAATTTGCAAAAATATTAAAGCCTATAGAAAAACAAGAATAAAGAATAGAAGTCCCTTATTGAAATTTAATTACTTGCAACCCAAGTCGAAAGAAAAATTGAAG
The DNA here is from genome assembly GCF_020520425.1 of Spinacia oleracea. Lineage (NCBI taxonomy): Eukaryota > Viridiplantae > Streptophyta > Magnoliopsida > Caryophyllales > Amaranthaceae > Spinacia > Spinacia oleracea. The sequence continues at coordinate 71,068,114 of NC_079488.1, forward strand.
TTAAAGCAAGAATCCAAGCCATCAAGATGCCAAAATAAGCACACATCGAAAAATAATAAGGGCACATACCCTTGCCAGAAGGAGCACTCACACTCCTAGGCACTTAGCCAAGACTCAAAAAGATCTCTTTGCCTCAATTGAATGGGGTCTAGCGCAAGCGTCCATGACCTCTAAAGTACTCGACTTGACCCTCCCTAAAGCGAACTAACTCACTTAAAAACTTTCTTTCACCACTAGACATAGTCGTTCTCTTAAAGACCTTCTTTCACCACTAGACACAGTCATGATCGCCAACAAGTCGTAAAGGCAGTAAGCTTGCAATGAAAAAGATTGTTGTACGGCATCGCCCCATCGTTCCTTCGAACTCAGGGAACCCGTTCATGGTAATTCGAATGCTTGCTAATCTCCTTTGAAAAAAAATCAGACATTGTCAATAGGACTTGGCACTTAACCAAGGCTCACCCTACTCAGATATATGACACGGGCATCTAAAATCGAAATCTAAAAGCATCATTAATGGGAAGACATAATAGCAACTGGGGGCTAAAAAATTGAAGTGAAAGAGCTAGGGAAAGAACTAAGTATACCTTGACCTTTTGTACGGACATATACCAAGTAAATCTAAGTCAATTTGACAACGATTTATATTCCCGCAATTCTGGAAAAGATGGCCCTAAAAGCCTGAAGCATATGCCAAACGGGAACAAGTATATCTTGACGCCTGCACCCTGGCTTCCAGCAAATCCTTAGACAGCATTCCAAAAATCATAACAGTATTTTGATTCATTCATGTAATCCTGTACGAACCCTTCTATAAGTCAACTTACTTAGGACACCTCGGACTGTACACGGTAGGATTCGGATTTTAAATAATTTTCAAATAATTTTCAAAAGACTTCTTCGAACATAATAAAGTGTCGTTGGTTTAAGCTAAGTATTTGTTTATCTTCGATGTTGCAAGTGAGTCAAAAAAGATTTCTAAATATGATTATGGGTAAAGAAAGGCACCTAGCTTTTGGTCAAGGCACACTTCAACATGTGACTACCTTGACCATGGCAATGTCGCACAATACGACATTTACAAGAGAAGTAGCAGATCACTACTCGAACGTACCTCGCACTAAACGAGTCTGGTTCAAACTATTCATGATCCATGTCACCATGAATGCACAAAAACGTATGCAAGGCATTATGAAATTGTGTCATAGGGGCACAATCCAAAGCTTTAATCGCGTAAAACGAACCTTAGAATGGCTACAACCCCTCCCAAATTCTATGCGCTACTTAGAATATATAAAGTCCCCCCACTAACAAGGGTAACTGAAAATCGCGAGTCACCAAAACTCCGATCAAACTACTGCACATAACGCTCGCCCTACAAGCGCCCGTTACACAGTCTACCTCGTTCCAAAGCAAAAGCGAAAGAAAAAATCAAGGATAAGAACTGTCAAAATATACCCAGAAATCAATTTCAACGCCCAGAGCTGGGCGCCGATATCTTTAACGCCCCAACCTGGGCGCTGAATCTTTCTGCTAGCCAAGTTTTACCCAGATAAAAAAAAAAGAGGAAGAAACACCTATGAATCCTCGCATCGAACGAAGTAATAAGCCGTGCAAACCCACGCAGAAGGTGCTACACTTGTTCGAGCACCTGAATAAGGCGTGATGAAGTACTCCAATGCAAAAAATAATAATGATATCCCAACACCTGGAGGAATGTTCTAAGACACGCCGTTAGGCCACACAAGCCTACGTCGCACCATAAAGTTTAACCATCCCACAGTACAAGTCTAAAAAAGAGAGTAAGGCATACTGCACTAATGCGGGCACGACCAAAGAGTATGTGTAAAAGAGGCAAAGACTACTTATCGCCCAAATTCAAAATGCAAGCCACACGACTTCTAGATTAAGGATTAAAGGTAGCAAAACATTACCTACACGAGCGAGCGAAACCCCAAGGCATCTTTCTCGAAAGAACCTACAAAAATCGTACGCCAAAAGGAAGCATCCCAACATGCGTACTTGGGGGCTCCAAGCTACGAAACAACCATAGCAAAATAAAAAAAATCTCGAAGCAAATGTTTGAACAATCGAAAGGGCACGATGTTTGAGCCCACCTCGTGAATAGGCCTGAACCCTACTAAGATTCTAAGCAAACTATTCGAAATCAGTCATTGCTCAAAAAAAAATGATTCAAGCAAACTGATTAATGGAACCGCACACAACGTCCATTCTATGAACGCTCGTTCGCACGTACATATCATCATTCTAAGTATCGAACATTCACGAACGCGTTTAAAAGGAAAAATATACAACAACAAGAGTGGTCAAAGTCTTACGCCTCAAGGTATGTTCCTCGGGCCATATAGACTCGCCCAATTATCGCAATAACTGTATGCCTTAAGAGCAACAGTTCCTTAAAATAATCGCCCCAAAGCGACAAGCACCGTAATCCACCAATCGGCTACGGCTTCTCAAGAAAATCATAACGTTCTAAAAACAAAGAAAAAACAAAAGGAAAGAGAATACATAAAACTTCCAAGTGAAATAAACGAATGAACAAAAGGCCAACTGTGACCAGCCCAAACAACACTTTCAACGCCCCACCTGGGCGTGAATTATTTCAACGCCCAGGCCTGGGCGCCGAAAATGTACCTAGGCCAAAAAAAGGCCCTAACTTCTAGTGGGCCCTGCCATACTCATTCGACTTGAAAATTGCCGAAAGTCGCACCTCACGACTTTGTCAAAGTAGCACACCACTACAAAGATCGCTCGCACCTACGAGCACGATCCCAAACACGATCAAAGACATTACAAAATGCGTAGGAACCTCTTTGACAAAAAAATGACCGTCAAGCACGAGTTCTTGGGGGCTCGAAAGAAAATATATATTTCAAAAGAAAGTGTGCAAAGTTAAAACGGTATTCCCAGACTACACTGTACGAAGTCCCGTGTTTGGATAACCTCAAAAGATAAAATCGGATTACGACCTCAAGACAAAGGTCGTTGTTGATACTTATACATAGTCCCCTAATCAAGGACCCAGGTAATGGCAAAATTGAGCCATAAAGACTAGCTCAAAACCATGAAAGAAGATGACCACAAGACAATGGTCCGTCTAAGCATGTTGTCAACCCACATTCAGGTTGCAACTAAATCCGAGCATCCCTCGAAAGAATTCGCTCCTGCAAGAATGAATGAAAATAAATTCTCAAGAGAAATCACAAGAAAAAAATAAAATAGGGACTTGTCCACCTCAATCAGGCAAGACCGCGGCACGCGAATCCCAAATCAAAAAGACGAATTGAGGTTCGCTCACCTCCAGCGAGCGGGGCGTCCACTCTTAGCAGACAGGGCTCGCCCACCTTCAGCGGGCGGGGTCTGCGTCACTAGCCGCGCAGGTCCTCAGTTTTCGAAAAATAGAATCTTCAAAAGCAAAATGAAACAGGCTCGCCATCTTCAGCCGGCGGGGTCTACGTCACAAACCACGTAGGTCCTTATTTTCAAAAAAGCACAAACAAATTTCAAAATAGATTCGTCCACTTCTTTCGGACGGGGCGTCCACCCTTAGCGGACAGGTTCGCCATCTTTAGCCGGCGGGGTCTACGTCACAAGCCGCGTAGGTCCTTATTTTCAAATTTCAAAAACAGATTCGTCCACTTCTATCGGACGGAGTGTCCACCCTTAGCGGACAGGCTCGCCATCGGCCGGCGGGGTCTGCGTCACTAACCGCGCAGGTCCTTAGTCGCTGCAGCGATAACCTTTATCGGTTTTCCCTTTTTCCAAAAATTAAAGGATCGGTTTTCCCTTTTTCCAAAAATTAAAGGATCGGTTTTCCCTTTTTCCAAAAATTAAAGGATTGGTTTTCCGTTTTTCCAAAAAAGAACGATGTGATTGGTTTTCCGTTTTTTCCAAAAAAGAGCGATGTGCTGGATTTTCCTTCGTTTTACGTCCCATAAAAACAAGGGGGTTTTCTCGTTTAGCTAGCCCTGAAAATGAGAATCTTTAAAAACATTTTTACCTCGTGGTTGGGCTTGGCCAGGCCCAATTACACTTTATAGCTTTGATTTCAAAAACATCTATAGCTACTCCCAATGACAAAGTGAGGGAGTTTCTACGCCTCTTTAGATACTTCCAATGACAAAGTGAGGGAGTATTCTATACTATCCGTTGACAAATCCCAATGACACGTAAGGGATATGTCGACATTTCAAGTGATGACCCTTAAGTCAAATGTTATCACTCGGGGGCTCGTGAGACCCTCGCAAAACAGGTCACATACACCATGGCTTGTGTGGCACACTCCATCCAGTACTTTGACCATCGTCTCATCCCGAGACTCAGTCAAAGTGGGGGCTAACTGTAGACACCTACTTTTGTCCCCATTCCCGAAAGGGAAAGGTTCGATGATGAAAACATAAATCTCCACTTGACAACGCATCTCCTATAAAATAACGAATCTCAATTCCCCTTTTCATTTCACCCAAAACCTGCTATTTATAGAAACCTGCTATTTATGGAAACCTGCTAAAAATAGTAACTGCCGTAATGGGCAGCTGTTAAAAGTGGCAAGTCATAAAAGATAGAAACCTGTCAGAATTAGGTGTTGCACTCCAACATAAATCCTAAATGAGATAGAAACTGCGAGAGAATCCTATTCCTAATACGATTCGAAAATAAGAGTTACGTATTGATCGAAATCCTAACGAGCCTAGAGTTCGTAACGGGCCCAGACGCATTCCGTCATAAAATTAATACGCACTAAAAGACTCGATTAAATCTCAAATACTCCGGATTCTAGGAATCCGAATCTGACAAAAAAACGGCCCAAACAGCAATTTCAATGACCAGCCCTGGGCGCTGAAATTGCCTGGAACCTATTTTCAACGCCCAGACCTGGGCGCCGAAATCTTTGACGCCCAGCACTGGGCGCTGAAAATACCTAGTACGTGTTTTTTCCTAATTCCTCGTGGATTAGAGTTCTACAATTCTATCTTTCCATGAACTCTTTTCTATAAATAGGGCCTTAAGTTCGACGTGAAAGAACACAACAACACACAATTCATATTCTGAGTATTGACTCCAACCCCTAGCCTAAGCCTCACGCTGCGAAATTGTTCACGCGTTCTGTCGCAATCGATCCATAAATCGAACAGAACGTATCCTGTCCCATAATTTGAGATTCGTTAAATAAAAAGGAGAAATAGCAAAGTCCAAGTGGTTAGTTTTCTGAGAACCGTGACGCACCTCTCAAGGGTGCGTCGTAATGTGTCCCTTTTCTATGATTTAATCGCTTTCCTCGCCCTTTTTATGAACTGTTAAACTAACTAAATCTGATTGTTCTATCACGCCTAACAAATATAATATTTTTGGGAAATTGGATTATCATGCTAGGTCCCTTAATGCAATCTAAATCAGATAATCGCGATCGATCTAGTATTATATGTTGCATATTATTAAAATCAACTCAGATTAGTTTAATAGTTAACGCATGTCCCTTCAATTATTTATGCTGAGCTATTAAGGATATCCTGCTTGTGGAGTTATCGACGAGTGAGTACTCCTCTCGGTAGTTACAGTCCCCCGAACCCTCAATCTCTACCTTGCGGGTGTATGTTGAGAGATCCCCACACCAGGGATCACAAGGGAACCTACGGTCGTCGTGGTCAAACATAATTGCACTCCCTTTATGTCATGATAACCGGGTTTTGTCAGTTTTTCTCATTGTCGTTAAAAATTGAATGGCGACTCCTATATTACTAGTCAATTGGGTGTAAACTCACAGGAAATCCAATTACACTTGATTGAATAAAAAGAATCGTCACACCCACGAGGGACGAGGTCACGCATTAGCCTCGTGCTTTTTCGACCCCCTCACAGCTGGCAAGCTACAGCTTGTCAAAACTGTACTCTATGGCAAGCAACTTTACTGGTGTCAGATTTTTGTGATGCCTAAGAAAGTCATGAGAGAAATCCATGCCATCTGCAGGACCTTTCTGTGGACAGGTGGTGGGTTAGGGTCTAAAAAAGCTCTTGTTGCCTGGGAACAACTTTGTTTTCCAAAAAGCAGTGGTGGGTGGAATTTGAGGGATCTTACCATTTGGAACAAAGCTGCAGTTTTGAAGCACTGTTGGGCATTATCTCATAAGCAATATAGGCTTTGGATCAAATGGGTGCATATGTACTATGTTAAGCACAAATATTTCTGGACCATGCCTATTCCCAATGGGTTGACCTGGTCCCTTAGGAAGATTTGGAGTGGGAGAGATGTATTTGCTGCTACTGGTGGGTGTACTCAATTCCTTTCAGCTGGAAAGTATAAGATCCAGAAAATGTATAAACACCTAAAGCTGAATGGTCCAAAGGTGGATTGGAGAAGACTCATTTGCAACAATTCTGCCAGCCCAAAGACTATCTTTTTACTTTGGCTTACAGTGCAAAACAGATTTCCAACCAAGGATAGGCTTCTTCATTGGGATATTAATGTGGATGCAGTGTGTAGTCTGTGCCAACAAGATGATGAGAATCTGCAACATTTGTTTTTCCAGTGCCCTGTGTCAGCTGAAATATGGAGTACAGTAAAAACCAAGCTTGGTATTTGTAGACAGACAGGCATGTTTCCTGAGGAACTGCAATGGATTATAAAGAAGAGCAGAAGTAGCAAACCAGAAGCCAAGGTTCTGTGTGCAGCCTTCACTGAGACAGTCTATCAAATTTGGCTTCAAAGAAATGCAAAAAAATTTAGTAATAGGCTTGATAGTTGTGCTGTTGTTGTTGCTAGAATTTTGTTTCATGTAGCTTGTAGGTGTAATGAGGCAATGCTTGCTGTTTTGTCTCTTGCCTAGGTAGTGGTTGAGGGTTCTCCACCTTGTTGGTGGTTGGTTTCCTCTTCCAAGGTGTAGTGTGGGTTGTTCTGTTGTGTTGGTGTAATTATCCTCCTTTTTGGTAATAAAATCCTTATTTGCCAAAAAAAAAAAGTTGCAATGCCAGCAGGCTGGGGCGCGCGCCCTTCGTGGGCCGCGTACCAGCTGCTGGACCGAGCCATCCCATTGCGCGCACGGGCAGGCCCCTTGCGGGCTGTTCGTGCGTGTCGTTATGTTCGTGCGAGTTTCGAATCCTTAAGTGTTTAGGATTTATCCGATTAGAATATTCTCTTGAAACTACTAGAATTAGTTGTTATGCAAAACACTAAAACTAATAGATTTAATTTGAATCTAATTCTAATAGAATTAGATAAGTTGAATCCTAGTAGGTTTCTAGTTCCGATAGTCCGACCCTATAAATAGGTGATGGCAATCACAATTTATAACACATCAATTCAAGTATTCATATAGTTTTAAGTTAAAAACTAAAGGTTAATAATTTGCCAAATAATTATGAACGAATAACATAATACCTTAGGCTAAATTCTAGTTAATTGAATCTAAGGCGGATCCGAACGTGCTGTGGACTATCTACGGAGGGACTACACTTGGATTCCTAAACTTGTTCTTGTTCGGTTCGGTAGCAGCTAGGGAAGGCACGCTTCGAATGTATGCATCCTAAATTATGCTAATTGTTATGTGGCAATTAATTTGGAATCTTGGCATTATGGTTTTTCCGCATGAAATATATTTTTTATGTTAGTCATAACCTAACATAATGCTCGATCACAAACATGTTATGTGTTCACATGTGGTGGTACTGCCATTTCTTGGCGTTCCATGAAACAAACTATTGCAGCTACTTCTTTTAACCATGCAGAAATTTAAGCTATCCACGAAGCTAGTCTATAATTCAACATATACGAGAAGATTGTGGTATCCATAGGGAAAGAAGCTCCAAGGTTTATGCATGAGGATAATGCATCATACATTGCATAACTCAAGGAAGGATACATCAAAGATGATAGAACAAAGAACATTTTAACAAAATTCTTCTTCACCCATGACCTGCAGAAGAATGGTTATGTACAAGTTCTGCAGATTCGTTCAAGTGAAAATTTGGCAGACCTATTTACCCACGCGCTTCCAACTACTACTTTCAAGAAATTAGTTTACCAGATTGGACTGCGTTGTCTCAAATATCTCAAGTTATGTAATCATGAGGGGAAGTAGATGCTCGCTGCACTCTTTTTCCCTTAACCATGGTTTTTCCCACTGCGTTTTCCTGGTAAGGTTTTTAATGAGGCAACATCGTACGCTCATTAGGAAATATTTTATTTTAAGAGAGAAATTTTATATTGTATAATGGACATCCAAGGGGGAGTGTTATGAAATATAATACGAATGCCCATTATGCCCCCGTCAATATCTCCGGAATATTCTAGGGTTCAGTAAAACCCTAACTATTGTATCTTATATATACCTGGTACGATATGGAATAAGATATACAACACTATACTCTCTTATCTCTCCCGTTTATTCACAACAGTATAATATTTGTATTGTAGTAATACTCTAATTTTATCGTAATAGCTTCCCACCATCTAACTTTACCGAGCTTGCTTGGTATTCTTTTTCAAGACACTTTTGATTTGTACTAATACTTCTTAATGGCCATAAATCCAGCTATACAGGTCAACTTTTGAGAATCCAAACACTTATAAAAGAGAGGAGTTGCTCTTACTATTCTTATAACAGTGATATGTTCGTTTTACCCTCCTTTTTCTTCTTCAATTTTTTTGGCATTTTCCTTATCGACAGTAAAACCTCTAATATGCCCTTTCCTTTTGTTTTTCTCCTCCCTTTATGTTGCTGATGAGTTCCTCTTCCTCAGTTCCTCTTACGAACTTCTTTCTCTCTCCTCACTTAGGTTTCATCATGCTTTCCTCTCTCCTTCCCGCATCTATGCTCTCAGCCTCTCACCCTATCTCCGTTGTAGGTAAGTTGTTCAAATTTATTCTTTTTATCGTAAAACATATACAAGTTGTTCCATGCTTAGTAAGTGATTGAATTTTTTCGAAGAATTTGGATTAGGGTTTTCTTTTTATAATTTGGGGTTTTAATTTGAATTTGATTTTGGAAGATTTTATACCTGATCATTGTTTTTCATGCTCAGGAAGGGGTTTGTTAGGTTGGAGAAGTAATCTACTATGAAATTTTTAGAACTGGAGGATGATAAACAACCGCAATGGTGATTCTTTTAGAGAATGTCAGTTCATTTTCAGAAATTTTGATTTTTTAGGGGTTCTTTCATGTAATCTTCTCTGATTTTTTGCATTTTCTAGGTCTTGGTAAACGATTTTAAAAATATTGCTTGTCGTTGTTTTCTTGTGAATTTGTCCCCTTCTTTTAGTTTTCTGGTTTTTTTTTTTCTTCCTTTCGAATTTTTGAAATGTTGGCGTTTTTTTCTTTGGCAATATATTACTCGAATTTACTTCCTCCGTTCCACAATAGATGCATCATTTCTCATTTGCGCACTATTCATCAATCAACTTTGACAACCTTTCTTTCACTGTTGTGTAAGAAAAAACATAGTCAAGTGGGATCTTGTTAAATTCGTATTAATGCAAGGATTCCAAATATCAACTTTTTATAATTTTTACTTATACGCATTTAAAGATATAAGTGTTCAAATAAGCGCGTTGGCATACGTGAAATGAAAAATGATGCATCTATTGTGAAACGGAGGAAGTACATGTTTTGCTAAGCGTAGTATTTCAATTGAAATTTCTTTCCTTTTCTGGGTTTTAATCTGATGTTTTAAATGTATTTTTCTCTTCAAATCATGGCAGCCGAGTTTGAGGAAACCTCACGGAATCATTCACAAGTATGGTTTGATATGCTTTAAGAAGTAGCAATGCTAAGGAAATTGGTTTCATTTAGGTATCATCCCCCCAATTTTCTTTTCATTTTTATTGTATTATTGGCTGGAATTTTTTCTTTTAATTTGGTTTATGGACTTGATATAAGTGTCTGGGTTATTTTTTATCGATTTCACTTGTGCTCGGCTCAAGTTGATTAGTGAGGAAATGATGTAAACTTCCCTTCAATTTTGGTGAGCTAATGTGTTTCTAATTGGGCTAGAAATGTTTGAGATATAAATATTAAATGCAAAGGAAGAGTCGATTCATACAATTATTGATTTAAGCTGATGTGTTGAATTGTTTAAAATTGATGCGCTACCTGGGTTGACAGACATCAATCTAAGTGGTATTGATCTTAGTCAAGTCACTGATTGGTTCCATATTGTTAACAGCCTCCCTTATTTAAGATTCCTTAAAATGTGCTAGCTTTTGGTAACATATCAACTATCCATCTCATATGTTATTTCTCAAAAACTCTTACCATTATTAGCCTTTTCTAGCAATAATTTCTTATCTACTGAAATCCGATGGTTGTTTACTTTGAGGGGAATTATTTCTAGCTTGGTACACCTTGACCTTTCTTATTGTTTGCTTTTAGGTAACCTTTCTAATGATTTAGGTGGAATAACCTCTCTTTCATATCTTGATTTGAGTTTAAATCTTCTAGGATGTCTGATTCCAAGATCAATGCCTAATCTTTCGTATCTCTCGCGAAGTTTGAATGCACTTAGTGGTTTTATATCATTTCCTGACAGAATTTCAAACCATAACCTCACTCATCATGATCTCTCTGGAAATGGTTTTCACGTCAGCACTACTCTTTTCAAATATCTTGGTCACTTTTTAGCATAAAAGAACTCAGGTTAAGTATCACCCCCCCCCCCCTTGAGTTTTCCGCCATAATGCAGTCCTTGTTTGTACGTTCACTCCACACACTAGATTCTTTAGATTTGAGTAATAATTGGTTTATGGTTCCATTCCTAATATGATCAGTTCATTCTCTTCATTAGGGGAGTTGTTTCTATATGTTAACCAATTGAATGACACAATTAGTCCAGCTCTTAAACGACTCTATATGCTTGAGCAGTTGGATATTTCTTCTAATACTTTGTCAGACACTCTTTCTGAACACCACTGGTCGAACCTGTCAAGATTACAGACATTGTATTTTTCAGAAAACTAGGGTCTCGTAGTGAACATCGGTGGTAATTGGATCCCTCCCTTTCAACTAGCCTCCCCAAATCTGGGTTCCTACAAGTTGGGACCTCATTTCCCAATGTGGCTTCAGACGCAAACCGATTTCTCCTGCCTTGACATATCTAATGCTGGGATTTTAGGCCCTATTCTTGTTTCCTTTTGGAATTCATTACCCTCCAATCTACAACTTTTGGATATGTCTCGTCATGGTATTTACAGAGAAATTCCAGATGTCTTAATTACCTTTTATTTCCTCCCTGAATAAACTTGAGTACAAACCATTTCAGTGGTGCAATACCATCCTTTCTGATAAATACTTTAATGATTTACCTAGACAAGAACATGTTTTTCTAACCTGATTGCTTTCTTGTGTCCGAAATCCAAAACTTCTATAACTTTTTTAGACCTTTCAAACAAACTTATTTGCAGGGGAACTTCCGAATTGTTGATTTTTCTTGGATAAAAAGTGATCCTTGCACATCAATTGCAGAGAATCACTGTGATATGTGCTAAAAGAGGAGGAGATCCATCGTTCAGCAACCATGTTGAATGGCTTCCAACTGTTTCATTGATGCCTGATGTAATCACCTTAAGCTTTATCCCTATAACTTCATTTCTTAAAGATATTCCTGGGAAAGGTTTCCTGTCACATGCTATCAATCTATATCTTCATTGTAAGTCTATTTCTGAAATTCTTCTATGTTTAAGAGTCATGCATGCGTTCTTTTTTTCTAACTTCCTTCTTATTTAGGATTCGTTCTTTTGACTAAGAAAAAACTTGTCTGAACTTATTAGCCCTTATTTAAACTACTCTGAACATATCTCGTTTATGTTATGCAGATAAACCCCTTATTGCTGATTTACAGTATTTTTAAGACTTCCAATCGGCCAGGACATGGGTGCCTTTACACAGTGATCTCCCTTTAGCCCCTACTACAAACATTTCACTTCCATATTCTACTCTTTATTTCAACAAAATATGCCCAAAATTGCACGTAAATACTTCAAAGGCGTTACCTTAATAGTCTTACAGCTTTCATTTCTACTTCCATTTACTAATAACAAAAAGATATTTTGTATGATGTTTACATTGTGATAATTTTGAATAATTGATATTCGTGTTTACCAGGTCAATGTTGAGAACATACCTGTTACAAGGATGCGATTATACCTTGAAAGCATGAAATATGACAAGTTAGCCTAAAATTCTCCTGCAAGCAGATTGGAAGCTTAAGTCTAGAATGCTTATTGATTTTATTCATAAAACTGAAACATTTCAGGTTGGCAAATCATCTTCAACATCTATAAAGTACACCACTGATGCAACAAAATAAAATAGACAATTCCTTATTGTGGAGAGGGTATGATGAGACAGTAGAGGATAAGTACAATTCAGAAAAAAAAATTCATGCATGTGCATTGAATTATGAAAGTGTAGAAAATGTGTTATTTCCTTTTTTGTTTTTTCTAAATTGTGAGTTTGTTGCTTTTTTGCCTAAATTCCTTGGTCATTGCTAAAGTGGAATCAAAGTGTTTGGTGGATATTACTTTTCTAAGTTGTCATGCATCTTGCTTCTATTTTTTAACTGTGTTTCACTTTTCTTTAGGGAATGCCGCATGATGCCTTCTATTGCTACTATGGAGTTGATATCTCTTATTCTCGTCTCAAATGGATCTGCTATATACTCCAAAGTATGGGGATTGGGTAGTACCAAGTGTTCTGGTTTATTCAATTTTTTCTACTATTAGTTTCTTTATATTCGTTTAAAGATTGAAGATGGGTGGCCATCAGTTGTACACAACAAGCTTAACAACATGGCGCAAGACGTTTCTCTAACCCGCCATAAAGACCATCACTAACCACATGAATATATAAATGAATAATACATGGCTGCCAAACGAAAATATCATTGTTGGAGCCGGTAGCTCTCATTGATTTAGTCCCTTCTCTTCCCATGTATGTTTCGTGGAACAACAATTATCACAAAGTTTAAGGAATTATGTTTTTCAGTCAATCCACTTGTTAGGAAACTGTTTTTATAGTGTGCTGCTATGGATTGCTGTTTTTTTTACTTCTTTCCCAATTATTACTCGATGAGTATAATCATGATCTGATGAGCTCTGTATGTCCAAAGTTTGGCATAACTATCTGATTCTAATATCTAAAATATTGAGAATCAAATGTAGGGACTGATTACCTTAAATGTAGGGACTGATTGCAAAAGGCAAGCGAAGGCAATCTCTATGACCTTAGGGAGGATGACAAAGTTATCCCCTCACCATACTAAATATATTCTATGACTAACACTTTACGTTATTCTAAATATTTAAATGTAGTATGTAGTATGACGTATGTTGAAGTCTTTCCCTCTCATACAATCCTATATTTTATACGAGAAACTGTTAACTGAAAGGTAGGTGACTAATAGTATAAACAATGTTGTTTATTTTAGTTTACTTCTAATAAAGCAATAGGCAAGATGTGTAATGCTTTCTCAGTTAATCAAGTCCAGAGATATTTTGGTGATTTGTTTATCATGTTTGTCATATGTTTTACTTTATTACTTTTTTTATGGATTTTTTTGTGTGGTTGATAATGAATATGTAATGTTCACAAAACAGGTAAAGAATCCTACAGCACGGATCGAGCACGAAGCTAGCACATCCAAAATAGGAGAAGGTCAACTTGACCGACTATGAGAGAGCAATGACTGCCATGATATATGGGTTTTGCAAGGATATCTTCAACGAGCTTCCTGACAAGTAATTTGGTGCCGAAGTGAATCAACTTATGAAGAATCAAACTTTAAGGATTAGTTGGTTTCGTCACTTTTTTTTGTTCAGTATTCATGTGGCTACGAACGGCTCAACCTTGATGAATAATCTTGTAACAGAACTGTTTGATGTCCCTTATTTACCGAGTTACACATCAGAAAGTTGTACTTTATGAAGCTTAGTCTTTAGGTCAACAAAGTACAGTATATATTGTGTTTCCTAAAACATGTGATGTATTGTATGATAAATTCAAATTTGTAGAAATAATACTTGTAAACCGCCTGATAAGTAGTCCTCAAGACCTTCAAGTCTACAAGACATTCAAATCTTCAAACAGTAAACAAATATACAGTAATACAACCTGATAAGTAGTTGTAGGGGGTGTTTTTTTGTGTGGTATCTCCCTACGGGGTTTTGTAAGCTTTTGAATTTCGAAGGAGTCGCCACCAAACAATTTTTAGGGTCCCGTTTGGAAAGACCAAAAATGACTCTGTTGTGGATAAGGCATTGAATATTAGAAACGGATGGGTGAGATCCGGGCAAGGAAACGAGATGCTTATTTTGCGAGCTTTTAAAGTTATATTCGAGTACATGACAAGAAGCATTTTCGGATAACCCTAGTCATGACACTATGTTGGTTTGAACATGCATTTCGAACATGAAATTTGCTACTTGTAAGTGATCACTTGCTTTAAAGTTAATTAAAGTAACCTAGGGCCGGTTTGCCCAAGAATTATCTTTGTTAAGCGTGACGTGACCTTTTGTATGTTGATGAATTTAACATGTGAGGTGATGAAAGAAATAAACAAGTAAAGCATCATCACAAGAAATAAAGGAATTATTGAAATGCGTTCAAAACCACATCACCTTAAAATAAGGTGAGTAAATAAGGTGTCAACTTTACTAATCATTTTTGAAATAAAGATTGAATCTTGTATGACATAATGGACGTGGTGTTTCGGACAATCATTTAGAGAGGGTTTCAAGAGTGAAACCTCCCCAAGATGACACCTTTGGCATTGTTTTTCCTAGTTAATCAAGGGTATGAACCCTAATGATAACATCATAGGATTTTGGATTTAGAAAGGTAGAAGAGTAGAAAACATTGTAGATTTAAGTAGGGATTCGGAATTACCTAGTTAGGATTAGGTTGGATTTTCGATTAGTGCTCCCAATTGCTTAAATTCTTGAAATTGTATAGGAATTTGTAGTTTAGAATTGGATATTGAGAGCAGATTTTGAAATTACGACGTTGTGCTTTTTATTTGCTGCCTCAAATGCTTAAGAAATGAGGGCTTAAACAAAGAAATATCCGGCTAAAATCCAAAAGCCACCTGCGCCTGGCGCGGGTGACGTGGCTCAGAATCTGCCAAAGCAAGGACGATGACGTCGTCCCTGCATTTTTCTCTTATGGGTGTACCTTTGTACGAATTGTACGAATTTTGCACGTAGTGAATGCTTAAGGAATAAGGCTTGATTTGCGTCAGAGGGGCTGCGTCTGGCGCAGTGCCCTGCGTCCCACGCGGGCCTGGGCTATATAAACCCCCTCGCCAAGCTCTCTGTAGGAGGACCTTCACTTGTTTATTTTGTTTTTTCAAAGGTCGATTGCTCTCTCCCCTTGGTCTAGTTGTTCTTGTCTATGTAAGTATTTCATGTTTTGCTTATGAAATAACTTGTAGGATTTCATGTAGTTTCGATTCTTGCACTTGAAATATTCTTGTATTTGTTGATGTAGTACTTGTAGGGTAGTAGGCTTCTTGTATCTTGTAGGAAGAAAATTGTTTGGTAGCCACTTGATCTTGAACTGTTGGAACCTTGTAGAATTTTGAACTTTGCTTTTTCTTGAATTTTTTATTATTTTATTGAATTTTTTCACTTGGCCTTCGTAGATAGTGACTCCATTGGTGACCTCGTTGGGGTCTTGTAGGATAGTAGGCTAGGATAGCCTAGACGTTGTTGTAGAATTTTCGAATACCTGTTTCGGCATGGATAGCCTAGGCGTTGGTGTAGAACTCGATCACCTGTTTCGGCCTGGATATCCTAAGCGTTGGTGTAGAACTTGAATACCTGCTTCGGCATGGATAGCCTAGGCGTTGTTGTAGAACTTGAATACCTGTTTTTGCGTGGATAGCCTAGGCGTTGGTGTAGAATTCGCTATTGAAGTAGAGGTCCCTGGATAAACTTGTATTGCCACTTGGGATTTTTTGGACTTCAATTTTTGTATGGGCTAGTATAAGATAGCCTCCAGGTTTGGATGTTGATTTTTTGTATTTTGAACGCTTTAGCATGCCTCGTCATACTCGGAGGAAGCTCGCTGAACGCTCAACTGTTCGAGCGGTTATGGAGGACGCTTCAGACAATAAAGCGGCTGAGACGGATGTGCCACCTCCGGGCATGGTACCACGGACCAAACCGGCATTTCGTCCCGAGTTTCATCTCTCACATCGGCAGCGCGCTGGCAATGCGTTTTGAACTTGCTTCTTGAACTTGTATAGGTTTGAACCGATCCACCCTTTTTGTAGGCTGACGGCGAGGCGATGCGCGCATATTGGTCCTTGAAAGATCTTTGGACCATTTATCCGACTGTTTTCGACGCCGAGGAGGCTCGAGCGATCTGGGATTAGATGGGTTTGGCTCCTTTCTGGGAGGCATTAGAGGCTTTCAAAGGCAGGCGGGCATCAAAGCCCGGCTACAGGCCCTGCTGGAGCGGTGGTGGGATACCACCAACACCTTTCACATGGTCTGGGGGGATCACCATCACCCTTTTCGAGTTTGCTATGATCACGGGCCTTCCTTTTTCCGAGAGGGACGTGACCTTTGATTCCAAGTTGAACTGGCATTCGGAGGGCGTCAGGGACTTGATCGGCCTTGTTGTTGATTTGACCTCGAAGGTTACCCATACCTCCGAGGCGGTGATTATGGCTAGGCTTCGCATGGCGGACATATCGGTAGAGCAGAGGGTTCGGCTCTTCCTCCTGGCCCTTGTGAGTAGAGTGATGGTCCCGGGCAGGAATAGTCGCGTGCTGGTGGTCTTCCTGGGGTCTTTGAGGGATTTGAGGGTTATTTTAGGCCTCAACTGGGGTGGTCTGGCATACGGCCACCTTTTGTACGAGATGAAGAATGCCTCCCGGACTGCACCGGAGAGCAAGGCGAGTGTAGCTGCTTTGTGGAGTGTGCTGGAGGTATTTGGGACTCCTTGTATTTTGTATTTTGTATTTGCATGCTTTTTATGTTGAATTTTGTATGCATAAGACTTATGGATGCCTTGCTTGCTTTTGAAGATTTGGGCGTATGAGCACTTTCCGAGCTTGGCGCCGAATCACCCCAAGGTTGCGGCTTACTCGTTTGCTGCCTCTTTGGAAGGAGCGGAGCGCAAGCATGTGTCTTTATCGACCTTTCGCAGAGCTTTGCTGGTCTTGCCTGTCAGAGAGGTAGGCCTTTGTACTGTTCTGGATTTTTATCTTTGTTGTATTTGTATACTTGTTTGAGCTATCTGTCTTGTAGGTGGTCTGGCGCCCTTTTGATGATGCGGTTACACCTGCTTCGGCCATGCGGGCCTATCACTTGTCTGGACGGCGAGTGCTGTTCCCGAGAGGTTACCGTCCCATGTGGTATCTGGGTGAGCGGGTGACTCCTCAGCATATGAGAGGCAGGTTTGTCCCGATGGATCCTCCGGAGTCCATGCTGGCGAAGAGCATTGATGTTGCTCGGATTTACTCGGATGCCATGGAGGCTGGGGCGAGTCCATTTGTCTCCCATTGGAGAACTTAGTGGATAGGAGGAGCCGTTATTGGCGAGGCTTGCCCCACCTGTTCTCTTTGTGCCGCTGGTGAGTTTTTGGATTTGAATCTTGTATCATTGTACTTTTGTATTCTTGTATTCTTGTATTCTTATATTCTTGTATAATCGGATCATTGTATATGTGCTTGTAGGAGGAGACGATCGACCCTGAGAATGTCCCTTATGCTGACAGAGTTATCTGTTATATGGACTCAGATGGGGAGCAGGTGGAGGTTACTATTCCAATGGCCTCTCCTCCGCATCGGGCGGTGACTGATGCCCTTCCCGAGTATTATGCAGCTGTAAGTGCCTTTGTATTTTCTTGTAATTGGTTGCAATTTTGCATCCTTAAAAGTTGATCTTGAATTCTGTATGCAGTCGCCTTGGGCGAGAGTGCGTCGCTAGATGCTCGTGATTGATTCTTTGAAGAGGCATTGCGTCAAACTGACCAAGAAGCTTGCTGGCAAGGACAGAGAGGTGAGTTTGTTGCCTATGAGGTGCTTGTATTCTTGAAACATGTATACGGATATCTGATGCTTGAATTTTGGATCTTGTATAGGAGCGTCGTCGATGTCGGAGGGACTCCGTGGACAGGGGTCCTCCGGTAGATGCTTCGAGAGAGCAGGCCAAGCGGAGCTTAGGTCAGGGCCCGGGTCCTAGTGATGGTACCCGTCAGATGTTAGGTTATGATACATATGACAATTCATAAATCATGCGGAAAAACCATAAACCCAGGAAAACATATTATTTACACATAATCATTTAGCATAGATTAGATGCATACTCTTTGTTGCGTGCCTTCCCTAGCTGCGCCCGAACCGAACAAGAACAAGTCTTTAGGACTCCAAGTGTCGTCCCTCCGTAGATAGTCCACAGCACGTCCGGATCCGCCTTAAGATTGACCAACTAGAATCGCCCTTAAGGTACTATTATTTTCGGCACTTTATAGGCAAATGTGTGACTGAATTTTTCTCTCAAAAACTCACTTTGAATACTTTGAAACTTGTGTTATAAATTGTGAGCCCTAGCCTCATATTTATAGCGGTATGGAAAGGGAATCGAAATCCTATTCAGATACAAATTAATTAAACCTAGAATCCTACAAGAACTCTAATTTAATTAATTTATCAAATAGAATTAGGAATTTAATCATTAACCGAACTCTGCATGTTTTAGGAAACGTGCATGAACACAAACACTTGCACACACACGCACGGCAGCCACGATGGGCCCCATGCGTGCGCGCGAGCAGCAGCCCACTCAGCGCCCGCGCGCGCTGCGCGCTGCGCGTGCTGTGCGCGCTGTGCGCTGCGCGTGCTTGTGCGCGCTGCGCGCTGCGCGCAGCCTGCTGGGCCTGGCCTTGCGCTGGGCCTGGCGTGGCTGTTTGTGCGGCGCGCTTGGCTTGCTGGGCGATGGCCTGGCTTCGTGCTGGGCCTCGTCCGGCAGGCCTCGTCCGATGCTTATTCGTACGATGCGCTTCCGATTAAATTTTCCGATTCCGGAATTCATTTCCGATACGAACAATATTTAATATTTCCGATTCCGGAATTAATTTCCGTTTCGAACAAATATTTAATATTTCCGTTTCCGGAATTATTTTCCGATTCCGGTAATATTTCCGATTTTGACAATATTTCCGTTTCCGGCAATATTTCCGATTCTGGCAATATTTCCATTTCCGATAATATTTTCCGACACGTACCATGTTTCCGTTTCCGGCAACATCTACGACTTGGATAATATTTATATTTCCGATACGATCCATATTTCCGTTTCCGGCAATATCATCGTTTCCGGAGTATTCATTCCTTGCCTGTGACGATCTTAGCTCCCACTGAAACCAAGATCCGTCGGTTCCGAATATTCATAGATGGAGTATTTAATGCTATTAAATACTTGATCCGTTTACGTACTATTTGTGTGACCCTACGGGTTCAGTCAAGAGTAAGCTGTGGATTAATATCATTAATTCCACTTGAACTAAAGCGGCCTCTAGCTAGGCATTCAGCTCACTTGATCTCACTGAATTATTAACTTGTTAATTAATACTGAACCGCATTTATTAGACTTAACATAGAATGCATACTTGGACCAAGGGCATTATTTCCTTCAGTCTCCCACTTGTCCTTAGGGACAAGTGTGCATTTCCTAATTCCTTTGTCGCTCGATGCTTGCTCTTGAACATAAGGTAAGAGTTGTCATCCTTATTATGTCCAGAGGTGTTCCTCGGTTTCAGAGTTCAACTGATCAAATAAACAGATAATCATAGCCTATGAT
Organism: Spinacia oleracea; assembly: GCF_020520425.1. NCBI lineage: Eukaryota > Viridiplantae > Streptophyta > Magnoliopsida > Caryophyllales > Amaranthaceae > Spinacia > Spinacia oleracea. The sequence goes on from NC_079488.1 coordinate 71,087,930, forward strand.
TCATCCGAGCACGGCCATGCATTTCACAGTTTCTAGCTCTCCGAGTGGCCTTGTACAACTTTTAAGCATCTCATCCCGATTTATGGGAGGACAATCCCAATCTTGCGATCTTGAGATTAGACTTCGTTTGATAGGTGATTACCTGAGCGTTGCCTTTATAGCCTCCTTTTACGGTGCGACGGTTGGTCAACGTCAAAGCAACCAGTTCTCAAACAAGTAATCTTCAAATCACTCAGGTATTGAGGATTTAGTGTCTAATAATTTAATGAAATTTACTTATGACAGACTTTCATCTCTTACAGTAAAGTTTCATAGGTCTCGTCCGATACTAGTCTTCCCAAAGTAAGTATCTATGCAAATGATTATGACATTGCCATGTCCACATAGTTCAAGAAACAGAACTACTAGTCATCTTGCATTCTAATCGTCTAACGTTTTCTATGCGTCCAATTTTATAGAAAACTCCGATTAGGGACCATTTTCAACCTTTGACATTCAAGTTCACTTGATAGAAATTTCTTAGTCACAGGACTGGTCCTGACAGTCTATCTTGAATATATCGTCAAATTGAAGGGACTCATCATTTAATAAACCACAAATTAAATGGAAAAATGAATTCTTTTCATTTATTGTGAATGATTAACCAATAATGTTTTAGAAAGATTTAAACTCTAAAACTTTAAAACATTAAACAGAGACATCAAAGCCATTCTCCAATATGCTTGATTCCCATAGCTGCAGTGTGCGAGTTTTGCTTCGCCTGCGGCAGAGGTTTAGTTAATGGATCTGATATGTTGTCATCAGTTCCAATTTTGCTTATCTCGACTTCTTTTCTTTCAACGAACTCTCGTAGAAGGTGAAATCTACGAAGTACATGCTTGACTCTCTGGTGGTGTCTAGGCTCTTTTGCCTGTGCAATAGCTCCGTTATTATCACAATACATGGCTATTGGTCCTTTAATGGAGGGGACTACACCAAGTTCTCCTATGAACTTCCTTAGCCATATAGTTTCCTTTGCTGCTTCATGTGCAGCAATGTACTCCGCTTCAGTTGTAGAATCCGCAATGGTGCTTTGCTTAGCACTTTTCCAGCTTACTGCTCCTCCGTTGAGGCAGAAGACAAACCCAGACTGTGATCTGAAATCATCTTTGTCGGTTTGGAAACTTGCGTCCGTATAGCCTTTAACAATTAATTCATCATCTCCACCATAGACCAGGAAGTCATCTTTGCGCCTTTTCAGGTACTTCAGAATATTCTTGGCAGCAGTCCAATGCGCCTCTCCTGGGTCTGACTGGTATCTGCTCGTAGCACTGAGTGCGTACGCAACATCCGGGCGTGTACATATCATAGCATACATTATTGAACCAATCAATGATGCATATGGAATCCCATTCATTCGTCTACGCTCATCAAGTGTTTTTGGGCACTGAGTCTTGCTTAGAGTCATTCCATGAGACATGGGTAGGTAGCCTCGCTTGGAGTCCGCCATCTTGAACCTATCAAGCACCTTATTGATATAAGTGCTTTGACTAAGTCCAATCATCTTTTTAGATCTATCTCTGTAAATCTTGATGCCCAATATGTACTGTGCTTCTCCTAGATCCTTCATCGAAAAACATTTCCCAAGCCAAATCTTGACAGAGTTCAACATAGGAATGTCATTTCCGATAAGCAATATGTCGTCGACATATAATACTAGGAAAGCAATTTTGCTCCCACTGACCTTCTTGTATACACAAGATTCGTCCGCGTTCTTGATGAAACCAAAGTCACTGACTGCTTCATCAAAACGTATATTCCAGCTCCTGGATGCCTGCTTCAATCCGTAGATTGACTTCTTTAGCTTGCATACCTTTTTAGCATTCTTTGGATCCTCAAAACCTTCAGGCTGTGTCATAAACACAGTTTCTGTTAAAATGCCGTTTAAGAAAGCAGTTTTGACATCCATCTGCCATATTTCGTAATCGTAATATGCAGCGATTGCTAACATTATTCGAATAGACTTTAGCATTGCAACTGGTGAAAAGGTTTCATCGTAATCCACACCGTGGACTTGCCTGTAACCTTTTGCAACCAATCTAGCTTTGAAAACTTCAAGTTTCCCATCCTTGTCCTTTTTCAGTTTGAAAACCCATTTGCTTCCAATGGCTTGGTAGCCATCTGGCAAATCGACCAAATCCCATACTTGGTTTTCAGACATGGAGTCTAATTCAGATTGCATGGCTTCTTGCCATTGCTTGGAGCTAGGGCTCGTCATAGCTTGCTTGTAAGTCGCAGGTTCATCACTTTCAAGTAATAGAACGTCATAGCTCTCGTTCGTCAAAATACCTAAGTACCTTTCCGGTTGAGATCTATATCTTTGCGATCTACGCGGGGTAACATTTCTAGATTGACCATGATTCTCACCAGATTCTTCTAAAGATCTCTGAGTTTCATCCTGAATGTCATCTTGAGCATTCCCTAGAGTTTGTTGTTCGACTCGAATTTCTTCGAGGTCTACTTTTCTCCCACTTGTCATTTTGGAAATGTGATCCTTCTCCAAAAAGACACCATCTCGAGCAACAAACACTTTGTTCTCAGATGTATTGTAGAAGTAATACCCCTTTGTTTCCTTTGGATAGCCCACAAGGATACATTTGTCAGATTTTGGATGAAGTTTGTCTGAAATTAATCGTTTGACGTATACTTCACATCCCCAAATCTTAAGAAAAGACACATTTGGAGGCTTTCCAAACCATAATTCGTATGGAGTCTTTTCGACAGCTTTAGACGGAGCTCTATTTATAGTGAGTGCAGCTGTATTTAGTGCATGTCCCCAAAATTCTAATGGAAGTTCGGCCTGACCCATCATTGACCTGACCATGTCTAGCAAGGTTCTGTTCCTCCGTTCTGACACACCGTTCCATTGTGGTGTTCCAGGAGGAGTCAATTCTGATAGAATTCCACATTCTTTCAGATGGTCATCAAATTCATAGCTCAGATATTCACCGCCTCTATCAGACCGCAGTGCCTTAATCTTTTTGCCTAATTGATTCTCTACTTCACTCTGAAATTCCTTGAATTTGTCAAAGGATTCAGACTTATGCTTCATTAGGTAGACATAACCATACCTACTGAAGTCATCAGTGAAAGTGATAAAGTAGCTGAAACCACCTCTAGCATTTGTACTCATTGGTCCACATACATCTGTATGGATTAAACCCAATAGTTCATTTGCTCTTTCTCCAACTTTAGAGAAAGGTTGCTTCGTCATTTTGCCAAGTAAACATGATTCGCATTTACCATAATCCTCTAAGTCAAATGGTTCTAGAATTCCTTCTCTTTGAAGTCTTTCTAAGCGTTTCAAGTTTATATGGCCTAATCGACAATGCCACAGATAAGTGAGATCTGAATCATCCTTTTTGGCCTTTTTGGTATTTATGTTATATACTTGTTTGTCGTGATCTAATAAATAAAGTCCATTGACTAATCTAGCAGATCCATAAAACATCTCTTTAAAATAAAACGAACAACTATTGTCTTTTATTATAAAGGAAAATCCCTTAGCATCTAAGCAAGAAACTGAAATGATGTTTTTAGTAAGACTTGGAACATGGAAACATTCTTCCAGTTCCAAAACTAGCCCGGAGGGCAACGACAAATAGTAAGTTCCTACAGCTAATGCAGCAATCCGTGCTCCATTTCCCACTCGTAGGTCGACTTCACCCTTGCTTAACTTTCTACTTCTTCTTAGTCCCTGTGGATTGGAACATAAGTGTGAGCCACAACCTGTATCTAATACCCAAGAAGTTGAATTAGCAAGTATACAGTCTATAACGAAAATACCTGAAGATGGAACGACTGTTCCGTTCTTCTGATCTTCCTTTAGCTTTGGACATTCTCTTTTGTAATGGCCTATTCCATCACAATAAAGACAGCTTGATGTGGACTTGTCCTGCTTTGATTTAGCATTGCCCTTGGACTTTCCACCTTTCTTGAATGGTCTCTTTCTAGCCTTGAGTAAATCTTTGGCTTCACAGTCCAGTACTATTTCAGCCTTTCTGACAAGGTGAATAAATTCTGCAACTGTTTCTTCTCTTGGTTCACTTAGGTATAGTTGCTTGAAGCGACCAAACCCACTGTGTAGTGAATTGAGCAAGACAGAGACTGCCATCCTTTCGCTTATTGGTGTTCCTAGTAGACTTAGGCGATCAAAATATGAACACATAAGATCCACATGGAACCTCAGTGGGACGCCTACCCTTTGTTTAGTGCGAAGGAGCTGAACATGTGTTTCTTGGACCTCCATCCTATAACACCTGTTGGGAGAACTAACCTTTAGACCAGACATTGATTCAATCAACTCATGGACGTTCAGGTCCCTGTCCTCCGTACTTCCACGACAGATATCCCTCTGTTATTTGGATGGAACACTACAAGAGGGGGGGTGAATTGTAATATGGAACTTGCTAGCCAATTTTTGCGGAATTATAAAGAACATAAGCAAGTAGAGAAACAATGCAAGAGAGATTTTACGAGGAAACTTTCCAGGGCCCAACTGGAAAGAAAACCTCGACCCACTAGGGATTTCAACTCAAACTCTTTTCACTATAGGGCAACAACTCAGTTACAATCCTATAAGAAACTTGGCCATTACTTGAGTTCCTCTACGAACTCAAGTTCCCAATAGTTGTTCCCTCAAACAACTACGCTCTCACTGACTTCCCTAGAAATCTCTCTTGACTCTTAGACTTCACTCAAAGCCTCTCTGCTTCTCTCTCATAGACTTCACTCAAAGCCTACCCAAATACATATCAGGAACTCACTCACGTTCCTGCCCCATACACATCAGGAACTCACTCAAGTTCCAGCCCAAAACTTGATACAAGAATTCACTCAAACCCTTGACAAATTACCCATTACAAGAGCTCACTCAACCCTTGAACAACTCTTAAAATATTGACATTTGATAATTGATTAAACTCTAATATGTAGAGAGTGAATAACTGTAAAGGAACTCGGAACTGACAGGAACTCGGAACTGCTGGAACTGACTAAAAAACGTGGAACAAATATATCTTCTTTAATTACCTTCCACGTAAACCAGACTCTGTGGAATGACCGAGAAGTCAGACACTCTTGAATGAATGAGAAAGCTCTCCTTTTATAGAGGAAGAAACCTCAACCACTTTCTCCATAATCTTCTCCACTAACAACCACTAAGCCCTTCAATTTAGGCATGATCCCATGACTTTAGTCAGTAGAGAAAATCATGGAGTTAGGGCTAAGCATAATCAGGTTTTCCATGATCTCCTATTATTTCTCCACTAATGTAGTTTTTCCAAAACAACGTAAAACAATGATTTTAATTTTCTAAAACAAAACCTTTTAAATCTGATTTTAATAAAATAGAAAAATAAATTTTATTAAAATAAAATAACTAACAATCAGATTTTATTTTACAAAAAGATTAATTATTTTTTATTTATTAAAAATAAAATTTTAAACACATTAAACTACAAAAGATATTCAAAACAAATCCTAGAATGAATAGGACATTATTAAAAACGAATTTTAAATAATAAATAAATAAATATATGATATAAAAATCAGAATCCTAATTAAAATAAGATTTTATAAAAATTATCTTTTATTTTAAAAACATAAATAAATAGAGTTTTACTAGGAGATAAATACTCAAAGTCAAAGGTAAATCCCTAACAACTAGGAGTGTTAAAAGCCACGTTATTGACACTTAAAATTACCTTAAAACTAGGAGTATTCTAGGAAGATAAACTGACGTTATTTCTCATAAGTTCCGACAAGTTCCTTTTGGCACCGTGTTCCTCAATTATTCAAGTTTCTACATACTTACATGAATCATAGAAAATAAACTCTTATTTTCTTCTTCATGCTTCATGATGCTCCAACTCAAGAGCCTCATGTTGATAGTTCCGCCTCTGGAACTTCTCCATGCTTGTTCCTACTCAGGAACTTTATACTCGTTGTTCCTCGTAGGATCTGCTGAGGAACTGATCTGTTTGTGTTCCTTTGAAGAACTTTGTTGCAGCTTGGATACTTGATTTATTGACTTGAACTCTTCATGTTTGTTTCTTCATCAAACCTATATTTGTTTCGTATACATATTGGAACTCAAACATAGGTTAGTCGTTTGCTAGTTGTCATCAAAACCATAAAGTCAGTGATGACAACCAATACAAGCAAGATGAAGAAAACTAAACTAATAAACAAGTATGCAGTAGTTAAGGACACAAACTCTAAGTCTAATGGTATACTTATATAATTAGACTTCTCTTCTGAAGTTCCCTTCACTTCTTGAGTTCCTTTCAGGAACTTCACTTCTTCTTGTATATATCTTCATAATCTTCCAACTAAATGATCTGTATTAACCGTCATTACTTGTTCATGCACATCTAAACAATACACACATTAGTTAGATAATCATCATTTGTTCATAATCATCAAAACACTATATTACTCAACAATATTCCCCCTTTTTGATGATGACAAACAAATGATGCTTATCGCAAATTAAACATTAAAGATGTACATTAATTCCCCCTTAATAATACAGACTGGAAACTATTGATCAAGTCATGCATAAGAGGATTTAGACTTGACTATATTAGACAATAAGCATTATACATAATCTTCCCCCTTTTGTCATTATCGAAAAGGACAATTTTACACATATTTGCTTTAGGTAAATCATATATACATATTGCTATATGCCACAATTACCACCATAAAGGTTAAACACTTGTTAGTCCTAAAAGTCTCAAGATGCTCAATTTTCAAACTTAGGATGCATATGCTACACGAATTTCCAATTCACAATCCAAAGATCCAACTTTAAAATTACTGAAGGAACTTGACAAATAATAAATTAAAGTCAAGCATAGATCAAATTTGAAAGTCAAAAATGGATTAAGAGAGTATGATATTGTAATATCGGGCTCAAAGAAGTATGAAAGAAATTTATGGAGCAATTTGAATAGAGGGAACTTTGAAATAGATAGTGTGCTCTATAGTTAGGTTTTCAAAGTGAGGTTCTCAACAATCATTAGAGTTTATCACTTTACCTCACAATCTTGAAATTTCTTCTAAACATAACCATGATATGTACCAATCAAGTTCACTTCTCTTCAACCACCAACTTTCCTTGAGAAACACACTGATAAAAGGAACTTGAACATATTTCATCAAGTTCTTTCAATTTTTGCTTATGTTCCCCTTTCAACTGATTCCATGAGTAAACGTCTTCAGAATCATATGTCATCTAGGAAATAATAAAGATTTGATCACCCTTGTTTATTTTATTTTTTTTCTTTTTTTTTTTTTTCTTTTCATTTTTTTTTTTTTTTTTTTTTCATCATACATTTTTTTTTTTTTTTTTTTAAAAAAACAAGGGTGTCATTACACGTTGTGGCACTTTCCTAGAGTTTTTAAGTACAACAGTAAAGAGAAAATATATTCATACATACTTGAGTTCCACCACCAAATATGAATCATTTACATTTGTTCCTTCCTTATTCCCCCAGAGTTCCTTACCATTCCTCTCTTCATTTTGGAGCTTGTAAGTGTAGCTCCATCTAATGATTTCCCTCGAAATATCAATTGATAAAGTATAATAAACTTGCTTCTCACTTCTTCCACAAACTTCCCCCTCAAAATGTATCCATCCATTTATAACTCTTTATGTATCATCAAACCATACAAATCGATGAATATTAACTTAGAGCTCGTGGGAAGTAGTATATTTGAAGTGTCGGGATATGAGTGGAATGATAATTTTGGAAATAAGGATCTTCGAAGTTATGAAATGTTAATGATAGGAATAAAGAATACAACGTAGAGATACAATACTGGATTGTAGAGTATGATTGTACTTAGCACGGACACACAACCCAAAGGTTGTAGAATAATGCTAATGGCTCGGCACAATAGAACACTCTTTGCGAATGTAGTATAATGCTCAACCCAATCACGAACACACAAACCAGTCTTGTGGAAAGATGTTGTTCTTCAAATACATATGGTGTGGATAAGTGGAAGTTGGTTAAAATATAGGTTTGTTCCCTCTGACAATATTAAGCAAGATAAAGAAATATTTTTATGGGAATCTACTTGTCTAGTTCCATCAATGTTTCTTCCATTGTTTCTTTGGCAACTTAGGATTTTCTTGTTTGATAGCATCCATATAGTTCTATTATGAGACATCTAATACTCTTTGGGCAAGTGAGTATGCCTTTTACAGCACAAAATATAAGTGTGACACATTTACTTTAAGCATACATAATTGCCTTATCTAAATATGTGTAGGAGTTCCAAATCAACAAAACTCATGGAAAAGACTATGTTATGCTCATGCCATTGCTTCATTAAGTATTGATCCTTTAAACAGTCCATGAATAGATGAAATCATAAGGAAAGCATAATCACATAATGCATTTCAAGACGTGTACAATTAAATTAATAAGTAAACAATATAACAAAAAAAAATGTACCTTATATAATTTTTCACCATGTGTATGATTACTTTGAGGTGCTGGACTAATTTTGATGAATTTATGTTCGAGTTCCTTGAGTGCTAGTTCCATCATCTTGATGCCCTCACATCTTATGGAAACATTCATGTGTAATCGAATATTGTCAATCATTCTTCAGAAGTTCCTTGACATGCTTTTGTCATTTGATCATCTCAAATATCACTCTCTATTTAATTTTTATAGAAATTAAGAGAGTGGTTGTTGTGTTCTTTCATCATGTTCATATAAACACTTATGATAATGAAACCTTATAAAACAATTCGTTAGGTTCAACATTTATGTATATATATCACTAATAAATCAGTTTCTCTTGAAAACAAAATATGTTAATTTTAAAATCAGTTTTCAAGAAGGGACTTGACATTGTTCTTTATAAGAAAAAAAAGAAGTCATCTTCTGTTTGGAACAACCTACGTCCCATATGTGCAACAACATAAAATTATACATAATTACCTTATAAGCAAGCTAATGGAGTGAGAGTCTCCTAAAAATCAATACCTTTTTTTTTTACTGGTTGTTCCTTTCAAGAACCAACCTTCTCCGAGTTCCTTTGCCGATGTCATTGATAAATTGATTAAATGAAAGTTGTAGTGCACATAGGAACTCGATGACTGAAATTGGCAATTTCTCTACTACTAGAGAAGTAGTGGAACTTGTTGCATGATATTGATTGATCGAGTTGATCTTTTTAGTTGTCCAAAGTTACAACCATTGTAGGTAGAACCAAACAATATAGTGAATTTTCTCTCATAGAACAATCGTTGTCGAGATATAACGAGGTGTTCCCCCTTAGTTGGAGCCACCTCATTTTTCATGTTTCAAGTAAGCTAGAACATGTTCCTATGGTATTCATGAAAATTGTCCATCTTGAGCTATTTTAATATGAGTAATTTGGAAAAAAATAAAACTCAAGTGTAATACTTTTGTGCAAATTTATGATTAGCAAGTTAGTCTAAATAAATATATACTCAAACATAATAACAACATATAATGTTCCTGAAAAATTTACTTCACGAAAGAAACATGAAACATATATTTTGTTCCATGGAACTTAGGTTAACAAGAATCAAGAACTTGTACATGAAAAACTTTGACACCATAAATTTAATGTCAAATAGTTTATGTACCATTTATCAAGTTACTGTAACCTTGAGTTCGTTGATTGTTCCACCAGATCTTAGGAAGAGTTCCTTTGATCAATGGAACTTATTATTATGCATTTTATAAATATTAAATTTCAAAATAAAACCTATGACACAAATAAGGTTAGTTTGCACAACAATTTAAGGGAAACAGGTTATCAAAAAAATATTCAACATTAATTAACACAAGTAAAATGAGGGAACAACCTTACTAGCATTTCACATGATTGAGTTCCTTTGAGATGTTCAAAGTGACTTCCAATTATATAGTGCATGTGAGTTGATTCGTTGATATGACCCATCATATTTGGAAGGAACTTACATGCTGGTGGAACTGGAACTAGTTTACATCTGAAGTTCCAAGTTCCGAGCCTGAGTTCCTCTTCACTATTCCAACGAATCTAATGGATTTCCAACTCATTTTTCCTTGGTGTAATTCTGATGTTGTTCCTTTACTTCATACACACACTCAATCATGAGTTATAAACCTGTAAAAATCATTTCTCTTCTACTACTTTCCAAAATCATGCATTAGTAATAAATATATTTAGGTAGCATAATTTAGAAGATTAAAGTATACAAAAATTGTATACTAACAGACCTGTAAACAATTCATGGTCTTGGGAACCTGACTTAATTTCAGTTCCTTTCTTTTTAGTAGTAGCATCTTAGAAAATGATTATTTTAAACTGCTAGATCTAAGATTTAACATGCATACATATAATAAATATTCAATATACTCATAATACATGGAAAAATCGTTCTTTGGACAATAAATGATATAACATTAAATTATGCAGCCCAAAGAATAAAGTTCTCTTTGCAGGGAAACCAAGTTCCAAGAGTGGCTATATGCATTGTTCCTTTGTCTTGTTCCTTGAACCATTCAAATAATGCATGAATGCAAAATCAGTTTTAGAATCTGAAATTTGTCTCACAAAAACATGTTTGAGACAATCCAAAATCAATTAAACAAATTTTAAAATATATTTGAACAATTTTCATAAAACGTTGTTAGGAACTTGATTTAAATAAATAGCGTATGCATATAAAGATCTCAAAAATTTAATGTTTACCTTAACTGTATCATTAAGGATCTTTTCGTTGCAGCCTTTATCTGTTCCTTGGAATGGTGCTTAAATGAGTTCCTTTATTCGAAAGTTCCTCTTCGGATTTTGATCCTTGTTCCGATGTGGGGAGCTGATGTAATGTATTTTTATAATGTCGCACCTTCGTGAGTTCCTAAGTATAACTCGTGGGTCAACAATGATCCAGCGAGTTCCTCAATGTAGAACTTAAATTCACAGGAACTCTGACATATTAATGTGCACCTTTGTTTGTTCCTGTACCAATTTCTTTGTCGAGGGAACCCAACAGATTTGGGTCCCTTCTTGTTAGTAGTAACTGTTAAGAAAATAATCAACACAACAACTACTACCAAGATACAATATGCCTTCATATAAATGATATTCAATATATTCATGAAGCATATAAAATAATAGTTTTTAGGCAGAGAAAAAATAAGTAGGATATTTTGTTGCCTAAAAAATAAAAACTCCGAGTTCCACAGATATGCATTTTTCAAAATACGTTTCCTTGACATAATTTTAATGTACTGAAGTTTGAAAAAAAAAAATTGAAGAATCATTTATTAAATATAGATTTTAGATTTTTCAAATTTAATTTTAAATCAAAACAAAACAGAAGTTCCATTAGAAACAATGCAAGGAACACGCAATAAATTAATGTATGCACACAAAGAAGGTCTAAAGGAATAGATATTTACCTTAGAAGATAGCCTGTTACACTTTGGCTGACTTTTATTCAACAATAAAAGTCAGATCTGCCTTGTTCCTTTGAATGGGTAGGATCGAGTTCCTTTCATCAAGTTTCTTGTAATTGTTCCTCCTTCCAGGAACTTAACTCAGCAGGGTTGCCTGCTTATCAGCGAGTTCCGGCTCTGATACCAATTGTTATTTGGATGGAACACTACAAGAGGGGGGGTGAATTGTAATATGGAACTTGCTAGCCAATTTTTGCGGAATTATAAAGAACATAAGCAAGTAGAGAAACAATGCAAGAGAGATTTTACGAGGAAACTTTCCAGGGCCCAACTGGAAAGAAAACCTCGACCCACTAGGGATTTCAACTCAAACTCTTTTCACTATAGGGCAACAACTCAGTTACAATCCTATAAGAAACTTGGCCATTACATGAGTTCCTCTACGAACTCAAGTTCCCAATAGTTGTTCCCTCAAACAACTACGCTCTCACTGACTTCCCTAGAAATCTCTCTTGACTCTTAGACTTCACTCAAAGCCTCTCTGCTTCTCTCTCATAGACTTCACTCAAAGCCTACCCAAATACATATCAGGAACTCACTCACGTTCCTGCCCCATACACATCAGGAACTCACTCAAGTTCCAGCCCAAAACTTGATACAAGAATTCACTCAAACCCTTGACAAATTACCCATTACAAGAGCTCACTCAACCCTTGAACAACTCTTAAAATATTGACATTTGATAATTGATTAAACTCTAATATGTAGAGAGTGAATAACTGTAAAGGAACTCGGAACTGACAGGAACTCGGAACTGCTGGAACTGACTAAAAAACGTGGAACAAATATATCTTCTTTAATTACCTTCCACGTAAACCAGACTCTGTGGAATGACCGAGAAGTCAGACACTCTTGAATGAATGAGAAAGCTCTCCTTTTATAGAGGAAGAAACCTCAACCACTTTCTCCATAATCTTCTCCACTAACAACCACTAAGCCCTTCAATTTAGGCATGATCCCATGACTTTAGTCAGTAGAGAAAATCATGGAGTTAGGGCTAAGCATAATCAGGTTTTCCATGATCTCCTATTATTTCTCCACTAATGTAGTTTTTCCAAAACAACGTAAAACAATGATTTTAATTTTCTAAAACAAAACCTTTTAAATCTGATTTTAATAAAATAGAAAAATAAATTTTATTAAAATAAAATAACTAACAATCAGATTTTATTTTACAAAAAGATTAATTATTTTTTATTTATTAAAAATAAAATTTTAAACACATTAAACTACAAAAGATATTCAAAACAAATCCTAGAATGAATAGGACATTATTAAAAACGAATTTTAAATAATAAATAAATAAATATATGATATAAAAATCAGAATCCTAATTAAAATAAGATTTTATAAAAATTATCTTTTATTTTAAAAACATAAATAAATAGAGTTTTACTAGGAGATAAATACTCAAAGTCAAAGGTAAATCCCTAACAACTAGGAGTGTTAAAAGCCACGTTATTGACACTTAAAATTACCTTAAAACTAGGAGTATTCTAGGAAGATAAACTGACGTTATTTCTCATAAGTTCCGACAAGTTCCTTTTGGCACCGTGTTCCTCAATTATTCAAGTTTCTACATACTTACATGAATCATAGAAAATAAACTCTTATTTTCTTCTTCATGCTTCATGATGCTCCAACTCAAGAGCCTCATGTTGATAGTTCCGCCTCTGGAACTTCTCCATGCTTGTTCCTACTCAGGAACTTTATACTCGTTGTTCCTCGTAGGATCTGCTGAGGAACTGATCTGTTTGTGTTCCTTTGAAGAACTTTGTTGCAGCTTGGATACTTGATTTATTGACTTGAACTCTTCATGTTTGTTTCTTCATCAAACCTATATTTGTTTCGTATACATATTGGAACTCAAACATAGGTTAGTCGTTTGCTAGTTGTCATCAAAACCATAAAGTCAGTGATGACAACCAATACAAGCAAGATGAAGAAAACTAAACTAATAAACAAGTATGCAGTAGTTAAGGACACAAACTCTAAGTCTAATGGTATACTTATATAATTAGACTTCTCTTCTGAAGTTCCCTTCACTTCTTGAGTTCCTTTCAGGAACTTCACTTCTTCTTGTATATATCTTCATAATCTTCCAACTAAATGATCTGTATTAACCGTCATTACTTGTTCATGCACATCTAAACAATACACACATTAGTTAGATAATCATCATTTGTTCATAATCATCAAAACACTATATTACTCAACACCCTCAGATTCTTGATGAGCGTAAAAGGTTCATAGGCTACAAACCTTCTAGCCCAATCATCAGGGATATTGTTCAGCATGAGACTCATAACCTTTTTGAGATCCGCATCCCAGGCGTAAAATCTCTCAGGGGTCATGTCTCTGGCATAGTAGCTTGGCATGGGATGTGACAGTACATACTCAAGTCCATTGAGTTTGACTATTTCAACTAGCTTAGCTTCCCATTCAAGAAAATTTGTCAGGTTCAGCTTGACCATAAGCTCAGAACCCATGATGATGTTTTGATTGTTGTTTGCCATATTAAAACTACAATTGAAAAGAATAAACAAATAAATAACCATTCACAGTTTCTCTTAATAAACTTAAATTCTAGCATACATGCATAATTCAATGTTTATTAAGCATTTTATTCAAATTATGTGTTCCGGTAGGTGTGAATAAAATGATTCCAAGATCCTAAAATCATTGAAGAACTAAGCACAGTTTGTCGACTTAATCCTAGAACATCTTAGGTAAGCAAAAGCCTTTTGCTAATAGTCTAGAAACTATTCTTGGTTGATAGGTACGTCTAAGAACTTATTAGGTAAACCTATCGAATTTGCCACGACATAAAAGAACTCCTTACTTATATCGTTGAGTTTCACCAAAACTAACATGTACTCACAATTATTTGTGTACCTTGCCCCTTTAGGACCAATAAGTAACACCTCGCTGAGCGAAAACTATTACTAGATTGATGTAAAGGATATCCAAGCAAGTGTATATTTTGGCATGGCACCTTTTAATTCAATTTTTAAGTTTGGAACTTAAGGCTCTTACTATGTTGGTTAGATTTTAAGTGAACTAAAATCCTTAATCATGCAACATAATCAAGCTTTTGATCTCATGCATTTTAAGACATATTTAAAACAATAAATAACTTAAAACATGCATAAGATATTTGTGATCTAGTATGGCCCGACTTCATCTTGAAGCTTTGACTTCAAAGTCCGTCTTGAAAATCTCCGTGGGAGGCACCATTTTCTTCAAATAGGATAAGCTATAACTAATTACAACTATTTGATGGTTCGCAGACCATATTTGAATTGAAAAATAACTTTGGTACTTTAGACCAATTACATTCAAATTAATGGTACGCAGACCATATTTTCTATCCTATTTGGCCATACTAGTCACTTCATAACCTGCAAAACAGTACATATACAATATATACCATTCACCCATTCATTATCATGAATGGCCCACATAGCTGGTTAGTAAAACACATTATGCATCACGTAAACATTTGCAGCAATTAATCAAGGGCACCAATAATCTACCAATTATTCAGTCCTTATTAATTCTAATCAAGTTGTTTTAACCTTAAGGATTTGTAGACCTAATCAAGAGTTTATGACTAAAAAGCGCTCCCACTTAAACCAATAAATTCATATGCTTTACCAATTTTAAACATAAAAATGTATTTCTAGTCTAACCGGAAACATACAAATTTAATTAAAATTTAAAGCTCATATAAATTTATAATTGAATCCAAAAAGTTTAATTTAATTTCAGTCGCATTTAAATTAATTCATGATTTTAATTTTAGTAAAATAATTAGAATAAATAACATTTATTATAATTATAATATTCAAAATTAAAATCCAAGAAAATAATTTAAATTATTAATTTTAAAATTAATTAAAATTACGTGAACTGAAATTTTCAAATTAAACATTCAAAACGATCTAATCGTAACGCAAACACCCTACGCGTAGCACGCCCATGGGCCGCACGCACACAGCCATTGCTGGCCATGTGCGCGCAGCCCATGCGCTCGTCGCATAGCTGCTGCATCCCTATCGCAAGCCTCCGCACGCATTGGTGCTCGCTGCGCGCGCCAGCGCTCATCGCACGCGGGCTATCGCTCGCAGTGCGCGCGCGACATCGCTCGCTGGGCGCGCGACATCGCTCGCTGGGCGCGCGACATCGCTCGCTGGGCGGGCGACATCGCTCGCTGTGCGCGCGAGCAATGCTAGGCGCAGCGCTCGTGGCACGCGAGCTTGCGCTCGCTGCGCGCGAGGCTGCGCGCTCTTGTGCGAGGCAGCGCGCGTTGTGGCGCAGCTCGCTTGCTGCCCACACGCGACTGCCTTGGCTCGCCCTACGCCCATGCCCATTCGTCCATTGGTCGTGGCACACGACACAAGGCAGGGCTGCTGCCTTGTGCTCGTGCACTACGCCCTTGCTCATTGCATTCGTGCCGCATGGGCGACGAGCTCCCTTGCTCGTCGTCGCATGCCCGCATTATACAACACCCCTTAAGGGTAACACGAAGCGTCCATTGCTTCGTGCGTGCAAGTTATATGAACGAATCGCATAAAAATTTAAAATTTATATTTAAAATTAATGACAAATTAATAAATAATATTAATTTCATAATTTTAGGGCGAAAAAATCGAAAATTTATTATCCAATTGATTTCCGATTGTTATGGATTCAAGTCTAGGTCATAAAAATTTAAAATTTATCGTAAATTTACAATTTTTATGGTGGTTTTTAATCATAGGTTTCTAATTAAATTACAATTAATTATGAAAATCAAATTAATTCTAAATTATTCTAATTTTCAACAAATTAATCATAATTACAAATTAGATTGCATAATTAACAAGACTAGGCATTCAAACTTGTTAAACATATGCAGTAGGTCAATCAAAAATTCAAGATTTATCAACAAGAATCGCAAATATTTAATTTAACATCTTAAATTTACGAAATTTTGCATTCGAAAAACTAAAACCTTCGAAAAGTCATAGTTAGGCTTCGAATTTGAGAATTCTGGGTTCGGCAGAAAAATACTATTTTTGTCAAAATTTTAGAATGCCTTTTACATGCGGAATTGACACAAAAATCACTCAATTCGGATGAGTAACGAAGAAACTGCCGAAAAACTGCGTACGTATAATTAAATAAACGCAATTTGTAATTAATTAACAATTACGAAAATTAATCACCCCTTTTAATTCTTGCAAATTTGTAATATTTAACCATGTTCATGCAATTTAGATTATGAAAATAATAAGGGGCTCGTGATACCACTGTTAGGTTATGATACATATGACAATTCATAAATCATGCGGAAAAACCATAAACCCAGGAAAACATATTATTTACACATAATCATTTAGCATAGATTAGATGCATACTCTTTGTTGCGTGCCTTCCCTAGCTGCGCCCGAACCGAACAAGAACAAGTCTTTAGGACTCCAAGTGTCGTCCCTCCGTAGATAGTCCACAGCACGTCCGGATCCGCCTTAAGATTGACCAACTAGAATCGCCCTTAAGGTACTATTATTTTCGGCACTTTATAGGCAAATGTGTGACTGAATTTTTCTCTCAAAAACTCACTTTGAATACTTTGAAACTTGTGTTATAAATTGTGAGCCCTAGCCTCATATTTATAACGGTATGGAAAGGGAATCGAAATCCTATTCAGATACAAATTAATTAAACCTAGAATCCTACAAGAACTCTAATTTAATTAATTTATCAAATAGAATTAGGAATTTAATCATTAACCGAACTCTGCATGTTTTAGGAAACGTGCATGAACACAAACACTTGCACACACACGCACGGCAGCCACGATGGGCCACATGCGTGCGCGCGAGCAGCAGCCCACTCAGCGCCCGCGCGCGCTGCGCGCTGCGCGTGCTGTGCGCGCTGTGCGCTGCGCGTGCTTGTGCGCGCTGTGCGCGCTGCGCGCTTCGCGCAGCCTGCTGGGCCTGGCCTTGCGCTGGGCCTGGCGTGGCTGTTTGTGCGGCGCGCTTGGCTTGCTGGGCGATGGCCTGGCTTCGTGCTGGGCCTCGTCCGGCAGGCCTCGTCCGATGCTTATTCGTACGATGCGCTTCCGATTAAATTTTCCGATTCCGGAATTCATTTCCGATACGAACAATATTTAATATTTCCGATTCCGGAATTAATTTCCGTTTCGAACAAATATTTAATATTTCCGTTTCCGGAATTATTTTCCGATTCCGGTAATATTTCCGATTTTGACAATATTTCCGTTTCCGGCAATATTTCCGATTCTGGCAATATTTCCATTTCCGATAATATTTTCCGACACGTACCATGTTTCCGTTTCCGGCAACATCTACGACTTGGATAATATTTATATTTCCGATACGATCCATATTTCCGTTTCCGGCAATATCATCGTTTCCGGAGTATTCATTCCTTGCCTGTGACGATCTTAGCTCCCACTGAAACCAAGATCCGTCGGTTCCGAATATTCATAGATGGAGTATTTAATGCTATTAAATACTTGATCCGTTTACGTACTATTTGTGTGACCCTACGGGTTCAGTCAAGAGTAAGCTGTGGATTAATATCATTAATTCCACTTGAACTAAAGCGGCCTCTAGCTAGGCATTCAGCTCACTTGATCTCACTGAATTATTAACTTGTTAATTAATACTGAACCGCATTTATTAGACTTAACATAGAATGCATACTTGGACCAAGGGCATTATTTCCTTCATCAGAGGCATTCGGATGTTGATAGGGGAGTTGTCCCCTCTACTTATGATGAGCCTACCAAGCATTGTACTCTGCTAGAGGTATGGGCATCCATATGCCTTTTACGCCTCCCCCTGGTGTCCATTTAGGAGTGAGTAGCTCCCAGCCTTGGAGCATAGATCCTTGGTCTTGTTGGTATGAGATGGAGCGGAGGGGCCAGGCCTATGATTTTCAGGTGCAGCGCCGGTTTATGACGACCCAACAGCCTTATCAGTATTCCCCCTATCAGCAGGGAGCTCAGCGGCCTTCCGGTACCCTTCGTATTCCTGAGCAGGATCCAGCTACCCCTGGGACAGGGCTAGACCAGGATCTGGAGCGGTACATGAGCCGGAACAGGAACAAGGAGCTTGTGATTTATATCGTGGCTGATGTTGACTCGGATTGAACCTGCATGGTAGCGAGTCCTAGCTTTGCCTTTGTTTGGCTTTTGGATGATGATGTTTGTATGGATAGCTGTAGTTGTATTTTGGATTTGTATGGTTGGATTTTGTATGATTTGAATTTGGATTTTGTATGTTTTGAACTGGTATGATTCGAATTGGTATGGTTTACATTTGTATGTGTTTGTATTTGTGTGGTTTGAATTGAATTTCGTATGCGTTGTGTGTGCTTTTGAAATTTGTGGCTCTATGTATGCATGCAAAATGAAAAATATGCCTATTTTTTCGGGTGTACATACCCACTATAAGCCCCCACTTTGACTGAGGATTTTTGGTTAGAAAAACGCAAGTCAAAGTATATTCAACTCTTGCTTATACACATGCTGATTCTAGAAAAAAAATTGCCCATTTTTTCGGGTGTACATACCCACTATAAGCCCCCACTTTGACTGGGGTTTTTCGGTTAGAAAAAGCGCAAGTCAAAGGATATTCAACACTTGATCCATGCATATGCTGACTCGACATAGGACGCCGATATAGGAATTGAATGCTTTGAATTTTGAACAAATTAACACGAAATTGACCCGAAATGAGCCGAGTGCTGATTCGGACATCTTGAAATTGCGCGGCTTGCGGCTTTTGGAATCTTCAGCTTGAATTGTTGGGGCCGATCTAGCTGCACAAAGCTATAAAGAGCGCGTACTTGGAGCCATAAAGTGGACGTTGAGCTCGTCCTTCTTGCAGGCCCTGCGTCTGGCGCAGGCTTGGGCGCCCAGCACTGGTGGTCCTTTCGAGTACCACCATAAGTGCTTGCTTTTGTATAAATAGGGAGCAATCCGTAACATATTTCTTGCACCGATCCTTCTCTTCTCTCTCTAACTCTCTACTTCTTCACAAAAAGAAAGCAAATGGCTATCTCCTTTGAAAATGCCTTGAACTCTTGGCTTGGTTCGTTAGGCAGGCTGGAAAAAAGGGAGTTGGACGACATGCATCTTGGGGTGCTCGTTTCCCTTCGGTTTGTGAAACTCGACATGTATTTCATTCACGCTGCTTCGGAGACTTGGGATCTGATCACTACTAGAAATAAACACATTAACGACAACCAAATAACGACAATGTGGAAAATATTGTCGCAATAACTAATATATAGAGGCGCGGTTAATCCAATTTTAAATTTTATGAAAAATAAAAAAAGCGGAATTTCATTTGTTTTCCCTGTTCGTCGTCTTTGCTTAGATAACAAAGGCTTTAAAGTTTATTATAACCCATTTCTAATCCTTCTAGAGGTGAACCCTAGCCACCGTATCCATCTCTCCTCTTTTGCACAACTTCGTTGATTTTTTCAATCTCAATCTTCTTCCCCAAAATCGAGGATTTGAGGATCTAATATTAAAATTGAGAAGGAAACAGTAATCGAATTCCATAGTCACCTGATCCAGGTAAATCAATGGTTGTCTTGATTTCTTTCATTGCTTAACTCTTTCGAATTCAGATTGTTGTTGATTCCGTTAATAATTTCCTATTTTATAGCATTTGGGTTTTGTGTGTTTATTTAACCTGATTTGTTATCTTTTTCCTGTTTTGTTGGTGGGTTCTCCTTTGAAGTTTCTTGTAAGGTACTGTTTTGAGTTCTGGTAGTCTCTAATTCCTGGGATTTAATTTGAATTTCTTTTACTGGTTTACGAAACCGTATTCGGCATCTCAAGTTATAAGAGTTGTTAATCTGGAGTAATTTTTCCCCAAATTTTGTGGGTACTGTTCAATCGAATTTCTAGAAATTTCGATTGAGCCTCTTTTCTTCATTTGCGACTGATTAGTCGTTCTCTTTGTTCGTTACTGCAAATTCAGATCAATTTGCAGCTTGATTCTTGTTCCATATTTTTGAGGGTTTTCTTTTGGATTCTTGATCGATTTGTAGAATTTTATTGAAGAAATTGGTGAGCTCTTTAATGGCGACTTCGTCTTCTGGAGAACAAAGTGTTCCGCAACATCATGTGCAGATTACGGGTAGTGGTGGAGTTCATGTTGCTGCATTTGTTAATAGTGCAGGTATCAATTCTAATTGTCCTACTTCTTGCAATTTGGCTTATGGTGATAGTTAGATTGTTGAATAAGAATTGTTGATCTTCTTCACAAGTTATTGCTGTAAACTTGGAATTGTTGTGAAATTGAAATTAGTATATGAATATGATGATCAGTAGCTCATGTTAGAGTCATGATTGTAAAAACCTATTGGTATTTTCAAGGAGAAGCCATTAAAGTAGCAGACATGAGAAAACTGGTATGTCATATATTGAATTTCGTTTGAGTATAATTCCCATAATTCTGTTTATAAATTCAAACAATGTTGTTCCTTAAAACATGTTTATTTGAATTTTCCAATGTAGAAATTTATTATTTAATTCTGATAATTGTTAAGAAAGTTTGGCAAAGTGTTCATTACATATCCAATTCGGGCGAATTCCACCAATATTCCCCCCAAATTAATGTGTCGTATATTCTAAAAAATAATACTTAGTACACAATTGATAATAAAGTTAGAATGACATTTAAAGTTCTATATATCTAATTAATCCATATCAAGAATTTTTAATTTTGTTAGATTCTAATACACTCCGTAGAAATCGAGTTTACCAAAACCTATAACTTAACTCAGGAAATAAATAATTTTGATATCATGATTTTCATGTTCTAGTCATAACTAAATATGCTTCTATTTATGTTCTGTTCCATAAGTTAAAATATTTTTATTATTCGATAATCAGAATGGTGGTGAATAAGTTTTATGATTCTAGAGATAATAACCATTATGATTCTAGGGAGGTTCTTTTGTAATCAATAGGGAGTTAAGTAACTTGCTTTGTTGCAGGTTGGAGATGTCAATGTGAAGTCCGGATTTCTAGAATGACAATGACAATAATTCTACTGGGCTACTGATAATCTGCTCAAGTATTTCTCCTCAGGTCTAATGCTCACCATTCAGAACCTTTTCTTCCATTTTTTAACTTCCAAGCGTGGAAAAATTGTAGACTTTTGGGCATCATTGGTTAATTTTGAAGTCTAAAACAGAGGAATACATGATGTATTACTTATGCTATGGTTTATATACAGAGTATATGATCTTATATTTTATTTCTATTAACATTACTACTTACAATTTCCGATTTCTTTTACATTTGTAGGTATTTTACATTTTAACAAGGGAGCTGACATCAAGCCGTCAACAACTCGCTTTTTTACCACCAAATCATTTGATGTACTTATTATGTATTTTCGGGCTAATGTAGGAGAAAGAAGTCTATGTCAAAAGTGTCTTGTGTTCAAAATAGAAGCAAGTGCCAATACTAGTCATTTGTGGTATTAGTATTGACATACTCTATATAGGTACTAAAAATAATTGTATTGGGTGATTTGTCCAATTTGATCACAAGACGGTGGAGCTAACAGTAGAACTAAGACTGGGTGTTAGATCTTTTTTTTTCTTTCTTCGATTAGTGAAATGGAGCGAGATCTTTAATTTGTATTTCCATATTTTGGCTATTAATAAAAATATTATTTTTTCTATTGGTTTTATACGAATCGTTTAAATTTGTTACTTTTGATTTGAATCAGTAATGAAATATTTTAAGCGGTGTTATTGTTTTTAGATGCTAATTCAATTTCGCTTACTATTTGAACTTCTTTTTACGTCAACTTAGTTGGTCATTATTTTCTATTTGTTCGACGTTATATCATGATTAATAACGGCAAGAAATTGAGTCGTCGTAATAAGTTAACGACGGACGAAGTATATTGTCGTTAATAAGTAACGACGAACACATGATTTCGTCGTTTAAAATTCACGACGAACATCGTCGTTATAACTAATAACGTCGGAAGCTGTTACGACAAAACCAACGACGAACTTGGTTCGTCGTTAAAGGTTTTAACGACGACTTTTTGGCCTTATAACGACGAAAAAGTTCGTCGTTATAAACCCTTTTTCTAGTAGTGGATCCACCACGTCTTCCGCTTTGGAAATAACGAGGTATGTCCCCTCCCTAAGGAATTCAGTGCTATATTGGGGTGGCCCTTTATGATGGAGCCTTGCATGCCTACTGTTGAGGAACACTTTTTCTTGGCTTTTGAGAGGTATATGGGCCTGAAGCCCCCGCTTTTGAGTGGTGTTGTATACGGCCGAGGGGTGGATTTGTCCCTACTTGTTCCCTATTTTGCTGGTCCTGATGTCCCCAAGGTCTACCGCTTGAGGGCCTTGAGTTTTTGTATCTTTGCTCGCTTCCTCTTTTTAAAGCAGGGGCTCGGCAATGGCGATGCCTCCGTAATAGAGATTGTGGAGCAGTTTGCTAGTGGTAGGGACCCAATGCCGCTTGTGATTGGCGAGACCTTGATGGGCCTTGATATGCTGAAGTCGGACCCCTCTTTTATGCTGTTGGGAAGTCCGGTGCTACTCCAAGTAAGAATCTGGAGCTTTTGTATTTTGAGATTTGTACTTGGTAGGCTATAATAGGAAGGGGTGTACTGTGCGGCCCATGATGTACGGCCGACTTTCATTGGACGAGTGGCGCTGCGCACTCTCGGCTATTGGATCTTGTCTCAGGTGGGTAGTTCCTTAGTGGGGAATTTCCGCTATGAGACATGCACCTGGCTCTAATGCCTTGAGAGTGCCTAGCCTTACAATGTTAGTCTTCTACTCGCCTGCTCGAGTGATGAGACAATATGGGTTGAAGCAAGAAATCCCGGATTGTGCTGAGGAGCATCCGAAACCTGTTGTACTGAATGCTAATCGTCTTGAAGTTTGAAGGCGGTATTGGGTTGCCAAACCATTCTTGAGTATTCAATTCCCACCCGAGTATGCTACTGTGTCTGCGGGGTATATTATATGGATGAAAGGTCCAAGTTAGAGGGACATTTCTCTCTCCGGGCCAGCGGGAGCCCGAGGTTCTAGAGCTAGACGCCTTGCATCAACTGACTATGAGGAAGGTGACGGGAGTGTGGCCCGTCCGGTGCTTGATCGTTCTGGGTCTAAAGGAGGTTCGTCATCCTCCCTTCTTGGAAGACTAGCAATTTCCTTCTCCCGCCGCTTGGGCAAGGGGAAGATTGATGAATGATTGCAAGGAAGGGCCAGGGGATATAGTACTCAAGGTGTCGAAACTCAAGAGCATAGTCACCCAACCCCAAATCTTTGTAGGCAATGTGTTTGAAATTGTATTGGTATGAGATGTGTTTAGAGTGTGTTTAGAAAGAAGTGTTTAGAAAGTTTGTTTAGTGGAAGTGAAAAGGCTTTGAACTTTGCTTCACTTAATTCCAACCTTGTAATCGAATTAGCTTTCATGGAGGCTTTAGAGCCAAATAAAAGTTATTGTGTTATAAATTCCGCTTGAACATGCTTTGCATTTTATTTGCACATTTGGAATAAGAACAACAACACTAATTAAATTTTGAACTTTGATTTGATTTTTAGGATGCCCTTAATTGAGGAAATTTTGCATTTTTTTGTATTAAATTGGTCGGGCCTCGGAATGAGGTTGCCTACGTGTCCCGTTAAGGAATCAGGCTGAACGTAGTTCTAACATACAGAACTTTTCGAATTTGAATTTTGAATTTTGAATTTAGACATAGAACTTCTTGAGCTGATCTAGGTTCGTCAAAGAACGAAACTGAGTCCCATCGACCTCTGTTAATTTGACTTCTCCTCCGGAAAGGATTTTCTTGACAATGTATGGCCCGACCCAGTTGGGTTTGAATTTTCCTCCTTGGGTCCACGACGCTCTTGCGAAGGGCTTTCAGGACAAGCTCGCCTTCTTTGATGTTTCGGGTTCTGACCCTCTTGTTGAAATGTCTGGCCACTCGGCGCTGATAGACTTGTACATGGTGAGCGGCTTGAAGCAGGCGCTCATCGAGCATGACTAGCTCGTCATATCTTACTTGTACCCATGCAGCTTCTGGGATTTTTCTTTCGAGTACTATCCTTAGAGAAGGTATCTCTAGCTCAATAGGTGGTACTGCTTCCATTCCATAGACCAATGAAAATGGGGTTGCGCCAGTTGAAGTGCGGATTGAAGTTCGATACCCCCACAATGCGAAGTGCGGCTTTTGGGGTCAATCTTTGTAGTTGGTTGTCATTTTCATGATGATGGTTTTGACATTCTTGTTGGCTGCTTTGACTACCCCATTAGTTTGCGGGCGGTAAGGCGAAGAACGGTGATGTTGAATTTTGTACTCGTTTATAGATCTTCACACTCTCCTTGGAAATAGGTTCCCTGGTCACTAATGAACTCGTGAGGAACACTGTATCTGTATATGATGTTTTCTTGTATGAACTGGGCCACTTGCTTGGAACCCAATACTTTGAATGACCTGGCCTCGACCCGCTTGGTGAAATAATCGATTGCGACCAGTATGAATTCATGACCCCCAGTGCCTGTTGGAGTGATTTTTCCAATGACGTCGATACCCCAAGCTGAGAATGGCCACGGTTATGATTGAGAATATAGCAAGCATGGGGGAATGTGCTTCAGGTTCGCGCACTTTTGACAGATAGGACATTTCTTGACGAAGAAGTAGCAATCCCGTTCGAGGGTGGTCTTGTAATACCGAGCCCTGGTGACTTTGAGGGCCAACATCTTTCCATTCATGTGAGTACCACAGTGTTAGGTTATGATACATATAAAGAATATATATTTCATGCGGAAAAACCATAAAGCCAGGAATCCAAATTAATTGCCACATAACAATTAGCATAATTTAGGATGCATACATAGCGTGCCTTCCCTAGCTGCTCCCGAACCGAACAAGAACAAGTTTAGGACTCCAAGTTTAGTCCCTCCATAGATATTCCACAACACGTTCGGATCCGCCTTAGATTTAATTAACTAGAATTCAACCTAAGGTTTTAAGTTATTCGAATAATTGTGGCAAATTATTATCTTAGCTTTAACCTTAAAACTATATGAATATTTGAATTGGGTGATTATAAATTGTGAATGCCATCACCTATTTATAGGGTTGGAATAATGGAATTAGAAGTCTACTAGGTTTCAATTAATCTAATCCTATTATATATAATTAGACATTAATTAAAACTGATAAGTTAATGTTTAATTCAACAACTAACTCTAGTAACTTTAGGAAATTAATCTTTAATCTAATCCTAATTGCTTAAGGATTCGATGTATGCACGAACTCAACGCACACACGCACGCACAGCCCACAATCGTTGAGCGCACGCGCGCGCAGAGCAGGCTCGGCCCACAGCGCTGCTCGCAGCCCATTGCTTGGGCGCGCCAGTTGCCTTGCTTGCTGGGCCTGGCCTTGCGTGCTGCTTGGCTGGGCCTGCGTGCCTTGGCGGGTTGCTGTGTTGCCTTGCGCGCATGGGCTAGCTAGGCGCAGGAATGGCTTCGTGCTGGGCCTTGTGTCTAGCAAGCTCGTCCGATGTTTATTTCGTACGACGCGCTTCCGATTAGATTTCCGATTCCGGAATTCATTTCCGATTCGAACAATATTTAATTTTTTCGATTCCGGAATTAATTTCCGTTTCGAACAAATATTTAATATTTCCGATTCCGGAATTATTTTCCAATTCCGATAATATTTCCGGTTCCGACAATATTTCCGTTTCCGATAATATTTTCGATTCCGGCAATATTTCCATTTCCGATAATATTTTCCGATACGTACCATGTTTCCGTTTCCGGCAACATCTACGACTTGGATAATATTTATATTTCTGATACGATCCATATTTCCGTTTCCGGCAACATCATCGTTTCCGGAGTATACATAATTTGCCTTTGACGATTTCAGCTCCCACTGGAACCGAGATCCGTCAATTCCGAATATCCATAAATGGAGTATTTAATTCACTTAAATACTTGATCCGTTTACGTACTATTTGTGTGACCCTACGGGTTCAGTCAAGAGTAAGCTGTGGATTAATATTATTAATTCCACTTGAACTGAAGCGGCCTCTAGCTAGGCATACAGTTCACTTGATCTCACTGAATTATTAACTTGTATAATTAATTAATACTTAACCGCATTTATTAGACTTAGCATTGAATGCATACTTGGACCAAGGGCATTATTTCCTTCACGCAGACCCCGCATGCACTGTGTCCATGACTCTGTGCTTCATGTTTTTCAACGCATCGGAGATTGGGGCCGTTAGGGTACCTCTTGTATAGAATGCCGCCTTCTAGGACGAAGTTAGCTGATTGTAGGCGTAAAGCCCTTTGACTTGTGCTTGAAAAATGCGGTGGATATTCAGAATTTTGTAGATACCTTTGGATGTCTGTAAACCAAGGCTCATCTTCAGGCTCGGCGCCGTCAATAGCATGGACATATGTTGCTTCTTGACGCGTTTCAATTGTACCACATTTCAGCCATGCCATTTGTAATTTTGATCATTGATGCCAGTTTTTCCAGTGCGTCGGCGAATTGATTCTCCTCTCTTGGGAGGTATGTGTAACGAAGCTCTTCTACTTCCTCAGACAGCTTCTCGAGATAGGACTGGTATGGGCCTAGGCTTTTGCTTCTGACTTTCCATTTGCCGGAAATCTGATTGATGATTAAGGAGGAATCCCCATATACTCGAAGTTTCTGGACGCCCAATGCATAATGCATGCTTCATATTAGGCCGCATTGTTTGTAACATTGAATTGTAATTTTGCTGATATGGGAATGTGAGTGACGTCCAGAGCTACTAGGATTACCTAGACACCACATCCATTTTAATTTGAGGCACCGTCAAAGTGCAGCGACCACCGGTCATCGCTTGTCATTAGGATTTTTTCATCGAGTAGATCGTAATCCTCCTCTTCTGCCTCGATGGGACAGTCGGCTAGGAAGTCTGAAACTGCTAAACCCATGATAGACATTTGAGATCAAATTCTGCTAACATAACCAACCATCTGGACAACCGTCCGTTGAGAGCCGGCTTTTCGAATAGGTACTTGAGAGGATCTGATTTGCCAATCACATACACCGCGTGGGAGAGCATGTAATACCGGAGTTTCTTTGTGGCCCAAACCAAGGCGATACTGAGTCTTTCGAGTTGAGTATATCTGGTTTCGTACTCGAGTAACTTCTTTCTTAGATAGTACACTACGTTTTCTTTGCCTTCGATCTCATGGGCGAGCATGGCCCCTACTGCCGAGTCAGTTGTTGTAAGGTAAAGCCTGAGGGGAGCCCCCAGTATCGCTGGCTTCAACACTAATGGATTTGAAAGATAGCTCTTGATAGTTTCAAATGCATGTTGACAGTCTTCGTCCCATACCTTGGGCTCACTCTTACGGAGTTTTCGGAATACTATCTCACAAATCATGGTGAGTTTTGAGATGAATCTGCTGATGAATTGTAACTTGCCAAGGAAACCTCGAATTTCTTCTTCATTCGCTGGCGGTTTCATGTCTACGATGGCCTTGATTTTTGAAGGATCAGCCTCGATGCCCCAAGAACTGATGACATACCCGAGTAACTTGCCTGACGTTACCCCGAATACGCATTTTTGAGGATTGAGCCTCGTATTTTATTGCCTAAGCCTGTTGAATAATTTTCGAAGTACTGTTGTATTCTCATGTCGCTCTCTGGATTTGACTATCATATCGTCGACATATACCTCGATTTCTCTGTGAATCATGTCACTCATAATGGTTGTGGCTGTTCTTTGATACATAGCCCCCGCGTTCTTCAGTCCGAATGGCATATCTTTATAGCAATAGGTACCCCACTGAGTAATGAAGGTTGTCTTCTCCATATCTTCCTCTGCCATGGGAATCTGATTGTACCTTGCGTACCTGTCCATAAAAGAGAGTAAGGCATGATTTGCTATGTTGTCGACCAAGATGTCAATGTGAGGCAATAGAAAACCGTCTTTAGGGCTAGCCCTGTTAAGATCTTTGTAATCAACGCACATTCGAACTTTGTCGTCTCTCTTTGGAATTGGGAGGACATTTGCAATCCATTCTGTATAATTGGCTTCTCGAATAAACCCGGCCTCTAGCTGCTTAGAGACTTCTTCTTGAATTTTGAGGGAAACATCTGGTTTCATATGACGGAGTTTCTGCTTGATGGGCTTTGAACCTGGAATAAGGGGAATTGTATGCTGACCAATGCTTGGATCAACCCCTGGCATATCATGATAGGACCATGCGAAGAAGTCTATGTACTTTGAAAGTAGCTCGATGAGATCGTCCCGCTCTGCTTGAGATAGAGTTAAACTAATCTGAACTAGTTTTGGATCACTGCTATTAGAAAGGTTAACTTTTTCTGTTTCCTCAATTATGGGCGTCCTATTTTCATGGTTTTCGATAGCTTTTAAGATTTCAAGGTCAGTTTCTTATGAAGCAAAGTTGTTTTGGATTAGGAATGTGTTTTGAATTTGGACTTGAAGAGTAGGAGGAAATTGAAGTATTATTGAAATTAGAAATCATTACATAAAAATTTTTAACTTGAAGTTCGGCCTTTAAAGGCTCTTGATTGATGCAAGACTCTTGCCGTAGACTCTAAGACTCATCACTAGACTCGAAAATTGAAAGACATACTCTAGACTTGAACATAAGAAACTAATCATAGAGATAGTTCTCGGGGTAATCCCAAACGTCCTCATCACCATCATCATCGTAGACAACGTTGCATCCGCAGATTTTTAAAATTTGATCCCAGACTTGATTCCAGGTACTGTATGGAAATGCAGCAAAGCGGCTCTTGCACTGAGTATTGAGGCCTAGGAGAAACATTTTCACCATCTTCCCTTCAGGTAGCTCAGGTTGGACTCCACCAGTAGAGGCATTCCACCTATAGTAGTACTCTTGAACACATTCGTTCTTTTCTTGGTGCAGGGCCGGTGCATGCTTGACAGAAGTGTTATTGTAGCTGGAGCCCTTTGGTGTAAGACAGGCAGGTTCATTTATCATCTCCTCGAACTAAGGTTCCCCGAATAGGAGGTCGAAGTCGGCTGGTGTATCGATGACCAAGAACTCAGCATTGTTGTAGTAATTCTCGAAAGAGAAGACCAGATCGAGGACCCCCAGGATCTTGTATGTGATGCCATGGAATTTGACGGTCCGCTCTGTAGTCAGCATCAGGTCCTACTCGAAGAAGCCTAAAGCTTTCAGGGTTGCTAGGGGACAAATGTTTTCTTGGATGTCAGTGGTTACCCTTGGTTCGGGGAACACCCAATCTTGAGTCTGTGGAATGAGATGGTAGAAGCTTGGAATCATCAGCTCGAAGCTTGGCTTGTACATTGTAGAGATTAAGTTGAACGGGAAGTCTTCCCCTTCATCCTCATAGTCATAGGAGATAGCTTGTAGTGTAGGAGATTGCTTGGCTCCTGGAGGTAGGGGAAAAGTCTTGTTGTCGACCATGTTCTGGATTAGATGCTTGAGCTTAAAGCAGTTCTCAATGTCGTGCTCGTTCCCCTGGTGGAACTTGCAATAGGCCTTGGGGTCCCAGTTTTGGACCTCTTGTCAGCTAGAGGATCTGGTGTAGGCCCAATGGGTGTGATGACTTGCTTCTCGCCAATCGATCAAAGGCGTCGCTATAGGACATCCCAATATTGGTAAAAACCCTTTGAGGCCTCCTCTGGAAATCACGCTAATTAGTATTGTTCTTGAAGTTGCTTGGTTTCGGACCTTGAGGAGCTTCTAGAGTGTTGACCTCGTGGACCTTATGTGTTGCTTCAGTTTTCTTGCCCTTCCACTTCTCAACTTGTGGAGTTGGTGCTGCAGTTGCTTTCATGAGGTCTTCTTCTATGTCAACCCGGTGTCATATGTTCTCTTGAAACTTCCCAATCCCAGATACTTCATGTGGGTGTGAGGGGGTCGAAAAAGCACGAGGCTAATGCGTGACCTCGTCCCTCGTGGGTGTGACGATTCTTTTTATTCAATCAAGTGTAATTGGATTTCCTGTGAGTTTACACCCAATTGACTAGTAATATAGGAGTCGCCATTCAGTTTTTAACGACAATGAGAAAAACTGACAAAACCCGGTTATCGTGACATAAAGGGAGTGCAATTATGTTTGACCACGACGGCCGTAGGTTCTCTTGTGATCCCTGGTGTGGGGATCTCTCAACATACACCCGCAAGGTAAAGATTGAGGGTTCGGGGGACTGTAACTACCGAGAGGAGTACTTCGCTCGTCGATAACTCCAGAGGCAGTATATCCATACTAGCTCAGCATAAATAATTGAAGGGACATACGTTAACTATTAAACTAATCTGAGTTGATTTTAGCAATATGCAACATATAATACTAGATCGATCGTGATTATCTGATTTAAATAGTATTAAGGGACCTAGCATGATAATCCAATTTCCCGAAAATTATTATATTTGTTAGGCGTGATAGAACAATCAGATTTAGTTAGTTTAACAGTTCATAAAAAGGGCGAGGAAAGCAGTTAAATCATCGAAAAGGGACACATTACGACGCACCCTTGAGAGGTGCGTCACGGTTCTCAAAAAACAAACCACTTTGACTTTGCTATTTCTCCTTTTTATTTAACGAATCTCAAATTATGGGACAGGATACGTTCTGTTCGATTTATGGATCGATTGCGACAGAACGCGTGAACAGTTTTGAAGCGTGAGGCTTAGGCTAAGGGTTGGTGTCAATACTCAGAATATAATTGTGTGTTGTTGTGTTCCCTTCACGTCGAATTTAGGGGTCTATTTATAGGGAAGAGTTCGTGGAAAGATAGAATTGCAGAGTTCTAATCCACAAAGAATTAGGAAAAAACACGTACCCAGGTATTTTCAGCGCCCAGGCCTGGGCGCCGAAGATTTCGGCGCCCAGAGCCAGGCGTTGAAAATAGGGTCTGGGCTGTTTTCTTTAGTCAGATTCGGATTCCTGAAATCCGTAGAGTTTGAGACTTAATCGAGTCTTTTAGCGCGTATCAATTTTATGACGGAATGCGTCTGGGCCCGTTACGAACTCTAGGCTCGTTAGGATTTTAATTAATACGTAACTCTTATTTCCGAATCTTATTAGGAATAGGATTCTTGCAGTTTTCTATCTCATTTGGGATTTATGTTGGAGTGCAACACCTAATTCTGACAGGTTTCTATCTTTTATGACTTGCCACTTTTAGAAGCTACCCTTTACGGCAGTTACTATTTTTAGCAGGTTTCCATAAATAGCAGGCTTTGGGTGAAATGAAAAGGGGAATTGAGATTCGTTTATTTTATAGGAGACGCGTTGTCAAATGAAGATTTATGCTTTCATCATCGAACCTTTCCCTTTCGGGAATGGGGACAAAAGTAGGTGTCTACAGTTAGCCCCCACTTTGACTGAGTCTTGGAGTAAGACGATGGTCAAAGTATTAGACGGAGTGCGTCACACAAGCCATGGTGTATGTGACCTGTTTTGCGAGGGTCTCACGAGCCCCCGAGTGATAACATTTGACTTAAGGGTCATCACTTGAAGGGTCAACATATCCCTCACGTGTCATTGGGATTTGTCAACTGATAGTATAGAAACTTCCTCACTTTGTCATTGGAAGGATCTAAAGGTGCGTAGAAACTCCCTCACTTTGTCATTGGGAGTAGCTACAGATGTTTTCAAAATCAAAGCTATAAAGTGTAATTGGGCCTGGCGAAGCCCAATCACGAGGTAAAAAATGTTTCTAAAGATTCTCATTTTCAGGGCTAGCTAAACGAGAAAACCCCCTTGTTTTTATGGGACGTAAAACGAAGGAAAATCCAGCACATCGCTCTTTTTTGGAAAAAACGAAAAACCAATCCTTTTAATTTTTGGAAAAGGGAAAACCAGAAAAAGTTATCGCTGCAGCGACTAAGGACCTGCACGGTTAGTGATGCAGACCCTGCCGGCTAAAGATGGCGAGCCTGTCCGCAAAGGGTGGACACCCCGTCCGATAGAAGTGGACGAATCTGTTTTTCAAATTTGAAAATAAGGACCTACACGGTTTGTGACGTAGACCCCGCCGGCTAAAGATGGCGAACCTGTCCGCTAAGGGTGGACACACCGTCCGATAGAAGTGGACGAATCTGTTTTGAAGTTTGTTTGCTTTTTTTTTTTTGAAAATAAAGACCTACGTGGTTTGTGACGTAGACCCCGCCGACTAAAGATGGCGAGCCTATTTTAAATTTGAAGATTTTATTTTTTCGAAAATTGAGGACCTGCGCGGCTAGTGACGCAGACCCCGCCCGCTGAGGGTGGGCGAGCCCTGTCCGGTAAGGGTGGACGTCCCTGAATTCGTTTTTTCGATTAGGGAACTCGCGCGGTTGGTGACGCGATCTTGCCGACTGAAGATGGGCAAGTTCCTATTTCTTTGGTTCTTTGTGATTTCTTTTGAGAATTTCTTTTTATTCATTCTTGCAAGAGCGAATTCTTTCGAGGGATGCTCAAATTTAGTTGTAACCTGAACGTGGGCTGACAACGTGTTCAGACGGATCTTTGTCTTGCGATCGTCTGCTTTCGTGGTTTTGAGCTAGTCTTTACGGCTCGACTTGGTCTTTGATCAGAGGACCGTGCACAAGTGTCAGTGACGTCCTTTCGATGAGGTCTAACCTGTTGTTGTTCTTTTTTGAGATATGATATGGTGTATGGCGTAGTCCGGGAATGTGATTTTGATTGCGCGCTCCTTGTTGGAGTCTATTTTTTTCGCGAGCCCCCAAGCACTGGGGCTCGTCGATTTGTTTTTCGCATCTTGTAATCATGTTTGGGGTCATGCTCGTATGTGCGAGCGACCTTTTATAGTAGTGTGCTACTTTAGCGAAGCCGTGGAGTGCGACTTTAGTTTTCAGGCGACATCTGGTTTTAGCTTGGCCCGGATTAACCCTTTGACAGACAAACATTTTTTTATTTGGAAAACCAATGACTTGACGACACATATTTTTGGTGTTTCGAAGAATGACCATGATATTTAACTTGTATTTTTTTTGAAAAGTGTACATAAGCATTCTCTGAGACGAGTCTAAGTTTCGACCAAGTTTTAATGTTATATTTTTTTTCTTGCTTATTTGGGAGCTAAAGGTGCTTTGGGCTTGATCCTACTTGCAATAGGGCCTCGTGTTTAGCAACACGGTCTTAAGTCCTTTCATGTTCCGTGTTTTGTGAAATCTGGGCCTTGGGCTGCATTTTCAACGCCCAAGGCCAGGCGTACATTTCGGCGCCCAGCCGTGGGCGCTGAAAGTCCTTTCCTGGTAATATTTGACTTTCGGATTTCCTAACACGTTTCCGAATGGGATCAGGATGTCATTGGGTGCGTTCAGCTATATATAGGGGCTAGATACGTCCCTATTTTCTACTACTCTCAAATTCTTTCTTTTCCTTTTGTTGTGCTTTAATTATTCATTGCTTTTGCCATGTCGATCCCTACTTTCTCACTCCAACGGACTGTTAGGTGTTGGCTACGGGCCCTTACTCCCACAGAAAAAGCTTTGTTAAAAGAATACCACTTAGAGGCACTTTTAGGCTTACAACAAATTAATATTGATTATAACTTTCTGCATGCTGCCCTAAGCTTTTGGGACTCCGATCATCATGTTTTTGCCTTTCGGGGCAACGAAATATGTCCTTTGCCCGATGAATTTGCTGCGATCCTTGGTTATCCTACTAATGCTACTCCTGTTACCCCTGGCACTATTGAAGAGGGTAAAACAACCATAAGGGCTTTCCTAGGGCTAGATGATAACATGTTTGCTGAAATTCTTGTAGATGATAAGGTTAACTTGGCAAAACTTGTAAAACATCACTTTAGGCCTAGTAAGAATATGAACGAACAGAAATTGAATATTCGAGCCCTTGTATTTTGCTTGTTGAATCATTATTTTCTATCGGATAACAATGGTGAGTTCGGTGACATAAGGTTGATCCCCTTGATTAGCCAGATGGAAAGTTGCTATTCTATCATGCCGTTGGTTGTTGCCGAGACTTTGCTGAGTGCGGATGAGTTGAAGAAGGATGCCAAATCCGAACATTTTAAGGGAAGCCCCCTATTACTGCAGGTGATCGATTTTTCCTTGCGCACGTATACGTCCCTTTTGCATATATTTTTTTGCCTGGGGCTGAGTTTCAGCGCCAGGGCTGGGCGCTGAAGTTTTCGGCGCCTGGTCCTGGGCGTTGAAACTGCGCCCCAGGGACCATTTTTTCATTCTTTTGATTCGATCGTACCTGTTTTTGCAGATTTGGCTTGCGGAACGGCTTAGACTTTTGGAAGCTCCTGCCGATCCTAAACATTATCGCCCTATAGCCTTGGGTAACCGAAAATACTTGCACCAAAGCCAGGACGAGGCCGAATGGACCTCCTTTTTTACTTATGGCATTTGTTCTATTAAGTGGGTGGTACCATGGTGGGGTTTGACTACTATGACAGGGGGTTCTGATATATCGGTTTATGTTTCTTTGTTGAGGCTATCTCGTCCCATTTATATTTTCCCTTACCGAGTCATGCGTCAATATGGTTTAAGGCAGACTATTCCTTTTTCTGATACGGTACCACCTAAGGTAGCGGCCTTTTCACAAACACGGGTCTTAGCGTGGGCTAAGTATTATGATGGTCTCCCGCGTTGGGCCATAGCTACAAATGGCTTTGTGGGTCTTTCTGAAAACTACAAGTTGTGGATGAGCTCCGATGACAAAGATGTGAGGACCGAGGCTCGTAATGGGGAGCCGGCTGAGCTTTTGATACCTCGTATTCGTGTTAAGTATGAGGGTCCTGATTCTGCCAAACCTCGTACCTATAGTGTTAAGACTGTGAAAGCTCGTCCTGATCGAAAGCGAAAGGAAGTTCCTCCTCGTTCCAGTTTCAGGCCTAAAAAGATGCCTAACATGAAGGGGCCTGCTGTTGTTAAAAGAAATGCAAGCTCTTGCGGAGATCGTCGCCGGAACAATGTATGGGTTAGGAAGGCTCAGCCGCCTGTAGAAACAGTGGCTAGTCTAGTTGATGATAATAATCCTTCTCCCACCATTGCCTGTGCCCTCGAGGCTGAGCGGGCTATAACTGAGAACGTTTCTGAAGCCTTGGCATCTTTGGAAGTTAGTGTCCAGGAGCCGGTTCTTATGGAGATTGACATTGGGGCAGCGTAGAAGACTGTGGGGGTGGATCCTCTGAATATTGCCCTCTACAAGACTTTATTTGATGATCCAGAAGAACTAGAGTAGTGTAGTTCTTGCTAGGGTGTAGGTGCCCTCTATTTATTTCAGTTGTGTTTGTTTTTATTCCTAGCACTTTGTTTTCCTTCTTATTATTTCTCAATAAAGGCGTATTTTTATTTTTCATTTTCATTTATTTTTGTTTCTCCCTTTTTTATGTATTTTATATGTCTAACACTTTTTGCACAAAGAATATTCGTTTTTTTTATTGGACCGAATCCTTGGTAGGGATTGCCTACGTATCTTGTCAGAATCAGGTCGCGCGTAGTTCTAGCTTTAGAATAAGTTCTAGTATGCCGGATTTCGGTAGATATGCCCTGAGGTGGAAACATATTACTTAGTTGGTCAAATGAGTGAAGTATTATCATTATTTTCATCTGCCGTTTTTTTGCCGTAAGTCGCGTAAAATTCGACTAAATTGTATAGCTATATTTTGGTAAGCCTATTTGGATACGTACTGTACCCCCCAAGTGTTCGTTATTTTTCCGTTGTGTGCGGATAAAATGACGAGCACTTCTGAAAAGAAAAATTTTTGGCATGCAGAAAGTTTCAACGCCCAGGCTGGGGCGTCAGAAATTTCGGCGCCCAACCCTGGGCGCTGAAAATGACTTGGGCAGTCAATTTTTGACGCTTTGCTTCACATGTTCTTGCATTTATTTCCCTTTTTTGTGCCTTGATATTTTGCTCGTACTTAAAGTCAATTTTGAGGCTATTTTGGAGGTTGTTTTTTTTTTACTTTTAGCGTGAAATGCGTTTTTGTCCAGATTAATTTTTTCTATTCGTGACTCGAAACAGTTTTGAAAATGGGGGTAGGGTGCGGAAGTTATGAAGATCTTTGTGTAGGTTTTTGAGGTGTTGTTAGTGAAGGGTATGATGGAATCTATGTTTTATGAATCTGTTTTTTTTTGTAACATTTGCATTGTTTTGGATTTTGATTTCCTTTGATTCTGAGTTGCATGGATTGATTCTTATGATGACACTGTTTTGGCTTTTCAGGTTTTGGGGATATGAATGGGATAGTGTGGTTTATTTTGTGGGTTTCGGGAATTGGTTCCCATGGCACTATTTCAAAACCGAGTGGGCTTTGTTTGTTGGGCCTGGAGTGGGCCGCCTCTTTATTTTTGTATTTTGCAAGTACATTTGGTGTTTATTTAGTGTTAGAATAAAATTTTAGGAGAAATATTACGCCTTTATTGATTCGGAAAGTAAGGAAAACACACTGAAATGAAACTGACCCATATTCTAAGGGGCCTTAGGACCATCTAAAGTCTCTATTATTTTTTTTATCAATCTAAAGAACTACTAGGCGCTTTTTGCTAATGGTGCTCTATGTGGCTCAAGCCTGGGGTTTAGTCTCATAAAACTTCGGTCCTTCACCGGTACTCATCTTGAATTCCATTCCTTTTGCATTGACCCACTGATATGTCTTCACCCATCCGTTCTCGACCTCTTCTAGTGTTGATGCAGGAGAGATTAACCGGGTTGGATCGAAACCTTCATCTTGTAAAGTTAGGGTAGTCATCACAGTCTCGTTCTCCATAGGCCTCGATTCGTTAAACAATGTCCATAGAGCCTGGTTGTCCAATATTTCAGCTGTTTTAGTCTTGGTGAGGTGGGGTGCCTCATCCAAGGTGTGGCAGTCATGGAATATTTCAAATCCGGGTTTTAGCAAGCCATCCTGAACGAAGGGTTCAGGGAAATCACAGCATGGGTGTTCTTCCCCTTCCCGAACGAACATCCCGTTAAGGGTCCTTTGATATGGGGAAGGAGGGTGGTTTGTTTGGCTTTGTTAAGGCATAGCCTAGACAGGCGGTCAGCAATATCTTCCTCCGTTGGTTCATAACCTAAGCCAAAGGGAGTAGATTTGTCGGGAAAAGGATGGAATGTGTATTCCTTCTTCCTTATGCCCAATGGGGTTCCTGGGAAATAACCTTGAGCTAACAGCATTCTAGGGATGACTCGGGATGCATGCGGGTCTAGGAATGCTGGGTCATAATCTTCGATGAACTGGATTGTTTCTTCCATTTGAAACCCGTAAAGGTCGACTGCAGTTTCGGCCGTTCCCACCATAGTGCAACTGACGTCGAGAGGAGGGGCACGGATTTCTAGTATTACCCCGTTATGGTTAAGTTTAACCATTTGGTGCAAGGTAGAAGCCACACCTCCTAAGTCATGGAGCCAAGGTCGCCCCAAGAGGAGGTTGAAAGTGGGCTTGATGTCGATTATTTGAAACTCCGTGGTGCGTGCCACAGGCCCGGTTTGTATGGTAAGGTTGATTTTTCCCAATACAGGCCTTCGGGAGTTATCATAAGCTCGTACCCCTTGCGTGGAGGTTTGGAAGTCATCGTTTCCTAGCCCCAAGCAATGGGCAGTTCGCAATGGACAGACATTAACCGCCGAACCATTATCTACGAGCGCTAGGGGGATGTTTTTTCCTTTGCATCCAACCACTACGTAAAGGGCTTTATTGTGAGCACACCCCTCTTTGGGTAAGTCTTTATCAGTGAAAACTATGGCCTTTTCTCCGGCATCTCTCGTGACATGGCTAACCAATGAGTGAGGTGTGATATCTGTAGGTACTGAGATGAGGTCAAGTGAGCGAATAAGCTTTTCGCGATGTTCCTTTGAAGTACACATAAGATCCCAGATGGTAATCTCGGCCTTGGTTCTTTTTAGTTGTTTCAGGAGAGGATTTTCAATGACTTCTGCGACGGTGGCGTGCCGTCCATTCTCAGGAGTTTGCCTAACCGGGATGTCGTTCGTAGGAGGTGGGTGAATATCCGGTTGGTATATTCTTCCGGATCGGGTGAGGTTGTCGACCTCGGGCTCCTGAGGGGTGGTGTCAATGAGAGCATACCCGGGCCAAGTTTCAGTGAAGAGGTCCTGGTCCGACACTTGAGATAGGTAAATATCTTCAGCATCATCATTCCACACACCGCACACTTCCCTCTAGATTCGATCCATAAGGACCACAGTGAGTGGTGCACCTTGAGGCGTAATATACACCGTGGGGTCGAAATTCTCTGGTTGGTCGAGAGAGATGTGACAAGAGCCGAGTGGGCTCTTGTTGTTGTTGGGTTTGCCAACGTTGGGGAGAGGTATCACTTCATCCTCTATCATGTCCTGGATCGTATGTTTTAGATTCCAGCAGTTTTCAATGCCATGCCCATTTCCTTGATGAAATTTGCAGTAAGTACCTTCGACCCAATATTTGCTTTTGACAGGAGGGTCACGGGTGGGGCCTATATGTCTCAACTTTCCTTGATTGGTTAGTCTTTCAAAGGCTTGTACCAAAGTCGACCCGAGTGGGGCAAACTTTTGGTCTCGGACCCATCTTCCAGGGTTTCTTCGGGCGGGAGTCTCTTCTACAGCATGGACTTCTTGGGCTTGGGATGTGTTACCCCGATTGTAGGTGTTGTTCTTATATGTGGGTTTGCTTTGTATGGTTTTGGCGAGGTCGTCCTCGATCTTTATTCCCACATCATAAACTCTTTTGAAAGTGTCAAGTCCCAGGTACCTAAGGTGTTGTCTGTAAGCCGGGTCCAGGTTGTCAATGAATTTTTGGACCAATTCTGTTTCGGGAGGCCTATTGATTAGCTGGGCCTCCTGGTCCCTCCATCTAGCAAAGTAGGTTGTGAAACCCTCATTTTTCTTTTGGAAGAGAACTTCCAGCTCGCGCATGGTGACTTGGAAATCCATGTTCGACGAGTATTGCTTGATGAAGACATTGACAAAGTCTTCCCAAGTGGGGAAGAGCTTAGGGTCCTGGTGATAGTACCATTTGAGCGGCACAGGTTCCAAGGACAAAGGAAAGGCAGGTAAATACATGGACTTGTCCACGCCTTTCAAGTTCATGGTATTCACAAAGCTCAGTAGATGATCACGGGGGTTGTCCGTGGCCTTGAACTTTGGTAAGTCAGATGAACTGAACTTTTCTGGTAGTTTGCCAGGAAAAGGTTCAGGATCGAGGGAGAAGTATTTGCTCCCCATGGTTTGCTGTAGGACCATTTTTCCAATCCTCTTCTCGTTATCGAGGTCATTTTTGGCTTGCGCAGCCGCTAAAGCTTCATTTTCCATTTTCAGTTGGCCCATAAGTTGGGTCATTTGGACCATCTGGTCTCGCAAATCTTCGATGGACATGTTTGAAGGTGCGAATTGGGGTTGGGGAAGCGGAGATCCTTGAAATGAGGGACGACGGATGGAGCTTGGAGTCACTAAACCTGGTGTTGGCGATGTATCTTCGAGACGCACTAACCGTTGATTCCCTGATCGGCACCAAGTGGCAGGACCAGTCCTAGGAATAAGATAAACTAAAGTTTAGGTTCCCAAAGTTTCAAGCATTACTTAGTCTAGACTTCGACTCTCTAAATTGGTTTTTCACTCTTTCTTTTGTTGGTACACTTTTTGGCTTTTTTGGTCATTCTTTGGATTTTCGAAACACTTGCCCGTGTGACATTCATAGTTGTTAGCATGTTCGGTTTTGGTGTCGGGCATTGCCGTCGTAGGAGGCCCAACAACGACACAAAGAGTTATTAATTTTTTCACGAGTCGCTTTTTGAAATCGAGTGCTTTTCTTACGCCCTCGTAGCAATTCTTTTTATGAACATTTTTTTTGCGCTACGTATTTTCCTTTCGCTCGGGCACCGAGGATGCTGCGCCTGACCAGAAGGCCAAGCAGCAACTCCAGCGCCCAGCTAGGGGCGTGAGAAATTCTGGCGCCCAGCCAGGGGCGTTGAAAATGCGTCCCTGGCTGGTTCTCGTTTTCTGTCTTCTGTTTATGCGACTTCGATTTGCGTGCTTGCCTAATAACGTCCTTTACGCGTAACAGCGTTTATGGGATTCGTTACAGGCCGTCCCGAGCGTCGCATATTTTTGTGGCGATCATTCGAGCTTGCGGAACACGTGTTTCGGTATAACTCTTTGGCAAATTAGTCTATGAATGTTTGGGCAATTTTTAAGGTCGTTGGTTTTCTAGGATAGTTTGTCGCACACAATCACATATTTCGCTACACATAACTACATTACAAACATGGATTTGAAAATTTAATATGCCACGTAGTTTATGATAGGCTTCTATGGGTAGTTTATTTGCGCCTGGCTTGGTACCGCTTCTATCGTAGATCCAACACATGCCCCGGTCGAGGTAGTGTCTTCAACAGACGAATTTCGCTCAAGAGGCCAACCCGCAAGTGCAAGCCAAGGGGGCATGCAGGCGAGAGGGACCTAATGAGCGAGCGATTGGGTTCGGGATAGGTGTACTACCTACACAAGTACCGAGTGGGAAACATGCGCGGCGTATGCACCCCCCTATTGGCGGAAAAAGGTATCCTTAGTCCCAACTCCCGAGGGAGCCGAGATTCGTTATGCGGTTCTGCCCGTTCACATTAATATGCTGATTTTCAGGTCGTCCCAACTTGATGGGGAAATAAACGCGGGGTAGGATCGTTTCACCCTTCGGCTATTTTAATTACCTACAAGCACGAGTATTTCCTTCACTATCCCCAGTGGAGTCGCCACTATGAGGGGGTCGAAAAAGCACGAGGCTAATGCGTGACCTCGTCCCTCGTGGGTGTGACGATTCTTTTTATTCAATCAAGTGTTATTGGATTTCCTGTGAGTTTACACCCAATTGACTAGTAATATAGGAGTCGCCATTCAGTTTTTAACGACAATGAGAAAAACTGACAAAACCCGGTTATCGTGACATAAAGGGAGTGCAATTATGTTTGACCACGACGGTCGTAGGTTCCCTTGTGATCCCTGGTGTGGGGATCTCTCAACATACACCCGCAAGGTAGAGATTGAGGGTTCGGGGGACTGTAACTACCGAGAGGAGTACTTCGCTCGTCGATAACTCCAGAGGCAGGATATCCTTACTAGCTCAGCATAAATAATTGAAGGGACATGCGTTAACTATTAAACTAATCTGAGTTGATTTTAGCAATATGCAACATATAATACTAGATCGATCGTGATTATCTGATTTAAATAGTATTAAGGGACCTAGCATGAAAATCCAATTTCCCGAAAATTATTATATTTGTTAGGCGTGATAGAACAATCAGATTTAGTTAGTTTAACTGTTCATAAAAAGGGCGAGGAAATCAGTTAAATCATCGAAAAAGACACATTACGACGCACCCTTGAGAGGTGCGTC